>NC_090025.1:21484294-21848044 GCF_037176765.1 Anolis sagrei
TAATAGTAATAATAATAATAATAATAATAATAATAATAATAATAATAGAGTAAAATAATAAATAACTTTGACTTGAGTATAAGTTGAGGGGGGCCTTTTCATCCTTAAAAAGGGCTGAAAAGCTCAGCTTATACTTGAGTATATATGGTAATAATTTTTCCCATTTAATACCCATTTTATACTTCAGAGGCATACACTTGAAACAATATGTACAAAATAACAAAAAGTAATAAACTCTTCAATTTGTACCCATGATAATCAAATAAGTACACGAGAACAGCCATACTAATGTTGGCCATGTAGGAATATTTGTTATCTGTATTAAGCAGAGTGAGTCCAGCATGTTGCTATGTGAGTTTCTGTTAGAGAAATAAAGAAATATTTAAGATGCTACTGTGAAGCTGAAAGAATGAAAAATTATACTTATTGTCTCTGGAAGTGCATCTTAGGATAGGCAGTGAGATATTTTTTAAAAGTCAATCTATGTTTGGTTACAAGAGTATGTAAAAGCTAAGTGTTATGTGCGGTTGTAAACTAGCATCCCAATCAAAGAGATCAAGCAACTTTTGAAGAAAAGGAAAGTGACCTCAACAGGTATGAAGACTTGAAATACAGATGAAAGAAAGGACACTCACTATTTAGACTACCAGCTCTCAGTAATTACTTTATTAAAAGCATCAATGTTTCTTTGCTTCCAAAAGAGTTAAGTCCACACTAACACAGTTTACTGTTTCCCCTTATGGCCAGTGGGAAATTTATAATAACAAAAAATAGTTCTACTTATGTTCTCATTCATTAGGATCATTCCGCTTCTTATCCAGGAGTGATCATCCATCATGACTGGTTACCCAGAATTAAGAGGATTAAGGGACAACAGGTATTTCCCCTTTAGAAAATCAAAAGACCCAAAATCAAACTTCGCCTGTTTTTGCCTGGCACAACTACAGACTAGTTATCTCACCTTTGATGGCCTTATCATCTATAAATCTGTCCAATCTCATTTTGAAACAATACAAATTGATGTACGTGGTGGTAAGATTTGTGCTATTGAATTATTATTTTTGAGCATTCAAAGTAACATTGGATATAGTGGTATCGCAAATCTGTTAAACCCAAACAGATCTATCTCAAGAATATGATATGAAAGATATGGTTGAAGAAGACCATAAGAATTGCCATTGGAACAAGGGACACAACTTGAGTCCACATATTTTGGCTGTCCTGGATTGAAAGCAATGAAAGCCCGCAAAATCCAGGATTTTTTGCTGTAGCATTGGTATTCAAATGAAATTTGTGAAATATATATTGTTTTACACTCAGTTATTGCTGAAAATATCTCTTTTGCCTGTAGACAAATTAGAAGTGACCAATGTGCAGATCTGAGGTCATGCATGCACCTTTTGGATGTTTGGTAACCTATAATCCCCCTCCTGATTTTTTTCTGGCCCAAAATGAATGGATTAATTCTTTTCATATTGTCTAAAAGGTGGTTCTCCCTAAAATTAAGTTTCACCTTTTTTCACTTAAGCATTTTTCCCAAAATCAAAAGTCAATTTACAGCTCTTCTTGTCTTGATCTGTTTTCCACCTAAGTCCTTGTGCTTATTTGAGATCGTGAGGGCATAAAACTGCTCTCTTGTGGCCCCTGAAGTTACCCACCACATCACAAACATATTGTATGCAGAGGTCTTTTGAGGCTAGTGTGTATTTTGACAGCTCTTCAGATGTAGCTCCAAAATGTTTGTTGCTAGTGGCTGTATCAAAATGTTCTAAACAATTATACACTGAGATGATAAGGAAACCATTATAATGCAAATATTCTGTCTTTTTGTGACAAACTACTCTATGTTCTTGTAAGAAAATGATTTGCACGTTATCTCCTATTAAATTAGGCTTTCTAATTTAAGCCAAATATAATTACATTCCAGTTTGTGTTTCAAATAATTATTTTTGAAACCAGACACACTCCTTTCAAAAGTGTGCTGCTTCAAAATATGGTATTTCTTTTCAACAACTGTAAATGGAAAACCAATAGAGGAGATTAGTAGGAGGGAATTCCGCAGAGATGTGGAGCCAAAGCTTTCAGGATCTCACTTATATGCAAATGTATCTCAAATACTAGCAAGAAAAAAATGGCTATATGTATTTCATACACACTGTTTAAATTCCTTTGATCAGCAAAGCATGAGGAAAGAAACAAAGGGCAAGTTTAATAACCACACACACACACACTTGTACACACACAGTATATAGTTATTACAGCTATTTGATACATTGACTGTGGTTTTCTTGCACCATACTATAAATAAAAGTGAACATACACTCTGACATTTTGCAGATGAAAATCAGGACATGTGTGGCCATGTAATATCAGAGTGTGAGCAAGATGCCAAATGTAGTTTTAATAAAGAATAACAGGCATGCACAAAGATTTGCAATATTAGCCTAATATTGGCATTCTTGATCAAGAAATGATACAAAAATCCATAATATATTTTGGAAGCTATCCATAGTATATTTAGATCTACCATTTATTTATTATTCTTTATTCTGGTTCTTCCAGATCATAGCATATCAAGTTTGGTGACTATGCTCAAGTATATGGATTTGTATATCATAACAGGGAGACAGAGAAACATTTTGAATTATGGTTTTAATAAATAACGGTTGAGCATCTTTAACCTGAAGACGCAGGTTCGCAGCTTGGGTGTGATCCTGGATTCATCGCTGAGCCTGGAGCCTCAGGTCTCGGCGGTGGCCAGGGGAGCATTTGCACAGCTCCGGCTCGTGCGCCAGCTGCGCCCGTACCTCGGGAAGTCTGACTTGGCCACGGTAGTCCACGCTCTGGTCACATCCCGTATAGATTACTGCAACGCGCTTTACGTGGGGCTGCACTTGAAGACTGCCCGGAAGCTTCAGATGGTCCAGCGCTCGGCAGCCAGGTTGCTAACAGGAGTGGCACTCAGGGAGCATACCACTCCTCTATTGAGCCAGCTCCACTGGCTGCCAATCTGCTACCGGGCACAATTCAAGGTGCTGGCGCTAGCCTACAAAGCCCTAAACGGTTCCGGCCCCACTTACCTCTCCGAACGCATCTCCACCTATGAACCGACGAGGACATTAAGATCGTCCGGGGAGGCCCTGCTCTCGGTTCCGCCTGCGTCACAGGCACGGTTGGCGGGAATGAGAGACAGGGCCTTCTCGGTGGTGGCCCCTCGGCTATGGAATGCCCTACCCATTGACATCAGACAGGCCCCTTCGCTGCTGGCGTTTCGGAAGAAGCTTAAAACCTGGCTCTTTGAGCAATCGTTTGGCTAATCAGCGCAATCGAACATAGGATGACGGTAAATTGAACATAGGAATGGCACAAGGATTATGAGACTGGATCTTGTTTGTGATCGAGGCATTATGTATGATTGTTGTGTGTTTGCTACTGTGTATGATGTGTTTTAATTGTTATTGTTGTGTTAATTAACATTGTGTAAACCGCATTGAGTCGCCTAATTAGGTTGAGAAATGCGGTATAGAAATAAAGCAAATAAATAAATAAATAAATAATCCAGAATACCAAAATCTGAGATAACCCCAAAATTGTCCACATGGGTGGCAATGATAGCAACACCTATGCTTTCTGATTGATCAAATAAAATTACTGTCAAGTTGTATGATAATGTAAATTAGACCCATGCCAAATATATCTCATTATGTATCAGTAAGTGTTTTAAAAAATCTGAAATTTGGAACACTTGTGGTCTCAAACATTTCAGATAAGGGTTGGTCAACATGTTTAAGAAACCTGTATATTACAAAATGGGGGGAATTGCAAACTGTTTGATTTGAAATGCCCACTTGGATGTTTAAATGTAGTGTATCTTAATATTGGTGATCATAAAAAAGCTACAAAATACTCCTGAAGAATTCCAGTGTTTGGATGTTTTCCTTTATTTGTGTAAACTTTTCAAAATCAATTTTACCTAGAGGACATAAGGTGGGATTAAAAAAAGTTTTACATATGTGTAATCTCCAAGTGATGGAATGAGAATTAATTACTATCTCTAATGGGAAAAGTTTGTCCTGACGGACTAATGGTTCAGGCTAATCATACTCCTTCACAAACTCCTTGACAAATTGACTTACACCATTGGCATTTGCTGAAGCAGGTAATTTGGATAGACATTAACCTTGCAGCACATCAAGGGTTCCATTTCCTTGAAGTTAACTTCCTCTTACATTCATTTAGCCTAAATTAGGCCTTCTGCTTTAGGATAGCTCTGCACATTACAAGCAAGCACCAGTAACCCTGGGTATCTTATTCTCATGCTTGTGATGCAATCTGTGGAAATAAAATTCTCATGTACCCTGCATAATGAGATAGAGGAGTCAGATTTGGATCAAGTCCTCTGGCATCTCAGAGCCAAACTACAAAGTGATCTATGCTTAGATCATTAAGTTCTCCTGCTCTTTGTATTTCTGTTGTGTGGCTTTGTTTTTCGATTGAAAAAAAAATGTGAAGAGATTTGTGTGCTCTTTATTTTGGGACAGGAGTCTACACCTTCTCCAACTCCTTGTTGGAGCCCTTGGTGGTGCAGTGGGTTAAACCCTGTAGTCAGAAGGACTGCTGACTGACAGGTGAGCAGTTCAAATCTGGGGAGAGCAGGTTGAGCTCCAGCTCCCCATGCAAGGACATGAGAGAAGCATCTCCCAAGAATAGTAAAACATCAAACATCTGGGCCGTCCCTGGGCAACGTCCTTGCAGATGGCGTATTCTCTCACACCAGAAGCAACTTGCAGTTTCTCAAGTCGCTCCTGACACACACACACAAAACTCCTTACATCAAGTCGCTCCTGACACGGCCAAAAAAACCCCCCTTGTTTAACTTGCCTTTCTCCCAAACCAATCCAAGTTGAGTGTTCCTTATCTGAAATACTTGGGATCAGAGGTGTTCCATATTTCAGATACCCCCCCCCCCCCCGGATTTTTGAATACTTGTGCATACATAGTGAAATATCTAGAGATAGGACTCAAGTCTATACATGAAATTCATTTATGTTTCATATACACCTTATACATATAGCTTGAAGATAATTTTATGCACAATATTTTTAATACTTTTCCAAAAAAATATATTATTGGCCATAAAAAGATGCATGGACTTTTGGATCATCCTGAATTCAACTTCCACTTCCACTGCCAGTTCCACCATAGTTAGATGCTATAACAAAGTACATATAACAGAACAGGACCATACAAGAATGGGAACAGTTACACACAACTGGCTCTCAAAAAAAAGTTACAACTCAGAATTCTGCACAGAAATAAAAGCCAATATGAATGCTGGGATTGTGAAGACCAAGGCCTGAAATCTTGCCTGGCCATGAAAATCCATGGTTGAATTACACAGTCTCAGGTTCAGAAGAAGGCAATGGAAAACTCCTTCAGGGCAAATTTTTACCTAGAAAATGTTGTGATCGAATCACCATTCAGTCAGAAACATTTGAAGGCACACAGCAATAACATAAATCTCACAACTCAGTTACAGCTATGCTTCAAATTGCATCCCCTGTTAGATTGCGCTGAGAGTTTGGGGGCTCTCAAGATTCACGATTCCTAAATTTAGCAACACACTCATACATTGTAGCCACTCTCTGGGCTGTAATGCATTCAGGGGAGTAGCTACACGAGAAGCAAAATTAGAACATCCACCCCCATAACAATTCTGTCCGCCCAAGATGAGATATCATAGCATTGTAGTAGCTTTAAAAATAACTTAAGAATTTAGAAAGACTGTTTAAGCATTGAAAGGGGACAAAGTGGTCACATTTCTGTAAAACTGGATATTTTGGAATGGAAGGAAATGTTAATTTGTTGGGGGGGTTTTGGGGGTGGGGGCTCTTATTGGAAGGTAATGTCTTCATTTTGCAATTCCTCCATATCTGTGTCCTGGATTTGCACTGCGAAATAATGCCATTTGATCTGTATTATATTGTCAGTGTAGGCCCATATAGTACAGCCCAGTGCATTCCAAAACTGCATTGAACTGCATTATGTAGCAGTGTAGACTCATATAATTCAGTTTAATGCAGTTGTATTCTGAAACTCTTTATGTGGCAGTGTAGATGGGACCCCAGCTAATGGCTCTGAATGCAATGTTTTAATTGTCCCAGAGGCTCAAGAGATTTTGCCTCTCCACCACTATCTTTTTTTAATGAAATGCAAAATGTTTGTACTTTTGAAAAAAATGAATTTGCCTGTAAAAAAAAATCCGAAACTTTTCACCTTCAAGTAAACCTACTTTCAAGCAGCGAGAGTAGTGTCTACTAAAGGGGAAGGCGGGGGGAGGAAAGAAAGAAAAGGAGGCACCCCACTCTGTATGTACTTTTGGCATTATCCTGTTTGAATTACTATAGGAGCAAATACTACCCTGGCTTTGCTTTCCCCTTGGGGATCAGCTTGCTTTTCTACGTTGTTTGTTTATATATATACACTCTGATAAATCAAAATTGTGAATGTAATGGTGCTAATATGGCCAATCTAATTTCATTATTCGGTATGAATCTTTGTTTTAGCTGCTATTCATCTGTGTCATTTTTAAATTGATAATTGGGGCGGGGGGAGCTGTTCTAATACTCCCCAAAAGATAGAGATTGCATGGTATCACCTGCTATTTGTATCCGGACTGTATTCTCTAATTAATCAAATAACCACTGTAATACAGTGTTGATCAGGCATGTCCGACTTGCTGTTTCCTTTATGAATCCACACGGCTGGTAGCTCCCTTGTACAACTTTGTCTTTGATTGCATTTATTCAAGTGAACTGTGTTCTAGCAGGAACCTTAATGTGTGTTGTAATCTAACAGATAGCCAGCAGGTGGTACTCTTCATGCTTGAACAGTTGTTTAACTACTACAACATTTTCTCTCCCGGCTTGAAGATCTAATTGCAAATGACATTGCACAGAAAGGAAGCAATTGCGTTTGCAAAGGATAGCTACTTTCACTGACAAAATGCTTCAGTGTTTATTCTTTAAATTTGCAAAAGAAACGCAATTTATACCCTTAAAATGCTAAAAGGGTTTTGTCACATAAACACAAAGGTTGCTTAGTTTTCATGACACTAAAATAGCATTGGGGGGGTGGGGGTGTTGTTTTCTCATGAACATAATTGCCCTGACTTGTTATTTTAGCAAGTATTAAACAAGGGACATCATTCTTGATATACCTGTAAGGCTGTTTTCAGATAATGTCATGGTCGGGGAAAGCCTATTAGCAAAGTATTGCTGTTTTGCAAATGGCTTGTGAGATTGCCAGGATGCTGATGGATTAAAGTGATACCTCCATTTGCCAGGAACTTGTCCAATCCTCCTTTAAAACTATCCAAATTGGCAGACATCACAGCTTCCTTGGAAAATGAACTCCATAGTTTTAATTTAGGGCAGTGTAAGAAGATGCTTGCTGAATCTCACTACAGTGGGTGTTTGGTATCTGGTGGGGTTTAAAAAGAGCCTGAAATGTGATCTATCTATCTATCTATCTATCTATCTATCTCATGCTGGTTGACCAATCCATCTGTAGCAGTGGTTCTCAACCTGGGTCACCAGGTGTTTTTGACTTACAACTCCCAGAAATCCCAGCCAGTTTACCAGCTGTTAGGATTTCTGGGAGTTGAAGGCCAAAACACCTGGCGACCCACAGGTTGAGAACCACTGATCTGTAGGTTGCTTTCACTGTGTAAAATGCCTTTTCTGGTCAGAAATGTTTGTGGTCGGAAATTCAGAAAATCTGTGATTATTCTTTATATCCTCACTACAAAAAGCAACCCAGCCCTGCACAATGCCCTGCAGGACAGCATTTGACAAAAAAAAATGCAGAAACAACAATTCTTTATTGATTAGTCAATTTTGACCATATCAAAACCTGCAAAACATGATCGAGCGTGGTCTAGTCCATGAGGTTACGACTGGACAAAAAATGCTTCTCCAGATATTTTTGGACTCCAATTACAAGCTTTCCTCATTATTGGCTGTACTAGCTAGAACTGATGGGAGTTATAGTCTAACAATATCTAAAGGACCACATTTTGACCATTTCTATCATTGAACCATCATGCAGCTTTCTTACGGACCACATATGCAGCAGCCTACTATTGAAGTACTTCAGAACCATAATCTGATTGTTATGTGAAAACAAAAAATAGGTGAAATAGAGAAACCTGTTTATGAAGCAAAAACAAATGTGGGATGATCCTACTGAGCACAAACCAAGGTTCATATTTTGGTGAAAGGAAACTGGTTTTCTGCCTTGTGGAAAGGGTAACCTAAGTAATATTCTTTCCCTCCTTACCACTCTTAACAGTCACATCTCATCTGAATTAAGAAGCCAAGCAGGTGTATTATGGGAGGCTGTCAAGTAATACCCAGGAACTATTGAAAGCTCTATAGAACCATTGCCAGAAGAGGCAGCAGTAGGCTGGATATACAAAGGGGTTAATACAGTATGAATGAGATTTCTGTATTTCTAACAGTCTAGGCTGTATCAACATCCAACTGCTATAATTCTGCACTGTGAATGGGAAATAAGAGGCATGCTAACATTGGATGGCCATCTGTTGGGACTGCTTTGATTGTGTATTTCAGCATGAGTGGGGCATGGATTGGATGGCTCTTGTGGTCCCTTCCAACTTTGTACATCTTTGATTTCTATAATAGGTAACACAAAGTAGCAAAGCATGCAAAGTAACAATGGGGCCACCATTAGACTATTGCAATGTGTTTATATATCTTGTGAGGTAATACTGTTCCTTTAAGCTTTTAAAGGGGGTGTTCCTTTGGTACTTCTGCAAACTTAGGAGTTACCCCCAAATTTGCTTCTGGATCTCCCTTTTTCACAGAGGGTGTCATTTTGACTACAGAAGGATTTGCATTTGAAGGATGATTTTGCTATTAATATGTAAGATACCAAAAATGTACCTTTCTCCTATGAAAAAGGTGCTTGAGCTTAAAACTTGCAGTGGATTGTCATATGGTAAAATATATTGCTGATTTTCTCATGTTTAAATCTGAAGTTGAATGCAGCTACAGCTGAATTTATGGTAGTTTTATGTCCCTTTTCCCTTTCTGTCAAGGTGCCATTGCCAATCCAGATATCATTTTGGACAGCAGGTCCATTAACGTCTGCTGTTAAAAAATATGGATGATGTTACCCTTGATCCAATTCTGTCACTTATTCTAACTACATTTGTTCCTTCTCCATCTTAAGAACATTGCTGGGACCTATCTAACAATTCACTGATGAAAAGATTGGCATCCATTCATTTATAGACTCCCAGAAGAATAGCTGTAGCTCTTTATTTCACCCAATGCATCTTTCTTTTACTCTTGCTACTGGTCAGGCCCATATTTTTTCTGTAGTGCAAGGGATTCTAAAACTTTTATGTTTGCTATTACTTTTGTTAGCAATGGAGATTAGCAGCCAATAAACCGTGCTAAGAACATTAATTGCACTATTGACTGCATCTGTAAGTTTTCTTAAAGAGAAGCATCTTTCTTACTTATGGCAGAAAGCAGGTGCTTTCATGATTATACACACTTCTTTGGTGAATAAATTCTTCATGATGAGTTTCCAACTGTATGAATTCACTATCCATTAAATTGAAGTCTGTGTGTGTGTATAGGAAGGAGAAATTTAAGACTTGGGCTATTTTTATAAGCAGTGTAGACAATGAAATGCCTGTTTAATGCAATACTAATTCTATGAGGCTTATTTGGAAGTGACTCCCACCATAATCAATTCATCATATTCCCTTTTTATTATTGATCAGCACTCAAGAGCAGTAGTCTCCTGACAAAACAGAGATCAGTGAAGGGGCGAGTCTTCCCTCCATAGCTCAGTCTCTCATCTTTTCCCCAAAACAGCAATGAAGAGGGTAAAGAAAATTGAATATGTGGAGAGGCAGGAAACACCATGGGAGTTTTTCCCCCCACAAAATGATGGATATAGGCTATTTGTGATATTTTATCGAATGTGACACAGGGAAGCTGCAGATGATTCACATAGTTCTTCCTCTAGTCACTTTATCCTCATGATATCTCTGCTAGATCAGTTAGGATGAGAAGGTAACTGATAGAAGACCATACCCTGATCTTTGTGGCTTAGATTACAATGTAAACATTAACACCTGATGTTACTGCTTCGAAGACACACTCCTAAGTCTCTTCTCACCTTTCCCAGGGAAGTAGAGCATGGTTCCAGTGAGGTCTGCAATGGTAGATGCCCCTTTTGTACCTAGACATTTGAGTAGCTCTTCTAAGACACATACTACTACTACTACTACTACTACTAATAATAATAATAATAATAATAATAATAATTTATTTATAACTGTCGCTTCTCCCCAAGGGGACACATATATGCATCATCTAAATAGTCTGTTACAGATTAGTTTAGTTGGACAGTTCCCAGCTATGAGATTTCTTAACACTGCTTCCCAATTAATAGGTTCTCAGCACCACTCTATGCAAATATACTCAGAAAAATGGCTCACTTGTTTCCATGAGGCTTCTAAAAAAGTAGGCATATACAGAATTGCATCCTTAGTATTGCAATCTTAGTAGAGGCAAATCATAAACACAACAATCCTAGTAAAGGCAAATCATAAGCACTCTGAACAGCCCCGAGTCCCCTTTCAGATTGAGAAGAGCGGTATACAAATATTTCAAATAAATAAATAAACATGTAGACCATAATGTTAGAGTACATACTGTACTCTGTCTTATTTGTTAACACCTTTGAAACAAATATAGAGGTTGCACTGTGGGTCAATGATGTGTTAAAATGTTTCACATTCATTCAGGAGTTTCTACTAGTCAATTTCCTCAAGCTCAACACATTGGAGTTGAAAATGTTGAAACTGAGATAATCCAATCCTCAGATTGATCATCTGGCACTATTCCCATTCAGTGCATTAGGGTATGTGCCAACAGAGCATTCGTTTTACGAATCAACACCTTACTTGGCAGGCTATGACATTTTACATAATTCTTCCCTAGAGATTTAGTGTCCCTTTAAGAAGACACTTGCAGGAACACTATAGGGTACTATTTTTCATGAGTCTAATACAGAGCAACTATAGCAGTGGGTACAATGGCTCTTTTACATAAAATTCAAGAACTACCAGTAGTAGTGGCACTGGTGGTGTAGATTGTAACACTGGAAACTGTAGTAAAAGGAACCAACCTGCTTATGAAAAGTGCAACTTTTACAAGTTCTAATGAAGTAGTGACTGGGATGGAAGAGAATCTGGCATTTATAATATGATGAGAGACTACAGCTATTAAAAAAAAACTTGCTTTGTCTTGCCAAATACAATTTTGATTCTAATGTATATGGCTTATAAAAATTCCCATACATAATTAAATACTATAGAATACAGACCCTGCCCTTGAGTTCACAGTAATAAAGTAGTATCAGAAGCTAATAAAGAAGTCATAGTGTTATAAGTTATGTTCAATAAATATTAAGACACTGCTTTTGTCAATAGTATTTTCCATTTCTGCGTATAGGTGTGAAAGCTAGGTAAGTGAAGGAAGATAACAGGATGAATGTCAATGCATTTGAAATGTGCTGCTGGAAAAATATTCTAGGGATTCCAAGAGAAATGGGTAGGTCATTAGATTCAAAGATGATTGAACTGAGTCTGGTATACATTGAATATGTTACGAGATAATGTGGCTCTTTGGAAAAGAATAATGGAAGGCAGTAGTAAAAAGGAAGACAGCATGACAGGTAGATCGATTCAATCAAGGAAGCCATAGCTCCAGGTTTGTAATACCTTAGCAAGGCTCTTGGAGGGGTTTCTTTCATTATGTTGCCACAAGTCACATGGCACATCTACACCGACTACTTAAGATGGTGTTTGTGACCATCAGCCCCTCCAGCAGCTAAATGTCACACAGGGTTGATCCGGCTTAACCTGAGACAAGGCTGCCTTCAGGTGGTCTTGCCTAAGTTAAGATAACCTAGGGTAAAACCTAACTTCTGCACCAGGATTTGGTTTCTCCCCTGAATTAGGTATAGTCAAGACAGTTGGTCTGGTTCCTAACTGGAACCACTGGCAGCTGTCTTGATGACCGTTCTGTGTTTCCTAGGCACAGGAGGCCTGAAAACATGGGATTGCAGTCCCTTGTCACCTTTTCCTCCCATGCCACAGCTGTCACTGGCTACAACACCCTCCACCTACCTTCATTGTGGGCAGCACCTGCTTGCTGAGCAGATACTCCCCCTCCAATCTTTCTTGGTGATGGGCTTTGGCTGATATCACCCAGAATGTACACATGAAAGTAGGTGTGTCATGTCTGGTGACATCTGCAACATGGATTTTGGGGGTCCATAGTAAAGAGTTCCAATAGAGATGCTAGAGTGTCCATAGACTATTGATCAGCTTAGAACCTCCCCAAATCAACTTGACAGCTCAAAACAACAAATCAAATATTGGTCCGGGTTGTGTTGTAGATTACAGTATTATTAATGGGACTGCTTTTGAATGCTCTCCAAAATGCTAAAACTAAATAAAACATATTGCTTGTAAAGTCTTTAGGGAGTAATAAAAGGAAGGAAGATTGATTGTGAGCAAGGGGGTGGCATGGAAGGGGGTGGGGAATCAGGAAATATGACCCACAAAACAAACTGAGGGAGGGTTATCCATTTGGTATACCAGTTGGCTTAATTATATAGAACCCTGACATTTGTAGTTTGGAGAAGTGACTGTATTAAAGCTCTGGAGGCCAGAGTATTTAAAGCACCTTACAAAGCATAGAATCAAAGATTCCATGGGAGAGATCCATAACACTTAGGATGCTATCACACTGCTATAATTGTGGAGTGCAGCTCACCCTTAGGCAAACCTTAGCATGCTGCAAGAACAGTGTTGAGACACCGCATGTTGTGAGTTAGTATGACTTGAGGAATCACAAACTGCACATCTGTACTTTTAGCAGGGTGTTTGAAAGTGCTGACAAAGATTGCTCCAGGAGATTGCTTGTGTGAAATGCCACTGCCTATAAATTTGTCAAATAGCAAATATTTTTCAGAGGTCTGAAGATCAAAGTATCTTGAACAAAGATCTGTTACCCAAAGATTTTTATCTATTTTCACATTTTAGAGTACAAGCCCCACTCCCTGCCCGCATGCTGCAGACTATCCTTTTCTTGATGTGCCAACATTTGTTGTTTCTTTGTTAAATATGCATACAATCTTCCTCCTAAAATAATGCTCAAGGAAAGCAGCAATAATTACAGTGAAATAAAATGTAAGAGTATAATTAAAGCATTGAGAACCAATGGGAAACCATCAGTTAATAACACCAGTCTCAGTTGAAAATGCAATAAGCCTTAAACTCAAGAACACATTAAGACATTCAAAATCAGGATAAGTGAATTAAGTCCTTTTCTATTTAGAGATATTTCAATTTTTAAAATCTATTTTTTTTCTTCCGCATTTGTGAAGGCGTTTCGCGAATTTTGGAAAGATCTTCAAAAACAATAAACTACAAGACACCTGGAATTCTCATATCTCTTTAATTTACATTAACAAAATTTAAATATATTTTCCTATTCTGTCCCCTTTAATGATTAGTTAAATCCATACTCAAAAGATAGACAAAGCATGATTTGATATCTCAAATGCCCCATATAAACTACCAAAGAAGTTCAAGCAGCCTGTTTTATACCAACATGGCCAATGATGTAGCACTGCAGATTAAAAACAGAATATAAAGGCATTGTAATGTTTGATCTAAATGTGTTCACTGCTGTCAAGCTACTCATCTGGAAGCATTTGTTCTTTTTTGCATACATGAAACAGAAAAGGATAATAGGCTTTCTTAATGTTTTCTTCTTTGATGTCTCCTGTCTGTTCAGAGAGATCCTAAATAGACATTGAAGACATAATGGAAGACTTGGTGTTTTTTTCTCCAAGTGTTTGAGAAGAAGAAAAAAATATATAACACACATGTTTTTTACCTTTTCCCAAATAATATGATTAACTTGTGCCTTTTGTGACACAGCTAAGGATACCATAAAATAACACTGCTACAAGAGTTAATGCTGGTATCAAGGCCTCACAGCTTGTCTTTATCTTTTAAAATAAGGTTTCCATGTGGTGCCAGAGTGATGGGTAAAATGGAACATCTATCAACCCCATCAGAGCTTGCCAGCAAAGTTTAATCTCTGAAGTTGCCAACCATGACTTTTGAAACTCAGATTCAGCTGGAACGTGCTTAGTTAGTGAACTGTTTGATTTAACATAAAAAACACAAAACTGCAGCGTATTTCACATTTTATAAGAGGCTTTCAGCCACCATTTGCTTCCTTTCTCATTACTTTTTCTCCTCTCTAGCAACTATAATGTAAGCATTTCGTGGCATAATCACATTACATTGTGCATTATTCTGTGTTTAACTGGATAATTTGACATGCAAGGGAGAAATCTGATATTATGACATCAACTGCACCTTAAAAACTATTTGGATTACAGTTCTCATATATTATAAGAATTCTGACTATAGACACTTTGTATGTTGCTGAAAAGCCAAGTAAATAAGAGAGCAAACAACAGGAGTGGAATGAAATAAGGACAACTTTTATTAACTAGTTATCTTTGAGCTTTTTCCAGATAGCAAATCAATTGTTTAAGGAAGCAATTTGATACAAAGTGGCTGAAGCGGTCGGTCACCCCTAACTGGAGCCCCTTGTGCCCCCCCCCCGGTGAAGCACCAAAGCCCCTAAAGACAATTCCTGATTAACATGGTTGCTCAAAGGTCTAGTTTGTATATTGGAAGGCTGATCAAAGGGTGCAAGTCCCCAAAGCTGTTTTGGCTTCTGACTAAGGCAAATACTCCCAAACCAACCCCAAGAACAGGACATTAATCCTAACTCCCAGAGCCCTTTATTCCCAAGAGAAATTCAAAATTCCCATCCAACACATAAAGTGTCAATAGGTGGAACACCAAGTCGTAGTTCTCCTCAATGCCTGCTGGGGAACTTATTTAACTGACACCACCCAAAGCACAAATTGTCTTTGTCTGTAACAGTATAGGGCCAAAAACACACACACACACACAC
This sequence comes from Anolis sagrei, assembly GCF_037176765.1. Lineage (NCBI taxonomy): Eukaryota > Metazoa > Chordata > Lepidosauria > Squamata > Anolidae > Anolis > Anolis sagrei. The sequence continues at coordinate 21,499,411 of NC_090025.1, forward strand.
ACAAGAAGGGCGGGGGGGAATCCTAAAGCAGTGACTCTCAACTTTTGATCATCCATTTGTTTCGGACTTCAACTCCCAAAAATCCCTGCCAGCTTACCAGTTGTTAGGAACTGTGGGAGCTGAAGTCCAAAACACCTGGAGGACCAAAGGTTGGGAACCACTGCTGTAAAGTGACCACATCAAGCTACACTATGAAAAGTGGGTGGGCCAAAGAATTTCAAACAGGAAGATGAGGGTCCATGGCTAACTTAAATAGCCTGCAGAAACCTCAACTCATCACCCCATAGTTGCCATCAAAAATGGTTTCTGGCCATTCCTGGATGCTAGCAAATTGGTTTAACCCACCTCCACTGCTTTACAGTGGGGTAAATGTGTTTAGAAGCCCAAATGCATGTTGTTCTAGCTATCCTTTTACTTGCAGATAAATATTAGTTGTTCATTTTAATTTAAAATGAATTGTTTTTATTTCCTAAACTGAAATATGTTGATTGAGGGATCTTTGTGAGCACACAACATTTTTATGAAGAACATGCCAAAGCAGTTTTAGAGGAAAAGGTGAGGACACAAAGTCAAGTTGCTTGTAACATGCTTTTTATAAAGTGTTGTAGCTATAAAGGTATTGAGTTTGTCCGGCTACCACCAAAAAGCTGGGCAGGTGATCCACCAGCATCCCAAGCATAAGTAAGTTGTTATTCTGTATTGTTTTACCTCCATTTGGCCCTGAAGCATGATTAAGATCCTGAAAGAGGACATGCTTAGGTTCTTTCTACTATTGTGAATTCCTGTTTGAGATGACAGCTACTTTTTGCTACAGATATGGAATGTGCTGCTTTATATGTTTTTGTGTGGATGATGATTATCCAACCTCACATGGTATACATTTTGTGATGCCACCTTTCAATATTAATTGCAAAAAAAGAGCTAAAACCTGATAGTCCACATCTAGTATACTCAGTACATTTGAAGGCCATCAAATTAGAAACATTTGGTGCATAGAATTATAGCTGTAAGTTTTCAATCAGACTCCATCTTTCTTCAAAGCACACTTCTTTAGCCCCGGCTTTTTCAATCCTTTGCACAAAACCCACAGTTTTAAGCTTTTAACCCAAAATTTTAAGGTGTGTTGGCTCCAATTTTAATATAAAGATTACTTTTTAAAAGATTATTTACTTATTATTCATAAGGCTTCAAATTCCAGTGTCTTCAATGCCAAACCAATTTGGAAGTAAATCAGAAAATTGTATAACTGGTCTTATGCCAGTTGCAATTACTTTTGCTGAGCTTTAGATTTTGCAATAGAGCCTCAAAAATAGGGGAGGGCTTGGCTATTTTGGGATATGAAGGCAGAAAATATGTAGATCTGACTATTTGGAAGATGTAGAACACATAGATAAAAGTGGGTGCAGTTTAGTTCTTCTGTAGTCTGAAGAAAATGCTTGGAGGTGGGGGGGGAGGGGACTGGGATCCCAAATTCTTTTTTTCTTTTGGCTGCATCTATTGTGGGCATGAGAAAAGGAAAACAGGGCCATCATATCAGTGTTCCTAGTGCAAAATAGCCTGCAAATATGCTGTTTTCTGAAAGCAGGGTCCTTTAATCTACCGTATTACAACACTATGGTTCTGTTTCTTCAGCCATGACAACATCTGTAGCTTTCAAATTAGAGAAGGGTGCATATAAGTCTCAATTTATGTCAGGATTGCCTTCCTAGCATTGTGATATAAACTGATGTAAAGAGGTGATACAGTTCCACAGAAAAAAATAATGACGATGCAGAAGATGCATTGCGATGGAGCTGGAGTAGCTTCAAAGTTAGAAAATACATTCATCCTACCACCAATTTTAAAGGTATTTAAGCATAAAAGATACTATCTCACTTTTTTCAGGCAGGAGTAATCTACAACTGTTCTCCAGACAAGACAGCAACTGCTAATCCCAAGGGAATTTGAGTGGGTGGAGTTGACTCAACATTAGTCAAGTTTAGTCATCAGGAAAGCAGACAGAGAGAACTGATAAGAGGAGTGTTCTTCTGCTGTGCTTTGTCCAGCAGGCTTCCCAGGTGGAGGAATCACATCAGAATAAAGAGAAGCAGCATATTGCCTCTCTGCCTTCTTTGGAAGGTGCGGCATGAGGAAAGGCACCACATCTCTAATGCCAACTGCACTGAAAAAAGGGGAGAGAAGTCCTTCAACAAAACACCTACTGATTTCTTTCCTCCCATTTAGACCTTAGTTATAAGCAGACTTTAGTTGAACAAAGATTCTTTGTCATTTTACTGTCATGTGGTAATTTATCATTTTTGCTTTGTTACTATTACCATGAAGCTTTCTCACCATCATGACGCCCTCACCTAAGAAGATAGAGGAAGCTTTTCCTTACAGTCAAATAAAAACTCCAAGATTCTGGTTTCATTCCCCCACTCCTTACATTTCCTTCCTTCTAAGGGGTTGCACCTTTCTTTTCTCCAGGTTCACCAATCTATGGGAGTAAAGTTCCATTCAGATACTAAATAGGGCCAATACTGCTGGGTACTTGGAGAGAGGACCACCAAGGTATACAGGAATTCTCCAGATTGGCCAGGAAAGAAAGCTGAATCCTAAAATTATGGAGGGCTGCTGCCAGTCAGAGTTCATATTGTTAGACTAAGATGGACTAATTTTGTGATTCATTATATGCCAACTTCATATACTCAGTTAGCAGTATAGTGGGCACAAGAAGCAATGAAATAGTTTGAGCAGCAATGCTATAGCCAGTCACTTGGCAAAAGAGCAAGCCATTTTTCTTTGTCAAAAGATTTTGCTTATTCAGCCATGTGAATGGCTAGAGAAGCAGATCTTTGGATAAACTGTTCTGGCTGCATGCATGGATGCATTCACACATCTTCCCTATGTGTACTTAGGGATGCCTTGGAGATTAAATGAATGTAGAAATCTTTTTCCAAATATTTGTATAACATATTGACATATAGGTCATATCATATAATTAATTTTTTTAAATTGCCCAAACAAAAATACACATGTTATTCATGTGCCTTGGGTGATTTCATTTCCCCCCCAAGGAAACAGATATAAGCAATCTGATTTTGTATGTCAGTTACAAAATTCAGGTGGAAATATAAGGAATGAATTGCAGCCCAATAGTGCATGTACTCTAGACAAGCACATACATCAAGGTATTGTTGAAGGCTTTCATGGCTGGAATCACTAGGTTCTTGTGGGTTTTTTCGGGCTATAGGGCCATGTTCTAGAGGCATTTCTCCTGACGTTTCGCCTGCATCCATGGCAAGCATCCTCACTACCTCTGAGGATGCTTGCCATGGATGCAGGTGAAACGTCAGGAGAAATGCCTCTAGAACATGGCCCTATATCCTGAAAAAAACCCACAAGAACATACATCAAAGTTTATCTATTGCTTTCTTTCATTTGATAGGTTCTCCCATCCATTTTCAAAGTGCTTAATAGCATTTATTATTTTGTTGCAAAGAGAAAACATGGACGTACAGTGTCCATTGCAGAGGTACTCTTTTCCATTTGACCTTTTTTTTGCATTTGATTGTGTTACTTACAAACTGGGATTAAAATGGTTAATTTGATATACCCAAAGATTTACCACACTATGAAAATACAAATATTTTTTGTTATAGCACAGAAGTCAAATAAATCTGTCACTTCTTGGCTACATAAATATGGACTCTTATTATTGTGTCATGCTTAAATGTGTTCTATCTATTTTTCGAAGCCGCAATAGCAGATTACACCTTTATGAAATTTTTCTGACACATTATGTTAGATTACAAATGTAACATATATTGAACTTCTTAATTCATGAGCAAAAAAACCAAACAAAATGTATGGAAATGAAAAAATAGTAGAATGCTTTACTGTTGATATTCACTTTTCTACTTTAGGGGCTTAGAATATGTTCTGTATAACCTGACATAAAATTATCATATTTTTGTGTTAAAAGTACACTTTCTCCTGAAACTAATTATAAATGTAACTTTAAAAAAATGTAAATATGCTGCAAGGAACATTTATTATTTTGACAGTTTAGGAGAACCATGGAAACAGACAACACATACAAAATTTAGAGCAGAAAAAAATAATCTGTACTTGAAAAACAAATAAAATGAGTTATCTCGTATCAAGTAGATATAAAGCAACAATTTCATATAAAAGAAATCGGACAAGTAATCCAGGAACAGGAATTATGATGACCAGAATAGTACTTCAGTACTCTCTAGGCTGATGGAGACTGGCATCACACCCCCAATGTGCCAAGTACTAGTACTAAATTTGTGCTCATTGGCTATAATTGTTCCTTTCATTCCTGGAAATTCACCATTGACTGGCAGACCATGGCTCAAATTGTAATTCCCATTAGTCTTGGCAAGTTGGGCCAAAGATAAGGGATGGTGTCAGTTGGAGCCCCTGCCCATGTGGCATTACAAGCTGCTCATGCCTGTGTTTGACTTCATCTGGAGACTGAACTTGCGACATCACCTAACAAATCTGTAACTTCTTTCCCAAAAATATATTATTATAGCCCTTTTATTAGCTATGCAAGGAATTTATATGAATGCTTTCAGAGACACAGATTTATTCATTGTTATTAATGTGGTTGTCATTCATGTACAAGCAGAGATATCTCATTCTGTTGACAGCTGTAGAAAAAAAAGGGAAATGTTTCATTTCCCTCCTTTGCCAGCAAGCAGTTTTTCCAATTTAATTTATTGTCTTCTCCATTTCTTAAAGAATCATTGTCACACTCCAGACAATTTGGAAATTGTGTTTTAAGCAAGCTCCATTAAGCTGCACCACAATGAACTTTTTGTCTCTGTGTGGTTTAGTGTGTGAGTAAGCAGAGCCGCAGCATAAAAGCATCCAGACTTCACTTGCTTTTCTCATTCAGTAGTGTCAGAATCTATTATTTGCAGTGTCAAAATTCTAGGAGAGAAAATGATCAAGAGGAAGTGCAGGACTTCGAACAGAGGGCATATAATGTGTAGCCTAACCATGGGAGTCTCTCATATTCTAGTGGGAAATAGCATTTCATTAGCCACTCTTCTGAGTAATATTTTATTTCTATGCATTCTGATCCCTGGCCACTTTTATGAAAACTCAGCTGTAGGGAGGTGCTTCTTAAGGGGGAATTTTTTGTGACACCAAGAATCATCCCAAAGAAATTATCCGCCTGGGAACCACTGTTGATGCCTGGTCCTCTATATATGAAGCACAAAAAAAATTAAAGAGGTTTTGCTACTACCATTATAAAAATGAGGAGTTAGAGGAAACCAGGGGATAGAATACAAAAAATATTCACTTTTATCCAGTCTGTGAGTGAGAAAAGATCGCTGAACAACAAAGAAATGACATCAAAAAAAAAATGAATCCACAATGACATGGCTGCACAGTTTTCTTTCAGTCATTCACATTTTGCAGTATGTTCTGAGGAATTATTCTGCATAGAAATTCATTATTTTCTCCCTGTGAAAAACTCTCCCCCTGTTTTGCATAGGAAAGAATGAATTTTGTACACAGAAATGTTTCCTTTGTACAAAACAGATGTGGACTAATTTCTTGGAACACTTCACTGCATACGTGTATTGGGAGAATACTGGGCAGAAATCTATGTACAGAGAAATAATTTGTCCTTGTAGATGAGGACAACATTGGTGAAGGCTTTTACTTGTTGCAGGAAGACCTGTTTTCACTAGTGGGTCCCATGAAAGTAGGGAAGGTGATGGCAACTTCTGCTGCTCCTAAAGTTGTCTCGTAGCTTTCATCAATCTGAGGAAACCCCTTGGGTTTTATCCGTGGTATTAATCTCTATCCCCAAAATAGCCCCAGCTCTTGGATGAAATCTTTACAGTTCGAACTAGAGCTCTGCATGTACTTGGCACCCCACTGATATGAAAGGTTTTAGCTGACTCTGCTCACTCCTATTTTTGGGAGCTGGTATTGTGCCCTGCTTGAAGGCTTTAGCCTTGTCAGTTGCTCAGCAGTACCTGATTCCCAGGTTTACCAGGAAGATTCTCAAAATATGTTTTTCTTATACATGCATTGTTGTGTGCCTTCAAAACATTTCCTACTTATGGAGACCCTAAAATAAAGCTATCATGGTGGTTTCTTGGCAAGACTTATTTCTGGTGGGTTTGTCATTATCTACCTCTGAGGCTGTAAGAATATGGCTTGCCCAAGGTGACCCAGTGGTTTTCAATACATGAATAATGATTCGAATCCAGGTCTTCCAGAGTTCTAGTCCAATACTTAAACTACTATACTGCACAGGTTCTCTTCTTATATGTATAAGAGTGGGAATTGCATTTGATAAAGTAGATGTAGCCCTCTAAGCTCAAAGGTGTTATAAGATCCCAATGCACACTGGAAATAAAGTTTAAGACCAAGTTGCAGAATGTTATCATACAATAGGGTTTGTCTCCTTCATAAAACAAAGTCCAAAGCCTCTCTGAACAAATCATGCTCAGAAAACCACATGATGGGTTGTATCAGGGTTGTTCCAAGTTCGAAATGATATGAAGACACACAATAACAACAAAGAAGCACAAAATTTAAAACAATAGTATTAGAAATATATTAGGGTTGCAGATACAGCCAGTTTGTGGAAAGCAAGCAGAGCCCCCCCCCCCCCCAAAATCTCAATCTCAGCAGCAATTACAGAAACACACTTAAAACATAAGTAGCATATGGCACTGGTAGACCAAATTACACCAACCAAAATGTCTGCACATGTTGGAGTGGTTGTCAAATCAGAGCTACACAGAGTAAATGTGACTATGTTTGAAGCAGTTTGGACTGTCATTTTCAATTACAAATCTCAAACACTAAAACTAACATTTCATGACAGTCCAATTATTAGCTATTCTCTCTGGCTTTAATGTGCTTTCCCCCCTAATGTGCAGACCTTCTCTAACTGCTGCGACCACTACAGCTATTAGCAATGTCTAATGTGTTTATTACATAGTTCTGAAAATAAATAAATAGATATACTCTGTAGCCATCTTTTAAAAAATATCTGGAAACTCGCTAACTTGCAGAACTTAGCCAGAAGAATAATCAAGTAGGATTTCTTTATATAAACTTGTTCATCTCCACCAAATATATTAATGCAAGGTCTGTATAGTTCATCATATGCACAATGTTATTATTAGAAAGTTACAATAGCAGGAAGGGCTAGCCACTGATAATTTTAATAGCATTCAGAGTCTTGTCCAGGGAAGTGATTTTTTGAAAAAAGTATAGAAGCTATTTATCACAACAGTTCTCATAGTTATGTTCCCTGAAGTCAGTTGTGTAAGCGTATATGAACAAACTGGCTGTGGCAGTTTTCATTTTTTAGCAAGGATCTTAGATGCTTGTTTAAGACAAAGCTATATTAATGACTTTACAGGATGGGGCCTTATAATATATATTTTAACCAAGAAAATTGACACCCACCCCAGTTATTGTGAAAGTCAGTGCTAAGCTAGGGGGAATGTTAATGTCTGATGAACAGCAGTAGGCTTTGCTAATGAAAGGATCTTGGAATTTTAGTCCTATGAGCCCCAATATTGCTAAACCACTTGCTATGTACAACATATATTCCACATACAATGGATTTACACTGGATGTGTGTGCTAGATGTGAGCATAATCTATCCATACCTATTTCATCTCATCTCATCTTTATATATTTTACTACTTACCTATATTAGGGAAAATGCCCCTCAGTAATTTCAATGCCCCTGCAAACATATTATTCCAAATTAATTTGATAACCACTAAATCCAGGGCTTCCTGAAAGGCCTGGGTCTAATGGGTTTTGGACCTGTGGGGATTCACTTTTGACTACCCAGGGGTGAGTTCCCATTGTCATCCTAAACCTTTTGGGTGCTCCCTCTCCCCAGCTCCTAATCTACCCCTACAAGTAAGGAAAACTTACCTGGCCACCATAACTTTCTTCCTCAAACCCTTCTGGTGCTAGGAAATGATGTGCCAGGAGGCCGAGGGGGGGGGGCAACAAGGAGGGATTTTCCTCCTCTCTCTCTCCCCCCCCCCCAGTCTCCTGGTGTGGAAAGTTATGGTGGCCAGGTAAATTTCCTTAGTTCTTAGAGGTAAACTGGAGGGCTTTGGGGTGGCTGCATGCCATCCCCATTGTAATCAGGATGGCATGTAGCCACTACCCCCCCCCCCCCGTCTGGGAAAACCTGGGGTTTTTTTTGGGGGGGGGGGATTTGGTGTGGATTTTGGCATTGTCTGAAAGCCCCCTGAATGTATATTCAAAGGAACACAATGGTAAATCATCCCTTAGTATCCCTTGCCTAAGAAAACTCTGTGAAATTAATGTGGTCACCATAAGGAAAGAAGTAATTTGAAGGTACATTATTTAAATTAACTAAGCTAGTAGTCATCATCTCCTTTATTTCAATGGCTTACATAGTGAATATGATTAAGTAGTTATGGTCTGTGTAATAGAAAATGTCCACATAATCATACACCGATATACAGCACAAATCTGTATAGGTATACCCAAATCTAAGAACTAAATGTCATGTAGATGTGCATAGGATTTTAGCCTTTCAGGTTCTCAGCTGTATCTCTTCCCAACAGGCTACCATTCTGATGTAGCTGAGCATGCAATAAAATGATAAAGTTGGTTCCTTTATTGTAAATTGTGAAAAAAACATAAATGGGAACCACATTCTTATGGGGTTACTTATTTGACCCCATCACTGGTTTGTTTTAATCTCCTCCACACTTTAATCTCCTTCCTAGGATATAATTGGTACAATTCAAAGCCCCTTTATTTGCATAAATACTGTCAACAGTAGAAATAACCAGCTGTTCAGTCAAGGTTATCGTTTATGAGAACAGGACTCACTAATGATTTGACAGTAATCCCAATATCAGCCTGAAAATAAGGAGATAGGAGTCTCATCAATATTCTGATACAGCTGCAGCAGCTGGATGGACTGACTAATAAGCCTTGTTAATATGTGTGGTATGATGACCTGCAGATTTCTAGATATTTTCAGGTCCTGCTGGTTTTTTTGTTTTGTTTTGTTTCCTCTGCAAATTATAGCTTGAATACCGCAATGACAAAATACTACAGAAGCAAAAGGGATTGTAATAGAACCATTTAGTGTATGTAATAAACCTCGATTAACCACTTCGACTTGTTTCAATAACTGGAACATAAAGTAGCGATACATGGGTGTTTTCCAATCACAGCTTCCCTAATCAATATGGCAGTAGTTGACTACACATGTTCATTGGTCCCATGTGCTATTAGCCATTTATGTAACCACTAATAGCCCTTTGTTTAATTGGAATGACATGACAGAGGAGAGAGGGCAGAATTTGCCATTAAAAAGGCATGTGAGAAGTGCAGTTTATTGTAAGCTCACATTTCAGGTTTTATCTGTTGTTTTGTGCTTCTGTTGAACCCTATATTTATTGTACAATGTGTGCTAAAAGTTAATAGCACATAATTTACCTCCTGATACCCTCCATTGCAATACACAGAGTGTCGCAAGTTGCATTTTTCAATACAATTGAAAGATCCTGAATGTTTATCATTAATATATTCTACAGCTGAAAGTTCATAATCGACTATTCTCATCTTAACTGCAGTGGGAAGAATTGACCTTGCTCACCTTGAGCACCTTGTCATTGCCCTTGGAGTAACTTGTCATTACCTGTTCCATCTAGTGACAACAAAATGGGACACTCAAAAAGAAGAGGAAATCCATGCCCTTGATCTTGCTTGTCATGCAGGTGCCCTGTTCTGAAATTGAACTATCCCTTTCCATGATGTGGCAGTGTCTAAAACATACCCAGTCCATTTTACCAGTCAACCACGAAGCTTCAGGGTATTCCTCAGTTTCTATCAAATGCACCAGTTTTGGCGAGTCCAGATTTTGGAGGCAATGTATACAAGCACTAAGAATTGGTAGTTGGCTGTTCTTGTGTCAGACTGCATTTTTACAGTTATATCTATTTAAAGCTCCTTGAAGGAGCTGGGGGTGGTGACGGCTGACAGGGAGCCTGGCATGGGCTGGTCCATGAGGTCACGAAGAGTCGGAGACGACTGAACGAATGAACAACAACCTATTTAAAGCATACACTGTTGTTTTAGAGTGACACTGTCTCCTGCCCAGAGGACTACACCTCACTTTACTGATTAATTGTTGCCACTTTATCTTTAGAAGTTTTATGTGTAATGCAAAAGAGAAGGTAAAGGTTTTGTTACCTTAATTGAAACATCTTTAAATTGCTGCCCCCTTTGCTTTGTGAATAATTGAAAGCTATTCCAGGATCTCTCATCAAACCTGTCAGAAAGATAGAACAAAAAATACCCACTATGTGTTTCATGCACTGAGGAAACACACACACACGAATGAAAACAAACCACTAGCTAGCATTTGTATTTCTAGGAGAAAGACAAAAACAACAAATCTTTTTGTTCCAGTACTTGTCATTACAGCTCAGAAGAATCTAAACCTTGAAGTTATTGGTATAGGGTGATGGATATGTTTCTGAGATTATGCAGACAGTAAATAAGACAATATATCATTTTGGTTGTTTCTTCCAATTTACATAGTAGTGGTGCTTAAGATAAGGATCACATATTAGTTTCCTCCTAAATCTATATTTTCTGTTTGAAACATGCTGACACTAAAGAAAACAAAAAACCTTAGCACTAGAAAAAATGGAGATGATTCAGGAATAGATTCTGGAATAGATTGCAAGCTCATTAGGTCTTGTCCTCTTTGACTTTCCTCCATTTCCTTCTCATTTTGCAACACTCAGTTGTGATCAACCCTAGACAGTCTTCTTAGATATCATTAGGCTCTATGGAATCAGTAGCCAAGTTCATGCCAATCCCTTCTCCAGGTTAAGCAAAACCCAATTCTGTTATTGCCAGGGGAATTATTTTCACACACCATTGCACCAGGAGCACGTTAAATAAAAACCCACAATTCAACCAACCTGTCAGGTCAAATAACTTATGAAAGCTTTTGGGCACTCACTTACCAAAACCATGTGTCATTACTTAACTCTTTATATTGAAGCTGTGTGAGTGATTTACTCAAATGTTATATTGCTAAAATTGTTTCACAAACTAAATTAAAGTTAATTCGGTAGCTATCCTATACATCTGGAAGTGCATTCTTTGAATTTAATCTAAGATTCCCAGATCTTGGGGCTTGACCCCACTTCTCCAGGTCACAGGGCCACAGGGAGGAATCTCAGAGCAAAAACACTGTCCTGAAATAATACTTTTGCCACAGTGTTCAGGTGTCTCCTGTTGTTGCAGAGTACAGACTACTTCCAAGCAGCTGCTATAGCCTCTCCAGATATTTCATCTCCTACTCTTCATCATTTATCTCATTTCTTATGCTTGCGGGTTTTTTTTTTAATTTGAATATCATACTCTAAGCAAGTATGACTCCAAATAGAGGAAAGTGAGGGACATTAATACGGAAGGTGACTGGCTATCCCAGAATGTGGGTCTTGATGGAAAGGAGTGGGATAAGATGATTCCCTCAGTTTTCTCCATGAGATGAAGTCCTATGTTTATTACCTCTCAAGGTGACTTTCTGGAGCATAATTATCTCAGCCTCTATCCTTTGTATGACTTGATTTTCAGCTTTGGGAGTAAGACAGGGTATAAATAAAAGAATGGAATAAAACTGGGCAGGGGGCATAATGGTATCCTTCACTATTTATTGTAAGGATTACAAGTTAATATGTGGGAAAGACTCTTAACACTGAAGTGTTATATAAGTTTTAAATAGTATTATTTAGGGCCCATGTGATGCGAGCCAGAAAACATGTTTCTAGCAACACTGCAAAACTGATTTATTGCACACATACGAAGATGTGTTTAAACAAAGGTGCTTATGTGTTTAAGGTAATCAGGAAATGTATTTATCACCAAGATGTAGTGAGTCTCCTTATATTTACTGCATTTTCCCCATTGGGATCATTAGAGCAAGGCTTTCAGAGTGTATGAAGCCCTCCATCATTGTCTGTTCCAGTATTTATAATCATAGGCTGGAGTCCTGCAGCTTACATTTGGTTTATACCTTTAACAGTATTTGTACTAAATAGCTTTTCAGTGAATTCTCTTCCATTTTTCTTTTTATTTCTGGAGAGGCCAGAGGTCCAATTTTTACAGGTTCTAATCCCCACTTGCATTCTTAATCCATTTGACTAGTGTACAATTGGCCATCTGTCCAGGTACTAGAACTTGGAATGCGGCTCCGTGCTGCATTTGATATGGCATGGATGCTTTTGCAAATATTATTCTGTCATTTTCTAAATCATAGTTGGTAATGAGAGCAGTCTACCTGCCATATGGAACTTTGTCAAATATATCTTCTAATGAGCTGCCATACAACAGCAACCATTCCTGATAATTCTGTAGCGCAACAGGAAAACCACCACTATCCTTTCTAAAAGAAAACAATACAAAAGTCTCCTCAAGTGTTGTTTTCTTCACTATCTGAAACTGGAAGGCGAATCAGCAGAAAATAAAAGCCTTGAATTATGTAACTGAGACAAAGAACCACCATTCAAACAAAAATTGTGGACATAAATTGGTTTCGCTGTAATTGGCTTTCTCACAAACATAGCGCCTTCACCAAGTGTAATCTCTAATGCACTTAGAGAGGTCTTACACAGAGTGTTTCCTGGCAATATTGCCCATGCAATCAGTAAACCTCTAAAGAAAGCTCACTTGTACTAGTCACTATTTCTATGTTGAGCATGCTGCACAGCATTATTATGAGGCTAAAATGGAGTTGAGGAGAATTATGGAAGCAACCCTAGTTTCTTTGAAAGAAATGTGGGATCTTCAAGTAAGAAATATAAATGACCTCATATATTGCCTTATCACCATTGAGATCATTCCAATAACATCTAAAGGACCACAGTTCCCCACAAATTCAGACAGAAGAGGTGCTTTTGGACATGTTTACTGTCAGATATGTAATTAAGACACCTCATTTTTCTTTCCCCCCCTATAATTAGTTGTCTTTATGTGACTCTAAAGAAAGGAGTTTGGCTTCATATTGAAAGGCCCGCTTCATTTTAAGGGAACACCCAGATGGCAATGTCAAAGATTTACTACAGTAACAAACACTTATTCTCATTAACATGCTAACTATTTCCAGGATTTACTACTAAATGTCTTGTTGCAATGTTGGAGGGCATTTTGCCCTGCTGAGAAGTTTTTGGTAAAATATTGCTATGAGAACTAAAGAATTACTCTGCATTAATACAAGTATATAATATGTCTCTCATTCCCTTTCCACCCATGTTCTACTGTAATCTTATGAGTTGCATTAATGGTTTATTGTCCATTGTGAATTAATATGTGTTGAAGATGCTGGTAGTCTAAGTGCCTATGAGTGCCAGAAGGAAAGTTAATATGTTGTGTTTGAGTATGTAAGGACACCATGTAGTGACTCAGAGACTAATTGAGAGAACAAAGATGATAGTATAAGCTTTCATAGACTAAATCTACTTCCTTAGATGCAAACTTAGTTTATGCAATCAACTCAGTATCTAAGGTGCAACAAGATATTTTTGCTAACTGATTTTCCAGACTAACATGGCTCATATTGTGTTTAAGTTATGTTATGATCAAGAGAAATGTTGATCTTGTGGAACTGGGAAGCCTTTATCTTAATCTCTCCACATACAGAACTTCCAAGTCTAAGTACCTCTTTGCACATCTCTCCTCTTGTGCCGTTTCACGGGCAGTCATGCAGGGTGCCCTGGTGCATCTGCCCTCCTTCAGCTATCACACCTATCTCACACCAGAAACGACTTGCAGTTTCTCAGGTCACTCCTGACACGACCAAAAAAAAAAAACCTATCACATTGAAATGGGGACAGGGTGCCAATGGGGGAAATGATAGAAATGATAGAAAAATGCAGGTAGCTCCATTGGAGCTTCCTAAAAAACACCCTACTTTTCGTTGTGGCTGAGGAAGCGTCTTGTGATCCTTCCTCGACACTTCAAGCATCAGTGGGGTAGGGTCTGCCAAGCAAAACATCATGTGATATAGCTCAGCAGGCCCTGTCCCCAAAAGCGTGATGGTTACCAGAATGGTTCTATCTTTGTTACACAAGAGAATCTTCTCTCCCTCCAAACAAAACAAGAAACCTAACAGGAAAGTGTCTCTGTCAGAGATTTTTCAGTAGCCCAGCTAGATCTAACCTGATACTATCCTGCTACTACCCAGCTAACCTTCCTATTAACTGTAAGTCTGCTTTAGCTACCTTGCTAGCAAACTTCTGGCCAGACTTAGGCCTTTTCTTCTAACCCTAACACCACTCCACCCCTGAATACCCTTCCTCTTCAAACTCCAAACTTCAACACTCTCAGGGATCTCAAAAACCTCTTTTTAAAAGCAAGTTTTTTTTTCCCTCTCGGCAAGCCAGACTCCGCTTCCCCTGACTTGGCCAATCAAATCCCTCTCATTTTCCCTCCAAAGGCTGATTTAAATACGCATGCCCCCCTCCTGGAAAACGAGCCACCAAAATGGAATCCCTTAGCACCTCCTCCTCCTTCTTCTTCCTCTTCCTCTTCCTCTTCTTCTTCTTCTTCTTCTTCTTCTTCTTCTTCTTCTTCTTCTTCTTCTTAAGATGGCAGCCAACTCCTTGGGCCTACCATTCTTCTAGGCCTAAACTAGGCCTCACTGGAAGTAGCTTCACTACAGTTATCTTACCTTCTTTAGAAAAAAAATAGGAAAATGGTAACATTATATTGCTATAATAATGAAGAGATTACTTAATGCATTTATCTATCAATCTATCATTCATCTAGTCATCTACCCACCCACATCACTGGGTTTTTTTTATACCATAGAGATTAGATCCTAAATATACTAATGTGTCATGGGGATGTAAATTTGGATTGAACTTTTCAGATAAGGACAGTAAGAAGGGATAGGGTATGCGTTTAGTTTGACCTAGTTCTCTTATGAAGTTTGATAAGATAAGGCAACTGGACTAGGGCACAGTGGAAGCATTATTTTTTTTCCATGTTAGGAGTAACTTGAGAAATTGCAGGTCACTTCTATTGTGAGAGAATTGGCCGTCTGCAAGGACGTTGCCCAGGGGATGCCCAGATGTTTTACCACCCTGTTAGAGGCTTCTCTCATGTCCTGCAGGAGAAACTAAGGCTGACAGATGGGAGCTCACCCCACCCCCTGGATTTGAACCACCGACATTTCAGCCTCAGTCCTGTCAGCACAAGGCTTTAATTAATTGTGCCACTGTGGGCTCCTAGTGGAAGCATGTTAATATGTGTTCTTTATATTATGCTACTACAGTATATTAACAGGAACATATTTTAGTTTTGCTTTCTCCAGCACTTAAACCCTTGAAAAAACCCAAATAATTTACACTGATAATTTACCTCCTTTTTTATTCTGCTTTGGTCAACTCTCACTTGAAATCCTGTATTCAATTCGGAATGCTGTGTCCAATTAAACTGTGCACCACAGTTTAAGAGAGACATCGACAAGTTGGAATGTGTCTTGAGAGGGGGAACTAAAATGATCAAAGGTCTGGAGACTATGTCCTATGAGGAACGTCTTAAGAGCTGGGTATGTTTAGCCAACAGAAGATAAGGCTGAGAGGAGACAAGATCGCCATGTTTAAATATTTGGAAGGCTGTCATAAAGAGGAGGGAGGAGAGTTGTTTTCTGCTGCCCTGGAAACTAGAATTCAGAACAATGGGTTCAAATTATAAGAAAGGTGCTTCCACCTAAACTTTGGGAAGAACTTCCTGACCATGGGAACCACTCAACAGTGGGACTTTCTGCCTAAGAGTGTGGTGGAAGCTCCTTCTTTGGAGACTTTTAAACAGAGGCTCCATGGCCATCTGTCAGGGCATTTGCACATCCCGCGAATTAGCATGTATACTCTTAAAGCAGTGGTTCTCAACCTGTGAGTCCCCAGGTGTTTTGGCCTACAACTTCCAGAAATCCCAGCCGGTTTACCAGCTGTTAGGATTTCTGGGAGTAGAAGGCCAAAACATTTGGGGACCCACAGGTTGAGACCCACTGTAGAGGTTGTTGATGCTTTTGTGCTAGTCTGAAACAATCAAAATGCAAATTGCGCTTTCTGCAGCTACTAAGCTAAATGAAGGGAATCAGAAGAAGTTTTGCAGACATCTTGAGCCTTTGATAGGCATCATATGATTAAGCTTATAATAAGGTGACCCTGGACATCTTCCCTTTTTATTTTATTTTATTGTATTGACCACAACAATTGAGGAAGTAGATTTGATTTCTCTTCAAATTTCATGAATGTGCATCCCATGTTTTCTAGTATAGTTGTGCTTTCTATCCTTTTCATTGTGGTTTGGCATTCCTGTATTTTGCATCATGTACTATCCATTGAGGAAAGCAATGAAACCTCATAATTGACAAATTATCCAGGGTAAGTATAGTATAGTGTTTTGAGTCCTGGACTAGGGCAAAGGAGGACCCATGGTTTGAATCCCATCTCAGACATAGCAAACCAATGGGTGACCCTGGGCAAGTCACAGACTCAGCGGAAAGCAAAATCTACCCCCTTTGAACAACTTACCACTTGAAGACGCACAGTCATAACCTGAAAAGGTTAAATTCTGCATTTGTGTTGCATAGTGCTGCTGTGGCATGCAGGTATACTATTGAATGTGAGATGTAGTGTTTAATATGTTATTGGGTCAAGCCATAGATCTATACTTTATAGAAAGCAAAATAGTTGGCCATCTTTCTTAAATGTTTCTGGCTTGTATATTAGAAGAAATGGGTTTATTTCAAAAATCAAAATCTCAATCACTACATAAATACTGTCAGTGAGTGGAAAGTGATATAATAATGATAATTGCATAACTGCAAGGTAGATGCTCTTTATATGTTGGTATTGGCTTGACATTTTGCATATATCCACATAGAGCTGAAAAACAGCTTGGATTTATTTTTGACATTAGAGCTGCTGTTTTCTTTTCTTTTTTGTTATGCAGTCTGGCTTGATTCTTTGGAACTTGACTGACTGTCTGCATCTCTTCATGGTTGCTTACTGATTCACTGACAGAGCTCTTAGTTGCTCTTGTTGCTTTTCAACAGAATTTCGATTTAGAAAAAAAAAGAAACCCTGGAATATCTTTAGGCACACAGTTGAGAGAGGTGGAATATTATGGCCACATTTCAGCTAGAGACATCTGCATGTCTTGGAGTCACTTGCATGTACAAATATGCACATGCTGCAAATACTGGTATTGCAAAGCCTCCCCAATTTATTGTAATATCCAGAAGCCACTTCACACATCATTCCATGTTTCACAGTGAGCAGGCATGATTAGCGAAAAGCCTCACAACAGTACTCCCAGCAGTTGTCAGAAGTGCTGAGAAATCCAAAGGACACATGCAGCTACTATTTACTAAAGCCATTTCAAATGCCAGTTGTAAAATTATCATCACAACCCCACAAACCTTTAATAATCTAAATCTTAGTTTTTGTATATCATATTACATTGTTATTGGGTTTTTTAACATTGTTTGTTTGTATGCAGCTTTGAGAGCTTTTGGCATTTCATGCCTCGATTAGCTGCTTTGAAGGGTTACAAAAAATAAACAATATCCTGGGTTCACTTAGATTTGCAATGAAATGGATAGGATGTACCAACAGTTAGCATTATCCCTCATCAGATCACTAAATCTGCAGCAAACAGCTCAGTCATTCACAGCCTTCATTTTAGGCTGCACTCCTGTGTGTAGTAAGGTTGCTTATTGACTTCCTGACTTCAATCTCAAAGTGTTCCAAGTAATACAACCTTTGGGGCTCTGTACCTGCAACTGCACCATCTGGTTACACTAGAGGCAGCCTTGGAAATATCTGCTTGTATCTCAAAAAAGCATACCATTGCCAATCTGCTTCGGGTATTAGAAAGAGCACTTGTGCTACAGGAGAAATAAGGTTGTTAATAGCCTAGCTGGATGACATTAAGACTTAACAGCAGAGCTTTAGGGCTCTTCTCTGACTCTTAATGACATTTAATTTATCTCTAGTGAGCTCTCGTTCATGACCGGCCCAGATTTGTTTATCCCATTTTGAGAGGCAAGAAAGCAGTAATGGGACCCCATCAGTGAAGAAGCTGGCATACTTAGTAAACATTTCCATAAATGTTCACGTTTAATATTGGAACTGGTTAAGACTTGGCACAGCAAATATGGATCTTATGTGAAGATCTTGTTGGCCCAGGTCTGTTTCGAAAATTTTATGTGGATCTCCCTTCTCTTCATTATAGCGTTGTTTGCTTGAAGACTATCTCAGTTATCTTCTCTTTGCACACAAAATTTTTGATACAGAATATTGTGAGGCAGAGAATGTATGATGAGAAACTACTTAAACTCTCCTTCTTCCTACATATAGCATGCTCATCTAACTACCACCTTCTCTTCAACTGCCATGTCATATTCCTCTCCATTTTCCAGTTATAATGTATTTTACTGATGATCTCTGCAAATTATGTCATTTTCCCCCAAACCCCTCATGAACAGTAGCTTCATGGTTTAATTTAATCAAACTCAGTGAACCTATTGTAATTCTATTTTGCCTGGCTTTTATTTTCTTTCCTCCCCCTCCCCATCTATATATATAAATTTGTTAGGGGCATCCAACGAGGAAACAAAACTCAAAAAGCCCCCAACAAAACTTAACCAAAATTCCCATGCCCATAACACAACCCACAAGGTACAAACATATCTACTCAAAATGAAAAACAACACAACAACACACTCACAAAACGGCAAAACAACAAAACTCAAAAATCCCCCAACGAAACTTAACCAAAATCCCTGTGCCCATAACACAACCCACAAGGTACAAACATATCTACTCAAAATGAAAAACAACACAACAACACACTCACAAAACGGCAAAACAACAAAACTCAAAAATTCCCCAACGAAACTTAACTAAAATCCCCGTGCCCATAACACAACCCACAAGGTACAAACATATCTACTCAAAATGAAAAACAACACAACAACACACTCACAAAACGGCAAAACAACAAAACTAAAAAATCCCCCAACGAAACTTAACCAAAATCCCCGTGCCCATAACACAACCCACAAGGTACAAACATACCTACTCAAAATGAAAAACAACACAACAACACACTCACAAAACGGCAAAACAACAAAACTCAAAAATCCCCCAACGAAACTTAACTAATATCCCCGTGCCCATAACATAACCCACAAGGTACAAACATACCTACTCAAAATGAAAAACAACACAGCAACACACTCACAAAACGGCAAAACAACAAAACTCAAAAATCCCCCAATGAAACTTAACCAAAATCCCCGTACCCATAACACAACCCACAAGGTATAAACATATCTACTCAAAATGAAAAACAACACAACAACACACTCACAAAACGGCAAAACAACAAAACTCAAAAATACCCCAACGAAACTTAACTAAAATCCCCGTGCCCATAACACAACCCACAAGGTACAAACATATCTACTCAAAATGTAAAACAACACAACACACTCACAAAACGGCAAAACAACTGAGCATGCGCATTGGCGCCCAGCCGCAAGTTCCATCGTGCGCGCACATGGCCTTCTGGCTAACGTTCCCTCTGCGGAAACCATGCCCACTCCAAGCCCCGCCGCGCCGCTTCCCGCACACACACACACCCTGCCGCACACATACACGCAACCCCATGCTCCATCACTCCCCCCGCCGCCGCACACACACACGTAACCCCACGCTCCATCACTCCCCCCACCGCCGCACACACACGCAACCCCACTCCCCCTGCCGCCACACACACACACGCAACCCCACTCTCCCCGCCGCCGCACACACACACGCAACCCCAGGCTCCATCACTCCCCCCGCCGCTGCACACACACACGCAACCCCACACTCCATCACTTCCCCCGCCGCCGCACACACACACGCAACCCCACTCCCCCCGCCGCCGCACACACGTGCAACCCCACGCTCCATCACTCCCCCCGCCGCCGCACACACACACGCAACCCCACGCTCCATCACTCCCTCCGCCGCCGCACACACACACGCAACCCCACGCTCCATCACTCCCCCCGCCGCCGCACACACACACGCAACCCCACGCTCCATCACTCCCCTGTCCCAATCTTACCTCCTTTTACTTCACGCCACCTCCAAACCCCACCCCGCCCCTTCCCGCCCTGTCAAAATCTAGGAAAGACAGGAAGGAAGGAAAGAAGGAAGAAAGAGAAAGGGAGGTAAAGAAAAAGGGGGAAGGAAGGAAAGTTAGAGGAAGAAGAAAAGGAAAGAAAAGGAAAGATGGAAGGAAAGAAAAGAGAGACAGCAGAAGAGAAAGAAAAAGGGGGGAGGAAGGAAAGATATAGAGAAAGAAGAGGAGAAGGAAAGATGGGAAGGAAGGAAGGAAGGAAGGAAGGAGGGAGGGAGGGAGGGAGGGAGGGAGGGAGGGAGGGAGGGAAAGAAGGAGAGAAAGAGGGAAGATTGGCCACAGCAACACGTGGCGGGTAAAGGTTGTTATTTCTATTATTATTATTATGCTATTGTTCCTCTGAGACCCTTTTAGGGGGAATGGGAGAGGTGTCAGGTCCAGGAGGCAATGCATTGCATTATTGTTATTGTTACGGTGGTGGTGAAATAAAAGGAAATAAAAAGTGAAAGAAGGAAGCAAACAGAGAGGGAAGAAAGGCAAAGGAAGAAAGGGGGAGGGAATGAAGGAAAGAGAGAAGGATGAAACCAAGTAGTGAAAGAAGGAAAGAAAGAAAGAGGTAGAGAAGGAAGAAAGTAGAGAAAGGGGGAGGAAAAGGGGGAAGGAATAGGTAGGGACCTCTCTTTCATAATAGTCCAGATATCTACCTCAACTTTGATAAGTTTTACTATAGGCCACAGCAACGCGTGGCAGGGCACAGCTAGTATATTATATAATATCTTAGTTATGTGACAAATACCATGTTAATTTTCATACTGTATCAATATCTGGACAAGTAATAATTAGGGACTGCAAATTCAATATAATCCAGTGCTCTAAGGCATTTGAATTTCTCTCAGAGAAACCTTCCACAGCTATCTACTCTCTTTGAGGTTAGGAAGCTTTCGAGTTTCCAGGTAAAATTTTTATGAACAATTTTCTTGTAAGTCATGAGTCAGTGCTCCATGCTGAGCAAGAAATCTTTTCTATAATTACCTAGCTAATTGTGGCCATGTTCATGCTGGTACTGGGTTCTCCACTGTTTCATAAGGCATGACAACAGAGATTCACATCTTTGTAGAATTTTCCATTTGACAGTGTAAAAACATTTGTTTTACTTAGGTCAGACATCAATGAGTAATGAAGCAGATCTGATTCATGGAGCACTTTTCAGGAGGCAAGTGCTTTGGGCAACAACACTGTGCATATGTTTTCAACGTGCTCTACATACCTCTATTATTAGACAGTTCGCCCTTCTTCTCTACTGCCCCAGGCCAGGAACAAGATTTCTGCACCACCAACACTGCAAATCCAAAATGTTCCAGCCCATTTCCTTTCGAATCATTGGGAAGATAAAAGAAATTGTCTGAAAATATACAAGACTGCCAAAGAAGATCTATTTTTTTCTTTGACTGTTGTTATTCAGCAATGCCTTTGGTGATCTGGCTCCCCAACATTTACAGACAGACATTTCTGGCAGTCACACATGCAATCATCCACTGAATTGTTGCATGAGTGGATGTTTCTTTATTTTTTTTTTAATCTTTTCAAGTATGGTACTAACTATATAAAAGAAAGGGGAAACACAAAAAGGATAAAAAAACAGTTAAAAAAGAAAAAAGAGAAAGAAACACAAAGCAAATAATAATAATGACTTCCAATCTTATTCACACCAATTAATGCTGTATTAATCCATTAAAACAAGATAGTACTTCCCTAGTATATTGCTTCACAACCCTCCTTTTGATGGAATAATTCTTTTGGTAATCAAACTCAGAGTTCAGTTGATAAACCATCTAGAAATTATCCCACTGAGCACTTTAATCATTATACCACCCAATTTTCTGTTATTACTTAAAACAATCTAACCTTTATTTTAATGTGCTAGAGATTATTACTAAATAGTAACAAAAATATTAAAAATCCAGCTATTTATTCATTACCATTTTAATCCGTATCTATACCTGCTTCTATTATATTAACTAGATTGCCTCCTTTAACAGTCATCTAGCACAGTGCTTCCCAACGTTGTTGTTTTGTTTTTTTTAAAAAAAACAAAAACAAAAACAAAAACAAACAGGGACCACTTTGATCAGGGACCAACCACTCTCCAACATTAGTACCAAAAGAGTTACGATCCGTTTTTGATCAACTTTAGATTTGGTTTGGTTGTTTGGGGTGCTGATTCAGAAAATTGCATTGGATACACCACATCAGCTCTAGTTACTGATAGAGAACATATGTCATCCAGTAGTCACCATCTGTTCGCCCATAGAAAATCATATTTAATAATCTAGAACTAATGTTGTCTATCAAATGCAATTTTCTGAATCAGCACCTTAAATAATCCCAGAAACAGGCCTAAAAACAAAGACACCAAGACACCTCTGCTTCGAAGCGCCACATGGAACAGCTCCGCTTGGGGAAGGGAGGAGAGGAAGCAGCAGCAGTCAGGAGGCTTCTTGTTGCATCTTTTGCCGGTAGTCAGCCTCTCCCCTCCCAACATCCTCATTGCCTTGATGCTATGGGGACCAGTCACTCTTGTTGTAATGGTGTAGTGAGGCCGTGGACCATATTTTAGTTCTGGGGGACCACTAGTGGTTCATGGACCACAGGTTGGGAACCACCGATCTAGCAAAACATGAATTATTGGGTTGTTGTAGGTTTTTTCGGGCTATATGGGCATGTTCTACAGGCCATGTTCTATATATAAGCATCCTCAGAGGATGCTTGCCATAGATGCAGGTGAAACGTCAGGAGAAAATGCCTCTAGAACATGGCCATATAGCCCAAAAAACCCTTCAACAACCCAGTGATTCCGGCCATAGAAGGCTTCGACAATACATTAAACATGAGTTATGCTTCCCTCTCTCCTTTAATTTCCTTTCTTCTCCCTATACAGCCTTTCTAATGATATGACTTCTGCATATAGAAATCATTTTCAGCAATTAATATTAATTTCAAAAACCAATTTTCTTTATTTTATTTACCTCTTCCTTAAAATTAAGATCACAACCAAACCACAACCTTTGGGGATCCACACCACCCCAGGGGGAGGGGGCACAATTCTTCATACAAAATATGTTTGTTCTTTTCTCTCTCTTTTTTAAAACTTTACCAAGAAATCCAAGATGCACCAAACAGCCAGGTTCTTCCCCCAGAAACTTTCCCATGTGTCCTTTTCTCTAAATCCTGTGTGTTTCTCTTCTTCTGACAATTCAGCCATCATCCCTGCACTCTGCCTAGTTATTCCATCCAAACTCTATTCCAGGCCCCCATCATCCTCCCTATTTAGCTGAAAAGCTTCTTCTGTGGCCATGTTCTCATCTTCCAAATCTGGTTCTCTAGCTTCCTCTTTCTTCAGGTATCTAGTAGAATCTTCCACATCTATGTGATTAATCAAATTTTATCTACAACCATATCCTATTTTGAAGTAGAAAACAGGCTTTAGTTCTTTGAGAGCACCTTAATTTCTTCCCAAATCCTTTGTCAAATTCACCCCTGCCTCTTGATCTGATGACTGCATTTTCTTCTGCTTACCAAAATTCTGGAGTACAAAGGTTTAACTCCTTTGAGTATAAAGAAAAAAGATGTATTAATGCACTCTTCCTTCCTGATGTACTTTTAGTCTATATCACTTTTAAAGCTGTATATTGTTTTATTTTGTATGTTTGAAAACTAGGAGTACTTTATATTACAGGCTTTAAAAAAAACAGGGACAAATTATTTTGGCTTTTGATGCTCTTTATAGTGCTGTATTCTTGTGCTGTATTTCTGTCCTATAATTAATTTAAACAATAATAGTTCCAGTGGTAGATAAGTAAACTGCTCAGAAACTTCTAAGAGTTTAATGGATTTTTAAAGCTCATCAAAACTGGTATTATTCTTCAACAGATATCAGAAAAGTTTGTTAATGGAGGGCTTTTTGGTGTGATTACCAGAGGGAAAGTTCTCTTTTAATTCCTTAGATTTCTATAATGAGTTTGTTTATTTTTAGACGTGAGGACTGAGTCTGGGAAAATCATGAGTCAAAACTGCAAGCTGTACAATTTTCCACTCACTGATAATTATGCTTTTCAGGGATTTATTTTGAAGTTTGAAAAGATTCTCCATTATGATGTGATTTGAGAGCTTATTGCAGGAGGAGAACAGCTAATTGTACTCTCTTAAATTATACTTACCATATAAACAATAGTTGCAAATGCTTTCTGTCACATTTTAGTTGATCCAAAACTTGTTTCTGAATAGGACTGAATCATGTCTTAATCGCAGAAGAAAGAAAGAGGGAATTGCAATTAAAAAACATTTTAATTGTTAGGGAAAAAACATAGTGATACTGTAGATACCAGATTTTTTAATGAAAAAAATGTTTATAAATATTTAATGTTCTATCATTTATCATAGTCCCTTCTACACTGTCCTATATCCCAGGATCTGATCCCTTATTATCTGCTTTGAACTTGATTATATGAGTCTCCACTGCCAGATAATCTGGGATTCGATCCTGGGATGTAGAGCAGTGTAGAAGGGGGCTTACAAAGCTGTGGTGCTAGGTAAACTGTTTGTCCAGATCTGTATCTTTCTGGAGAAGAAATTATCTCACAAACAAAGTGGGAAGGCTTTATTTCAAAAGCATAAATTAGGATACGAAACAAAATTCCAACTGACAGTTCATTTCCCTCATGCTTCCTATGTCTCACCCTGGTCAACCCCTTCATTGCTCCCATTCCCTTGCTACCCTCTCCTTTGTTTCAAATATACACAGGACAGGTCTAAGACATGGCCTGATTTCCTGGCTTCACACAAAACCAGGAAATAAGGTGATTACACTGTTTTATTTGTTTGTTTGTCAATACAGTCTAGTTCTTTTATTACTATCTGGTTATGGAAAACATTTTACTTTAATGCTTTGAATTAATATCTCAGCAGTACACTTATAATCTCTCAGTCAAAATGTAATGCAAAAGAGTCAGATCTAGTTGAAATAAACCTGGTTATAATTTTTAATTTTGAATACTTTGTTCATTATGCTGAAACTGTGCTAGAAAGGTTTTAATTTTTATGATTTATTCTAACTGTACTTATGCAGATGGGATTAATTGAGAAAGGTTCCTCTTTTGAACTTTATAAGTGGCGTGTATGGATCTGTCAGATTTTATATAAGATATTAACTAGTTTCAATGGTTTCTGCAGCAGTTACTTGTTCACAGGAAGAAAGTGAGAGCTTTTGAAACAGTGGAAACTCTTTTTTTATGTAGACGGCTCTGAAAAGGTGATATATTAGGGACAATGCTGAAAATTAGAGATTCAAACTGTGCGACTCAACTACTTCCGATGAAATATTTCATTAATTTGACTGAGTTCTGTTATCAGTACGGTGCCTTGAAATGTGAGATGTTGACATCTAGATTACCATTCAGTCTTTTGAAGAATTTACACAATACTTGAATGGAAAAAAGAAATACATTAAACACTGTTAATCAAATTTGCATATCACAAGCATGCATGCTCCAGCTCATGGACTCAGTAGGACATGATTTTTACGCCCTTTTTTCTCTCACTCAAAGAAACTCCTCAGGGCAACGATTTTTACAAGAATTGAGTGATTGTTACTGTTCACACAATTTTAGTAACAGTATAAGATGAGAGGACTGATAATGTAGTTATGCCATGACATACACACTTCTTGAACTCACCTTGTCCCTAGTCTCTTCTCTTGGGCTCAATTCATATTGTTTATAAGAAAATAAGGTGATTCTTAAAAAGAGCAAGTGACAGTCTTTAGGTCTCTTCTGATGTGTAGCAGGGACACAATGGATTTGCAGACAAAACAGGCTTGGGTAGTTGTGAACTACTATGCTAAGGGTGAACAAATAAAGAGGGAATCCATGTTGCTGGTTTTGTTTCCAGTATCACGACTGATCTGTAATCAGTAGGGCAACAGATCCTTACTGGGAACTTACATAAATGCCACCCCAGCCCACCTTAAGTGCCAGTCACCAGATTTGACAAAGTTAGCCATTTCACCCATTCTCCTTCCAATATGGGTGCAAGGATGACCTCTGTTACAAGTCCTTGTTGTAGCTGGTGGGAGGGATGAAGAAACATACTCCTCCTTGCTCCCCTCATCCAATCCATCAAGCTAGCTCTTGAAATGGACTGGGAGAGGCTTGGGCCAGTCTATCTATAAATGTTACTCACTACTTGGCTTTTAGCTCTTCTGTATTTTTACTGGTCCTATATGGACCTATCACTCAATAGAACTTGTCATTTGCAGAAGTTATTTTTAAAAGAGGCTTTTAAAATTTTGACATAGCAAACAAATTTATTTGGTGGACTGTTTATCAGTGATTGTGTTATATCCTCCTACATGCAGTAATTTGCTTAGATATATCCTGTAAATAAATGCCATTTGTATCATGAACCTGGCCTAATTACATGTTAATTGATTATAACATGAGGACATATAAATACCCCCATTGATTATTCAGGCATAATCATATTTTTAGACAGAAAATACATGGGGTTGCTGGGTAGATGGTATTAATGGTGGCCATGCCTTTCTATATTAATCCTATTTGTCATTATTGCCTTCTAAATAATACTGAGTAACTGTGGTGTCTATGAATAACTGATTATGCTTATTAAAAACACATCAATCACGTTGTCACCAAATTGATAAATCATATATTGAGCAATCAATAATAATTCATAAGCAATGTAAATTAGACCATGGTTAACATCCTGCTGCTTCTTTTATTTTTCCTTTCAATTTTTTTTAAAGCAGCGGGACTGAAAACATCAGTTGATTATTACACACAATAGCTCCATGCACAGATGTGTGTTAGTTCTAATTTCTGCTGTGTTCAACACTAGGTGATTATTAGCTTATATAAAGAATTTGAAGTATAATGATCATTTTAAAAGCAAAAACACAATCTAGTTTATTTGTTTAAATCAATGACAATGCCACAATGTTGCTTGATCTCGTTTTCCCTGATAAAACTTGGTGTCTGGTTTAAATGAAATCCAGAATATTCATCTGTAGTATGTAGGATTATCTCCAAATCCCAATCATAATTAGAATTGCCTCCAGGCTGTCCTTCTTTATGCTATCTCTGTTTTGCAAAACATAAGAAGTATATATTGGTTGTTTTCCTTATTACATTAACTAGGGGCTACCCACAGAGAAGCCATTAAATCCATCAAAATGATGTCAGCCAACATTGAGGAGGAAATAGCTTGCACCTGCACAGTCCCTAGTTCTTGAAGACCAGCAATACCTTCTATTTGTGGCACTGTGGAAAATTGGAGGCAACCACAGTGGTGGTTCAATGCTTTCCGATCCGTGTAAAGTGAATCCTCCCTGGGTTTTAGTAAGCTGCCCAAGGTGTTGAACTCTGTTCCTAAAATTATTCTTCTGTACCCACATAAACATTTTGAGTTGAGATGTGTGCATTCTGGAATCCTGTACATGAAATCTAGTGCAATCACCATTTGCACTACTATGCACTTTAGTGTCCCTTATGGAAGGGAATACCCAGATCCTCTCCTTGATCTCACTCTCTGAGTAATTCTGAGTTAAGACACATATTTGGGATTTGCAGCAGTATCCAGGAATGAGGCAAGACCCAACAGATGCATAGGGATTCTATCTTCCATCATGTTGAGGAAAGTTCTGAGATTGTGGTTCCTACCTTTAGAGAAGTAATACAGAGTCAAAGGAAGTTTGTCTAGGTCCCAATGGCACTTAAATAAGAGGCATGAGTTAATGAAGCACTGGCTGTATAAAGACAGCCTGCTATCATTAAAATCCCTGGCAGATTGTTGTTCAAAAATAACCTGTCTGGTTAATTAACATACTTTCTGGATTTCTGTTTCTTTTGTGACCTTCTACTTTTAAGTGCCACCTTTGAACTTTCTTCTGACTTCTTATCTGGAATTCCTGCCTCTCTGTTATGTTTTGGATTGGCTGACCATAATTCCCATGCTACTCCATTTGGTGAAACACCTGTGACCCACAGGGATAGGATAGTGACCCAACAGCTCCTGCACTTCACCTCTCACTTGAGTTTTGGGCATTTGGTGGCAAAAACAGGACAATGTTTCCTTGAATTTGCAATACTTACAATTGTTTTTTCACACCTCTAGTGTCCCCTTATCAATTTATTTATTTATATTTATTTCATGCATTTCTACCCTGTCCTCCCCCCCCCCCTCAAGGGGGACTCAGGGTGGCCTCACACAAGCATCATATGATGCTGATCTAGAAAGACAATGGATCTACTTCTTTTTGTGTCTTCAAAACCACAGCTGGATGATGTTTGGGAGTCTTCTACCTGCAGCAGACTAGCTAGCCATTTAGGTACATTCTGGTGCCTTCAAGATGATGTTATGCAACTAGCGGAATCAGAAGTGTAGTGGAGGCATGTTGGTGAATACATCTACTACTCCATGCTTAATGTAGTAGTCACTGTCTTCTGTGTGGCATGGCCAAGATGAAGTGCAAGTGTGAAATTTCTCCACCTGTTTGGTCTTAGTACATGAAAAAGGAGCTTTATTTGATATCTGGTGTATTTGTCTCCCCTCTGTCAAAAAAATAAAGCACCTGCCTTTAACTGGAAAAAAAGAAATGTGGTGCTGGGGTTGTACTTTTTTTTAAGCTTTCAGGAAGTAATTAATTTCCTTGAGTTTTACCAAAGCTTTTAACAAGCAGTTTTGCATATCTTAAATGTTGTGACTGCAATTATTCTTATTACTTCATGTCCTCTCCAAAGAGCCTTCGTGATTTCATCACAGATCTATTTTTGACAGGTCATTTTAACTTATTTAGCTATGGAATCCTGACAACTGTTTGCTACTGCTTGAACATATTTGCAATGAATTCAAGCATGTTAGGCATCTGTCCACAGTACTTTAACTTTGTTGCTCAAGAGAAAGTTAAACTACATATTTCATGTATTGGTGGGTTCAGGATTTATTCTGATCAAAATTTTCATTAATTTCTGTGCAGAAAGTGATGGTTTTGTCTAGAAAATAATATTTCAACTCAGAATTTTAATTCCTGCATAGAGATTGTGTTCTGTATAGAATGAATAAATAAATTGATGATTTTTTTTGTAAATAAATAACTGTAAAATTTGCAGTTTTATTTACATTAAAAACAGCTTCTGCACAGTAAATATTTCTGCATTGAAATATTGAAATATTATTTCCCACAGAGAAAATACTCTGCTGTGAAGACAACACTATTTTCTGCACAAAAGAACTTAGTGAAGAATTACATTTCTATTTATATCTGTTCATCACATATTCAAATGGGGAGGGGTTGAGATTTCTGCCCCCAGGACCTAAATAAAACATTTAAAAGAATCCAAGGCAAATATGTGGAGGAATCTAAGGATTGTCATTCTTAAAAATGAAATGTCCAAATATTAAAATATTTATTCAGTCATTTTCCATTTGTTAGCTGAACCTGGCTTCTAAGCCAAAAATTTATGTTGAACCTAATAGCCAACAATGCAGTGGAAGGTATTGTCCAGAAAATATGTTGGAGATTATTTTTTTCTCTTTGGCTATAAAATACACAGATAGTCTTTTCCTTTCTTTACTTATCAAGATGCATTTCTTCTGCATCTTCTGATATCCACTAAAGATATTGTCTGACAGTGATAACTTCTTGGATCAATAACTTTTGATAGCAATCTTAAGGGAAGTCAGTATTTGGCAGTTCTCATGCACCTATATGCCCTTGCTGAAAAGGAAATGTTGCAAACAAAATTATCTTCATTTTGAAGGATAACAATCCAAGCACTGCACATATTTCAAGGTGGCATCATGTATCTATAATGCTTCCATCTATAGGGAAATAGCTTCATAGTTTGAGCAGTTCCATGTTACTGTCTTAAATAAAATCACTTTTGATTAATTGCTTGCATTTTCACAAAGAAGTGGTAAGCTATGTTGGTCACTGCAAAGTTAAAACTTAGTTCTGATAAGTGAACATATACAGTGTGTGATGGATCAGACAGGGTTTTTCTAAACTCTGCATTTGGGATGTACTGAATGTGGATGCACCCACCTTAGTCAAGCTTACAGCAGATTTGTTAGAATAAATGGAACCTCAGTTAGTTTCTTTGATTTGATATGTTTTCAGCTCTTTGACTATCCCTTGCATTCTAGTACAGTATACTTATTCCGTATACCTCGTTGTTCTGTACTGCATTTAATATTTAATATTGGCCACCATGATTAGCATTGAAAAGCATTCAATAGGCTATTCATTGCTAATCAAGGTGGCCAATTGCAACATTCAGACCTGCCTCAAACAGACAAGAGTTCTTTCTCCCACCCTGGACATCCCACAGATATATAAACCCCACTTACCTAGTTTCCAAGAGACCTCACAACCTCTGAGGATGCCTGCAATTGATGTCAGCAAAATGTCAGGAGAGAATGCTTCTGGAACATGGACATACAGCCTGAAAAACTAATAACCACCCAGTGATTCCGGCCATGAAAGCCTTCAACAACACAGAGATGTTTAAATTCAAAGATCTATTGAATTCAGTCAGTCTATTGATTCACCCAGATTCAATAGAGCACTTGGCTCCCTCCCCCCTCTCTCAATCTCTCTTTCTCTATCCCCCCCCCCCCACAACTTGACTTCTGGGGATATGAATTATGGAAAACTCACAGCAATCCGATTTATACATGGTCTGGGGTCTTGGTTATCTGCAGAATCCCATATAATCTATCCTATGCACTTACATATTTTGGAAGATCTACTTACTTCACTCAGTCAAAACTAGAGGATAGTTACCTACAGGACATATTCTTTAGCCAACCCCAGATTCTGGAATAACTTGCTGGGTGAAACTAATCAGTTCAAGATGGTGTATGTATTTAAATCAGCATTAAAGATAAACCTCTTCCATTAAACCCATATATATTACCAGTATTATTACATTATGTTTTAAAAATATTTAATGGTGATTTTAATATACTTTGCTTTTATATGTTCTTTAACTAGTGCTATGTGTTGTTTTATTTATTCTTGCCTCTGCCTTAATTGGGTAAGAAATCATTGTTATCATCCCCTTATTTGGTGTAATATACCACTGATAGAAATAATTGAATTCTATTTCAAATGCATCACAAATTGTTTCCTGTATTTCCAGGTACTCTGTTTTCCCCTTTTATAAACAATAATTTATTTCCTTTTCTCTCTCTTAGAGCACAGATATGAGTCCTGCCAGCAGTACTAACTCACTTCCTGTTAGTCCACTTACTGAAGAGCCATTGCCATTCAAGGTAAAACTCTTTTTAATGGAATCATCCATGGTGTGACTGGTGACTTGCATATCATACAATCATTTTTGCTTAGTTACATGCAACTGATAAGTTGTTTGTACAGAATGATTGCATATATGGTGAAAAATGCCTTTCTTTATTACATAGCAACACTGGGAACCCATTTAATTATAGTATTATGATTTCACTTTTAACTGCAATTGTTCCATCCTATGGAATCCTGGAATTTGGATTTTGTTGTAGTTACATTCCCTAAATTCATATCTAGCATATAGCCCCCCCCCCCCCATCCCCAGGATACATTGTTTCCTTGGGAATATTTCTTTAGAGCATGGCTTGTCCAAGGTTCCATGTCTAAGCAAAGATTCAAACCCTGATCTCCAGAGGACTTTAGGGAAGGGTATTTTGAGTATTAAGGAAACAGGGTTTGGTAATTCAGCAGGATTTTAGCATTTTGTTCCATTTTAACTGCCATAGGCAACATTCTATGGAAATCTGGTATTTACATTTGGTGAGGCAATGGAGAGCTGTAGGTTAATCTAATGTTTGTTTTTATTCTCTCCGAGATGCACTGGACCACATATGCACACATGCAGATATCCCAAAGTATGCGCAAGCACATTTATTATTTATTTCTTTAATATTATATGAAGGAATGGTTGCAGAAAGTTCTTATAGCTTTCCAACTGTGCTTCCCTTTAGCCACCTATGTGTCAGAGGCTCCATTTTTTGACAGCCCAATCAGCTCTTTCAGAATTTTAAAACACATGCACTGGAGCAGTTCACACAGGGGGGTGGGAAAGAAGTCACATGTTTTCCATGACTACAGGAGTATACAGTCATGTGAAGACATGCATTTTTGGGACAGAATTGGGTTTTAAGTGCACTTTTTGTACATGTGCTTTTCAGCTGTCAACCCAATTCCACCTGCACTTTCTCCAGACATCATTTGGCCATCCACCACTTTTATTCTGGTTACTTCTGAGTTTCACTGCATGTGTAGAAGGGCCCTCAGTGAAGGTCATCCAAAAGGGAATTCTGTCCCTCCAGTGAATTTTCCATCAGTCCACATGTTTCTTTTATTATTTTTTTATTTTAGATAGTGAGGCGTTGAAAATAATTCAAACTTCAAACTCTTTTATTTTCTATGTTCTTGTCTCCTTGCATTTGGTGGGGGGGGGGGGGGGAGGACGAGATTATGATGATGTTGTAACTGTATTTGTGAATGATTGCCTGAAGAGCTACGTTACTGCAATGCTAGAAACATAGCAATTGAATATTCTTGCCCCCTCTCCCTATAGCTATACCCTACTCCTTATAGTTATACCCTAGGGTTAGGATCCCCATACTTTTCTTCAGTTAGAAGTAGGCCAGGGTTTTTTTCTACCTACAAGGCATAATATTTCCTTTCCCATATCAAAAATATCTTGCTATTTGCAAATATTGTATGTATCCTTCTCCATATTAAAAAAAATCCTTCTCTGTGCAAAACATTGGCTGCATGCACATCTCCCTGGAACCATACTGATTTCATTTGTTTGTTTTCTGATAAATAAGAAAGCCCATGATGATGATTATTGACATTTCTATATTGTTTTACATGTTACAGTTTATAGTCCTAACAGGGGTGTTAAAAAGCATATCGTTTTGAAATAAACAAAGAAATAAAATTGAATCAGGAGCAAATGATAAGGCCATAAAGGAGTGGCAAAACAATAAAACACTCCATTAAAATCATGGGAGTAACTCACTAGGTTAGTATTTGCGGGTAGGCAAGCAAATAGATCTTCAGTGGGCAGAAGAAATGTTGTTCATTAGGAGCTCATCCGATCTCAGTGAAGAGGCTATTCCATATAGAATAAAAAAAGTCCTGCATCCTATAGCTGAACAAACTTCACAAGGCCATGGCATTTTGAGCAAGGCATTCCCTGGAGAATACAGCAGCCAGAGCAATTTATATGGCAATCATATCTATGTTTTCTGTCGTAATGTGAACCCACAAGAGTCACCAATTTAAGCTGGTTCCAGTAGCCAGCTGGCTGTTCAAGCCTAAATACTTCAAGAAGAATCTTCTGCTATTGCTTGTTCTATAATGAATATAGTATTGATAACTTAGTACTGAGGGAAGTCATTAGCTGTCCCTCTGGACTGTAGGTCTTTCTGGTGGTCAGCTTGTTATATCCTCTGCTCCAGGATCCTGTTTACTGAGATAGCCATTGGAACTGGACTTTATCAGCACCTACAGCTTACCAGTAGATATATAGACACACTTGTGTGCAATTATATTTATTACATTTCTGTGGAATTCAAGGTGGCATCAGTAGCTTTAGAGGCAGTCTCACTTTCAGGCACTGAGCAGTTGCAGGTCTGTTAGCTTTAACAAGCTGATCATCCTGTACGCCTCCAGACCATGCTCTGGATTTGTAGGGATGGCTGTATATAACTCCTGAGGGGATGTTTATTTTACAAATCTACTTGTGTGAAAGAAACTAAATCTGAAAAGGTGGCTGGCAACTAAAGGTGGGCAGGCAAACGTATCTACACATCTCACTTTGTGTTGCTTTGGACAGAATGTGAGAAGTTACAATAAAAAGCTATAATAAAAATTTTACTCCTTTACTGTGACTTCAGTGGTTGCTTTCATTTTTCGGCGCTTTTGAAGGGAAGGCCTCTACTTTGCTGCAGAACTCATGTAAATGCTAAGGTTGGGCTCCTGGGAGAGTTAGATGTGTCTCCAAGCTGGTGCTGTTAAATGGAAATAAAAGTAATATAAAATGCAACTGTTTCTATTATTACTTCCTGACTCGCTCCAGAAGAGAGCAATATTGTTTCAGCAGTTACATGAGTGAGTGAGTAATTTGATATGCAATAACCCTTTCCAAATATTGTCAGACTGTAATATTGGTTTCTGATGACAAGCAATGTACTACTCTGGCCAACTCAATTGTAATACTTTCCACCTTTCTACTTTTATGAAGTGAGCAAAAATGTTTAGATTTTTAGTTCAACTCGCTTGTGCGGGACTGAAAAAAGCTGTATCACTAAGCAACAGGACATAAGAACTGAACCATGGTGATATGGCCATGCCCTTTAGAGCATACCATTGTTGAAATAAACCAAACTGTCTTTTTGAAATATTTCTCCTAAGTTAGAGAATCCTTTTAATGGATTTTGTATTATTTTTTCTCTTCTAGAGTGCTACTGCAAGAGTGCTACCTTCACAATGTTTTTTTCTTCCTTATGCACTTTCTTATTCCTTCCATTTTGCACAGGTCGAACTTTTTTCCTTCTTTCATCTCTGCCTCTGGGCTTTCAGTCTTCTCTGTCCTTTATATCTCAAATGGAACCTCTCTTTTTCTCTTTACCAAGACCCTTCATGAATTCCAAAAGTGTGCAGTAGGGCATATTTACAGGCCCCAAACAAACTGTTTAGATAAATACTTCTTTGTAGTTGTGGGCAGCCACCCTGATTCACCCCAGATTCACCTAAGATTCACTTAGAATTAACTTAGTTATTCCCCCCTCCAACACTGTGTGGGAAATAGTTCATCTTGTACTGATCTAGGGTGCATCTGCACCCTAGAGCAGTACAAGGTGAATTAATACAGTTCAACTGTCATGGCTCAATGCTATAGAATCAGGAAAGCTGAAGTTTTACAAGGCCTTCAGCATTCTCTGTCAAAGAGTACTGGTGCCTTATCAACTTACAAACTCCTAGGAGTCCCTAGTATTGAGCCATGGTAGTTAAAGTGGTGTCAAACTGTATTAATTCAACTATGCAGATGCAGTCCTAGTCTGAGAGAAATGTGACTCCTGTGGCTTGTTATTAATATTGTGTGCCTTGAAATCAACTCTGACTTATGAGAAACCTAATTTAGTAAGTGGAGGTTTGTGAAAATGTGAGTACATCAATAGGTACCGCTCCGGTTGGAAGGTAACGGCGCTCCATGCAGTCATGCCGGCCACATGACCTTGGAGGTGTCTGCGGACAACGCCAGCTCTTTGGCTTAGAAATGGAGATGAGCACCACACCCCAGAGTCGGACACGACTGGACTTCATGTTAGGGGAAAACCTTTACCTTTACCTTTACCTATTATAGGTATCCACAAGGGGTCTTGGAACATATCCCTACAGATACAAAGGTCATACTATATTCCAGCTTTCTGGTCAGAATTGCAGATTTGTGGCATCATTGAAAATTTTCTTATTTCCCCCTCACTCACATGTGGTCTATTCAATGCGATTGTTTGAATCAGTAGCACCCCAAATAGCCCCATAAACAAACATTTTATTCCACAAACATATGCAGACGTACATATATTTTGCTGAAGCAATTGACTTCCTCACCACTGATCTTGCTGTATAATAATAAAAGTACTCAGTCTAGCAATCTGTAATCCAAGGAGTAAAATAATTTTGCAATATCTGGCTTGATACATGAAAAATCTTTGGAGAGAGGTAATACTGACATGTATGTGTTTTTTTTTCGCCTGTCTTATCTATTTCCTTACAAGTGAAACTATACACCCCATACCTTGATTAAAATATGATGATTGGTTAGATCAGATTCCTGTGGACGCTAGATATGTTCAGTGATTCACCTCTTTACTGGCCCCTGTTGAGCACACTTGGAGGACAGTTGTATCAGAAATGGATGCTAAAAGCCTTTCCTTCTCTAAAAGGGAAGAGGAGGCAGGTGTCTTTTGAAGGTGGTTGCAATTGCTCACTGCTCATCTATAATTACAAAGTGAATGTGTGTTTGAGGTGGAGGGGGGCAAAGGTCACATTCTGCATCCCTAATTTTGCAACAGCATTAAAGCTGTTGTTCCCACATGTTTGTCCTGAGGATTCAGTGACACAAAGTTTGGAATTAGCATTGCCATTATGCCTCCTGCTGTGCCGGTTTCTCAGCAAACCATAACATCCTCCATGTCCTTATGTATGCAGCTGCCATCTATAGTGGGTCCTTCAGGCTTTTCATGTAGCTTTATGTTTGATGTGCAATCTGAGCCATCAGAAAATGAAATGAAACACTCAGAGGCTTCTCTGTCCCTTGTCCAGTGCAAGAAGCGCCATCTGGGCTTAATATTGATTGAATAAATTAACAGGATATTTCTCTATAGCTTCAGGTGGTATGGAGAAATTAAGAACATTAAGAAAAAAAGTACATTCTGGGATGTGATGTTGATATCAGCAGCTGTCCAAAGGAAGGTGAAAAGTTCACCTTCATTTTTTTTCTTTTCTTCTGGCTAGAGCTTGGAAGAGTTATGTTTTGGATTACAGATTTCAGTCTCCCACAGAGTGTGTGTGCTAGCTATTTTATCAAGTGGCCTGAGAAAACTATAGTTCAAGAAGTAAACCTTCTATGAGGGTTGAATGAAAAGTAATGCCTTTGTAACTCCTCAACAGATGGTAGTACTGGTATGCAGCAGGTACTGGCTTATTCAGTAGACTCTCCTCTACAGTTCCATTTTGGCAGGAAGCCTTAGCATTGAATGGTTGTCTTGTTAAAGTGCAAAGTATGGAACCCTGCACAGACGGTTGGTCAGTGCGACTTAAGCAATGTGCAGAAGGTGTCACCCCAAAGGAGATTCATCAGAAAATGCAAACTGTTTATGGTCATTGTGTTGATGTGAGTACTGTGCATCGCTGGGCTAGTAAGTTTAAAGATGTTGAGGTGACACCTTCTGCTTTCAAGAATTCAATGACTGCATGTTGCTTAAGTCGCATTGACCGACCTTGAAAGATTGGCTCCTAGAATAACAGTTTCGCCACAAGCAGGTGTGTGGACAAATTGATGTACTTCTTCCTGTTTGGCATATTTTTACTTATAGGTCTCTTTCATGCAATGTCTGTAAATTTGCAAAGA
This sequence comes from Anolis sagrei, assembly GCF_037176765.1. Classification (NCBI taxonomy): domain Eukaryota; kingdom Metazoa; phylum Chordata; class Lepidosauria; order Squamata; family Anolidae; genus Anolis; species Anolis sagrei. The sequence goes on from NC_090025.1 coordinate 21,536,844, forward strand.
AAATGTCAATTTTCCCAAAATATATGCATTTTCTATTCAGCTTTCACAATATACAGGTTTTTGTGTTCTCTGTTGGAAGTACACCAGCATTTCAGAATAGGGAACTGTAGAAACATGGACTTCTCCCTGATTCCTAGCTGTTGTTAAATATTTTACAGAAATCCTCCATTCCTTTAAAGTCCACAAACTATTATGCTTGTAATATAATAGCATTCAAGTTATAAAAATGTGTAATAGTAGGAAGAAACTGTATTACAGTGTTCTCCTGAGTGCTGCTGTAGCTCTTCTTCAGCACCAGGTTGACATTCATCTGGAGTGATTTTCACAAATTGGATACAGTGTAACCTCAACTTAAGATTGTCCCAATTTAAGATTGTCCCAATTTAAGATTAATTTGAGTTAGTCTCTCAGTCCAGGGTTCACTTTGACATACAAGCAGCATTTTGCGTTAAGAGCTAGTGCCAGAGGGAGTGCTAGCATGAGAATACAGGGTTTTTGAGCTTCAAGGGAGCAGCCTCTGTGCCTCATGCAGTTGTCCACTTTGGGAGGTTGCTATGTGCTTTGAGTAACTTTTGGTTAGTTGATTTTGTGTGGTTTTTATTCCTGGTGAAGAGTGATGGGGAGAAAGCAAGAGAGAGCATGCATTTGACAGCATAAATGATGGTAAATTGGAATAATTACCAAGACTTGGAGAAGGGGATGTAGGAACAAAAATCTGGCCCCTCTTGAAATTTTGCGTCAATTTCCAAATTTTGTAACGTGGCAGCAGCTTAAAACATCTTTTGAGCATCTAGATACATAATTCAGTCATCCAAAGAAAAAGCTCAAGCCAAGTTATGAATTAAATATGGAGACATCTAAAGGAAAAGAGAAAAAAGAAACAGATAAGTGAGAGGGATAATCTTTGATAATCTGCCCCATTTGTCTAAAATGCATAAGGAGTGATCATTTAGTTGGTTCTTAAGAGATATTCTATTTTAATAACTATTACCTTGCTTCAGTAAATAGATATTTAAAGTGACAAAGGGTTGTCTGGTTTGTGAAATATTGGGGGAACCGATAATCCTCTTCAGCATGTATTAGCTTCTTAACTCAATTCTATTAGCTTCTTAGCTCAATTCTTACATCAATAATTAGACTGGCTGATTCTAATTCCCAGAGTGAGAAACATCATCATTGATAAAAATGAACCATGGACAGCAATAAGAACATTTCTTATATCCCCTGCCTCCCCTCCACCCTATGTATTTTAAACTTTTAGTATGGATACATGCTTCATAGAACAACTTTTGAGACAAAAATTCCAGATGCCAGGATCATGTTTTATACTCTCTACTATCTAAGATATATAAGGATCCCCTGGTGGTACAGCAGGTTAAACCACTGAGTTGCTGAACTTGCTGACCAAAAGGTTGGCAGTTCGAATCCAGGGAGCGGGGTGAGCTCCTGCTGTTAGTCCTAGCTTCTGCCAATCTAGCAGTTCAAAAACATGCAAATGTGAGTAGATCAATAGGTACCGCTTCTGTGGAAAGGTAACACACTCCATGCAGTCATGCTGGCCACACGACCTTGGAGCTGTCTATGGACAATGTCGGCTCTGCAGCTCAGAAATGGAGATGAGCACCATCCCCCAGAGTTGAACACAACTAGACTTAATGTTTTTTTTTTCTTCTGATTTCACCAGGATGTCTTTTATTAGGCGGAAATGGAGGGAAAAACTTTTCCTCATGTTTTCAACATTTCTGGAAATATTATACTTATAGTAAGATGGGAACAGTCATACAATATCTGGAGAGCCACAACTGCCCACTTACATTTAAAAAATGAAATAATGGAACAGTAATAATCATGGATCTCTTACAGTTTGGACTCAGGACCTCTAGAGAGCAGCCAGTTGTGCTTTTGCTCCATAAGAGCTTCTGAGCCAATAAAGAGGATAAGAATTTTAATCTGGAAAAAGTCAGCAGAACTTAATGTTAAGGGGAAACCTTTACCATTACCTAAGATACATTCTCAGTTGGGAATAATTGTTTCTCTTTGAAACAGAACCATGTGTGTATTTGCTTTAGAAATATATAACTCAATCTTTCTGCAAAATAATCACATGTAAAGCAATCAAAATTATTTTTTTAAATAATGAATTGAATAAGAATTTACAAAATCAGTATAAGACAATGCAAGGAATAAGTAAGTAGCAAATAATAAATTGTACTCAGTTGTTATTAACTAATGTGAAGACGTCAGACAAACCAGAACATTGGTAAGAAAGAAGCATTATAGGTTTGATTTAGGGAACAACTTGAAAGGTTGCCATTACAACACATAAGATATCAATATAAATCTGTATTGAATACATAGACAATCCATTATATATGGATAAGAGAACATGTGTACAGATCTGCAATCTATAAGCATACATATCTAGATTATAACTAGAATACAGACATATTGGTTTGCCATTTTGGCACTTCTGCTCGGCTTCTGATTGTTTTTCCAATCAATCGTGAACATTTGGCGCCTTTCTATCCCATATTCCTCATCAGATATTATTGTGTATTTGCTTTTCTAGTCTGGAGTGGGAATGAACAGTAGTTTTTGTATGGTTTCTTTTTCTGCCACCCTCACTATATATGCAAAATTTGTTTGTAAAAATGGTAATTTGTTATCATGATAAGACAAACAGAATTATCTCCCCATAAATTAAAATGAAAGTATTATTGAATTTAATCTCTCTTTATCAAGCAGTCTGTGCCTCTTAGAATGAGAGGTCCTTGGAGTAAATGGGAATTAACTGTGGAAAAGAATTACTGAATATTATGAAGCTGTCACTTCAGCTTTCCAGATCATCATGTAGATATTAGAGTTGCTGGGTGCATACCAACTTTGTGGATGATTGCAGCATATAAATTTTCAGGCGGAACAGTAATTGATCATCATCCATATTTATTTACACCGTGAAAGCCTGTCACAGTTTTACTGGAAGATGGAGCTTTTTCAGCCTCATTCCATATCTCTGCATGAAATGAAGTCCCATTTTTGTTGTTGAAATAATGCACTAACAGGTCAATTAATCAATTTGGATAAAACATAGAACTTTTTTTTTTTTAAAAAGCTGTATTCTCTTTCTTACTTAAGCAAAGTAGATTTCCAAATTGATTCAGGAAATGAGATGTGTTTATGAGAAATGGTTGGGACTTAGACATTGGATCCCTTTAATCAGGGGATGAGAAGAGAAGGAAATTCATCTGTTGTGTGTGATTTTATTTCCATGCACTATCTTTGCATAGAAGAGGCTCAATGTCTATTACCCTGAAAATGCATTTGTTTGCTGACCAATTTTCTATTTCTTCACTGTCATGAGAAACATGCACAGATTTTTATATATCCTATGATCATTCACACTAATAAAGTCATACCAGATGTTCAGAGAAATGTTTATTCCCTATTATTATCTCCATCTTCCTTTAGAGATATGCATTAAACTTTTAGATTAAGCCTCTGTTTAATTCCAGTGACCAATCACAAAACAAAACATGCTAAATGCAAGATACTGTGTTATGACAAGCAAATGTCTTTCACTACTTAGGGGAAGAATTTTGCAAAGAGAATGTGTTAAACATTTCATCTGCTTTGATGCATGCTGATTATAGTTGTTTTTTTTTTCAATACTAGAAAATCATTGAAAGCAGTATAGACAGACTTCTCCGTCATCTTTTCACATCATGCAGCAAAACATGTGGTGGTAGAGAGGAAAGCATCTCTTTCTCCCCTACATAACTAGATCTTTCCCCAAAGATTGTTGAACTGCACTGTAATACATAGCCATTTATCGCTATTTGACCCCACTGTTTTGTTCTTACAGTATTGGAAGTGGTGTCAAATAGCTATATCAAAGGGAGCATTTTTTCCGCTCATGAACGGCTTTTCTCACATCCCTCACTCCCAACTTTCAGCCCCAATTTTTTGTGAGATTTATTTTTCGTATCAGTAGCAAAATGAGGGTACAGGTGTGATGTATTTAAAAAACAAAAAAAAACCCCATGAAATTTGAAAAATTGGCATTATATTAAATGTCCTTTGACCAGTAGCTGTCCACTTGGAGTGCCTCTGGTGTTGCTATAAGAAGGCCCTCTGTTGTGCATGGGGCAGGGCTCAGGCTGCATTGTAATAGGTGGTCTGTGGTTTGCTCTTCTCCACACACACATGTCATGGACTTCACTTTGTGGCCCCATTTCTTCATATCGTGGTGCCAGAGTGCAGTCTGCTTAGTGCCTTCCAAGTCACTCAGTCTTCTGTGTGCCCAAGAGGGACTCTCTCATTTGGTATCAGTCATGGATTGAGATTCTGGCTTTTAGCCTGCTACTTTTGGACTCTCACTTGCTGAGATGTTCCTGCAAGTGACTCTATAGATTTTAGAAAACTGTTTATTGATTTAAGGCATTAGTGTGCTGGCTGATATCCAAAAAAGGGATTGGCCTGAGATGTACTGCCTTGGGCCTTTCACTATTGGCTGCTATTCCCAGCAGATGTCAGGTGGTGCAATACTGGTAAGCAGTGTAATTTCTCCAGTGGTGTAGGGCACAGATGCCCTGTGATAATGTATCATGTCCCATTAAGAGCCACATCAACTGTGAGATGATATTTTGACACAGTTCTAATCCTACTTTACTTCCTCAAATCTGTTTTGTCTCTTAGAACATGTTGCAGAGCTGATTAGTCACAACCAACAAATCCCTTTTAAAAAAATCTTTTGTTTAGCTAGCAATAGACAACAGGCTGTAGATCAGGCATATGGCATAAATTCAGGTCTGAACCAGTCCATATGGCCACTCCTGCCTACTGACAACATGTACATTTTGCTATCCTTGAATTTCCAACCAGTATGAGAAATGTATATGGCCTCTTCCCAAATTAGATTGTCAGATGTCCTATTAGAATAAAAAAATCTTTTTATTAAACAAATAGGATGCTCCAGTTTTAATGTTGATCCTAAAATAAAGCAGGGCTGGAATTCATGCTACTTTACCTGGTTTGGAATGAGATGATTTTTTTTTTTGCTAATGTTCTTGAAGGAAGCAATGCTAATACATTTCTTTTACCTATCAGATTCTATTTACAATTTTGAGAATATTCTGTGCCAAAATGTGTGCAAAAAACAGAAATACTATTATCTGTGCAGAAGAATTGTGTTTCCAGCCCAGAAAGGGCTTGGATAGAAACCTATTTTACATAAAATGTGCAAATTGAGGATAGTGATGATGATTTTCACAGAAAATAACATGTTCAATGTGGGAAACAGCATTTTCTGCACAGTGAATAATATTTCTGCACAGAAAATGCTGTTTTCTCTGCAAACATGTGAACAATTTGCATAGCTTAAGTCCCAATATGCTAAAATTAAATTTTGCCAATTTTTACGCTGCTCTGAGTCCCCTGCAAGGGTGAGAAGAATGGGACAAAAATAAAATAAATAAAGTAAATAATGAAATTGTGGTCAGTCTGGGGTTCTTGTTAAGTTTATCAATACTCTTTCTCTTTTTTTAAACTATTTTTTCAAATATTTTCCAGCAGTTTTTGCATTTTGGTTGAAGACCTTCCACCACTCGTAATTGGGAATCAATTCCATTGTTTCTCCTTATATTATGGCACTCCCAATAGATGGCCATCCAGTCTCTGTTTATAAACCTCCATAAAAAGAGACTCTACCACACTTTGATGTAGGATATTCCACTATCGAACAGCGCTTACCATCAGGCGGTTTTCCTAATGTTTAGGTGGAATCTATTTTTTGGTGGTTGAATTCATTACTCTTAGTCTCTGGAGTAGCACAAAATGAGCTGGCTCTATTTTCAATAGAGATTCAAATATGTAAACATTACTATCATGGCCCCTCATAACTTTCTCCTCTTAAGGTTAAATATAACCCAAATGTGGCAACCCATAGGGCTTTGCTTTCAGGCCTTTCATGATTTTGATCAGACTTCTCTGGACATATTCTAGCTGTATCCTTCTTGAATTCTGGCAGTATCTTTCTTGAGTTTTGTTACCCAGAAATGAACATAATATTTCAGAATAGAGAATAGAGTGGAACTATTACTTTCCTTGATTATTTTATTTCAATTTATTTCAAATATATGTACCCCGCCCTTCTCTACCCCTGAAGGGGGACTTGATCAATACACTATACACCTATTGATATCAGCCTGGAATCACATTAGCTTTTTTAGCTGCTGTAGTCCATCACCATGGTTCTTAACTGCCCCAGGGATTGTTTGTTTATGGAGGTAGTAAACCTTTGTGTTCCAGAAGCCAAGATTGCAGATGAGTAAACAAATAACAATCACTATATCTGTTGTAGTAGAGCCTGTAAGTAACGTTGCAAGCAATAGTATGGGTGCCAGAAGGGGGAAAAGGGTTACTCGCGAGCAAGAGCCAGATGAGGAACAACAGAGGAAAAGGATTCGGGATATACTTATGGCACCTACAGATGAGGACTCATTTATGGGGTTCTCTGGGGATGAAGGGTCAATGAGTGAAGAAGAGGATGGAGACACAATGGATGGGAATAGAGGAAGAAAGAGGGTTACATGGGAGCAAGAATCGGATGACGAGCGACAAAGGAAGATGATCCGGGATATACTTACGGTACCTACAGATGAGGAATCATTTGCGGGATTCTCTGGGGATGAAGGGTCATAGAATCATAGATTCATAGAATCAAAGAGTTGGAAGAGACCTCATGGGCCATCCGGGTCAATGAGTGAAGGAGAGGATGGAAACACAATGGATGGGAATAGAGGAAGAAAGAGGGTTACTTGGGAACAAGAATCGGATGACGAGTGACAAAGGAAGAGGATCCGGGATATACTTACGGCACCTACAGATGAGGAATCATTTGAGCATTTCTTTAGGGATGATAGGTCACAGAGTGGGGAAAACGGGGATGACACTATGGATTGGACTAAAGTAAAGGAAGTGCAAGCTATTTGTGCAGAGCCAACATCTAGTGATACATTTATGGGATTCGCTGGAAGTGAAGATTGGCAATTGGGGAATACATCTGAGTCTTGGGGGGTCTAAGTCTTGACAGGAGATGGAGAAGATGGAGGGATGGGCGTGGGACTTCACGTGAAGAGTTGGGAGCAGCTGCAAGGGATAATCATGGGGCGGTGGTCAGCTCATCTTCTGATGATGATGATGTGTAATAAAAGTGGGTTCAGAAATGGGGAATCTTTGCAGAAGGCAAGGTGTTGGTATTCGTTCGTGCATTGTGTACAGTTTGGACTTGTCGCTGCCTGTTTCGTGTTCGTCATTGGGTTTGGGATCTGCAGGTTGATGCTCCTGTTCGTGTGTGCTTTCGACTCAGATTGGATTCTCGTGAGTGTGGATTTCCCCCTTCCTTGACCTTGGACCGGCTTGACTAAGACACTGCTTCCCTGGACTTTGGAACTTCGCTACTTTGGATTCCTCTTGCTACGACCCTGGACTTCGTTTGACTGCACTTTCCTCCCTGAGTCTTCTCTGCTTTGTAAACCATTTGCATACTGTGCCTTTTTGTGTGACTTCGGAGTACTGTGCCAGATTCGGTTCTTTTGTCCGGATAATCCGGATTATACTTTTGTTACCCTTTTTGAACCAGGACTGGTTTTACCTTTGAGTTTTGATGAGAGGCATTGAGTTAAGTCTCTCTGAGTCTTTTTCCATTGCTTTAATAAACTCTGTTTCAGAACTAACTCTGAGCCTGGCCCTTTAAGGCGTCTGTGATTCCGACAATATCTATGGTCAAAATTATTTAATCATTAATTATCAGTTAGGCTATTGTTTTAATCCATGAATTTGAAAACAAATATCATGCAAACAAGTAGATGTTTGCACTTTTAAGAATGGGATTGGAGATGTTTTTTTTTATCAGCTTTGTCCTAATTGTTTCCTTTTTTTACCCTGAAGATAGCACAGATTTCAATAGACTGACTTCTTATATGATGGGAAACATGATATTTAACTTCATCTTAATTCATGGATATGAGGAATCATGACTGGCAGACAGCTTCAAAGAATCCAAAAAGCAAAGCCTTAGGTGACATTTTGTGAGGGGAAAAAGAAAGAAGTCAAGGGAAAGGGAAAGATGAAAATTAATTGGTCATTGTCAATATGTACTGATATCAAATATATAAGATGATAATTTTAGAGTCCTAAAAGACTTCAAGGCTGACATAATGAAGAAGTCTTTTTGACTGCATTGTTTTCGTTTCACTGTCTTCGCCTTTCTTATATTTGCTAAACAGCTGCATGTCAAATCTAGATGATAGATTTCACATTAATCTTGCTATTTATAGAGATGCTACAGAAATGTTATCTAAAGTGAAATTTTATATGAAATTTCAAGTGGTTCATAATAATTTCAAGTGGTTCCAAAGAATCTGGACTAAGTTGTTGTTGTTGTTGGTTTTTTTTACAATTCATTTAAATATTGTTGTACTGTATATCAGTGAAATATTTCCAAAATGGTATTCAGGGAATAAAATGATACAGATCAACCTCAAGTGAAAAGTAATACAAATCAAGAATCAAGAGTCATAAAAAGAGGCACAAGAAATGAAATGCAAAAGTTATGAAAAGTCAAAAAAGTATTGCTTATTCATTCATTATTGCATTTGTATTGTCTGAGAAGGATAGAAGGTGTCTTTGGGGATTTCTGCTATAATAACTGAGGATACATCTACATTAATACAGTGTGGCTTCATATTAACTGCCATGATCCAGTGCTGTGGAATCCTGGGATTTTTGGTTTGATGAGGCACCAGCACTCTTTGGCAGAGAAGGCAAAAGACCTTAGAAAACTGCAGTCTCCATGGTCCCATAGGATGGAGCTATGGCAATTAAAGTAATGTTAAACTTCATCAGTTCAACAGTATCAATGCATCCTTAGTCATATATGTAGATACTATGTAACTTGCTCTCAGTAACATGGGAAGGTGTATGCATTTCCTCTTCAAACAGAAAGATCTTTGGGTTGCTGTAGGTTTTTCAGGTTTTCTGTGCTGTAGGTTTTTCAGGTTTTTTCAGGTTTTCTGTGGCAAGCATCCTCAGAGGTTGTGAGGATGCTTGCCACAGATGCAGGCAAAATGTCAGGAGAGAATGCTTCTTAGAACATGACCATACAACCTGAAAAACCTATAACAACCCAGTGATTCTGGCAATGAAAGCCTTCGACAGTACAGAAAGATCTCTTCCCTAATTTCTGCTTTAGAGTTCTATCAAGGAAAACAAAATAGGACAGTGCCCAATCATGTGCTATTTTTGCTTTAGCAGTATTACTCAATCCATTGGTCTCCACACATGCTGATGAATTAAAGGAGAAAACTGAGGTGTGCACTTCCCTTAGGGACTGTGGTTATTGCACTACACTAAGCCTATTGGGAATATTACAGTCAGTCAGGTTCATCATTAGAAAGTACTCCATATAAAGCCTTTGTCCAAAAATAATAGAATGAGCAAGGGGAGAAATGACTGCTAGATCAATTCTCTAAGGGGGTGCTATTATCAGGAACAAGGAGGAATTGTGGCATTATGTTCTATCATGTTGTCGAGGGATAGCAACTCAGCTGTTATAAACTAGCCACTGGCAGCTTTGGAAGATTTTTTTCTGGCCTGACTTTCAAGTAAGAGTTTAGAGAAACCCCAATAGAGCTATCCCATTGCCCCTAGGGTTTGTGTACTCATGGGAGTTTTCTACCAACTCTCCCGAGGAGTTACACTTAAAGGACTCTGATGTTGTTTTCCTTCAAGAAATCTATGCTTTAGAATGAACAAAATAAAAAGTCTTCTCTAGTTGTTCACTTGGAGCCATTTATGCTAAAGGTGAGTAGAACTTGAATCAGGAGTAGTAGCTACATAAAAATAGGCTTTAGTGTGATTCTTTTGCTATGGCACTTTTTACACAATTCATATACTAGCAATTTTTTATGCTCAGGATCTATTTTCCTCTAGCTATGTTTCATTGATAATTGAATGTCAGTGAATGGAAGTAGAACATATTTTTAATCCAGATTGAATCCAAATAGCCAAGCAAATGAGATCTTCTAATGATGCCATTTTACAATCAAATTATCTTCATTTGGAGAAATGAGTGTACTTGATCTTGTTCAAATAGAGAGAAAAAGCATATGAATAAAGTGATTGTTTATGCAGGTATTACATTGGTTCATTTTGTAAATATGTCAGAAATGTTATTTAGTTCACTTTGTATCTAAGATCAGGGCAGTATTTAGTGTAACTCTTGTGCCAAAGAATATACAGGATAATGTTGCTCAATTTTTCTTTCTATTTTGCTATTGACATCAATAGTAATAGAGCTAGGTAAGTAGCACTTCCTGTGTATTGTGCTAGTGCAAACATTCATGCAGCAGAATCAAAAAATTGCATTTGATTCTGGCAGAAGACTGAAATTAAGATTCCCGTAAGTAATAGAAGCATTCTGGTGGTATAATGAGGTCATTGGATCCAACCCAAGGATGGTGATTTCACCTCACCCTTGTGCTTAGTTACTAGTGAGATGGTATAATTGTTTCTAAAGCAATCAATTTCTTTTAGGTTGATGATTATACAGAGTGTGAAATCATTTTCCAGTATCCCAATAATTAAAAATTATATGGTTGGAAGATTGCCCTGTTGTCACTTCATATTTCATATCTCTGCAGCCCTAGATGGCACAAGATTTTGGTACATAAAGTTGGTACCTTATGCAGAAGCACAGTACCCTTTAATAAACATGGTTATCGCTATTGGTTAGTTGGCTTCAGAAATCCTTGGGGAGCCACAGGAATGTTTCCTTGAATTATAGAGATTATATGTAATTTGTCCCTCAGCTAACCCATTCTACAGTAGTCCTGTAAGACATTTATGATATTGTACTATGCTAATAATATAATATTGTGTGTGTGTGCGTATGTGTGTATCTTGTAAGCCGTTCTGAGTCCCTTTTGGGGTAAGAAGGGTGGCATATATAATTGCCATAAATAAATACATACATACATTTATGGGGAATGTACAACCCATGGATAACACACCCTTGGTGTATTTTGGGCACCTTTATAAGAGTCAATGTTCTAGATCATGCTAACCCAAAAAATATCCTCCATATCTGGAAATCCCTTGAAAATAAGCTAAAATTATGTTACATCATTGTTAGTATTGATATCATGCCATAGTGTGGCTCACTGGTGAGTCAGATAGAGTTCAAAATGACCCCTGAAGCAATTGCCTATAACTACAACGAAATTGTTTTCTTGCTATTTGAGATTCATCACTTCCCTCTGAAGCCTTTTAAAAGAAGAAGCTTGCTAAAGTGTCTCTCAAGGAAAGAGTCTGACTAGATTATCTTTGTGATAATTTCCAACTCCATGATTATATGAAGTCATGGCATCTCTTGCTCTTTTAAATCACTGCAGATGTAGCAGTGAATACCTGAATATAAGGTTCATTTCCTCCATTTATCCTCCATGTCAAAGTGAGAGCAGAGCTTGCAATAATCCTGTCATCTTCATCAGCTGTTGATGATTTTATCTTAAGGCACAAAGGAAGAATGTTTCCATAATCATGTGAATCGGATAAAGAGCTTCCCTACTGATTTCTGGAGGATGTCTATTCCGAGTGCATTAAATCTTCAGCAAAAGCATTTTGAATAGTCTTTGGCATCACAATGAATGTTCTTCCCAAAGTAATTAGATATTTCTAATATTAGGCATCTGTCATGCAGACATACATATAGAATTTTTGCTTGGAAGATCTATTTATCCTATAGTTTAAATATTTATTGAAAAAGAAAGCCTCAGGTTCTAAAACAGCTTGTGTTTATCACCAGATAAAGAAGACTGAAATAAGTGTATCTAACTAGTACAAATATAAATATTATTCATATTCATAAAACTTGTTTTGCTCCCATTCTGTTGCCAGTTCAATGTGCTTTTAGGTAGATAGTTTCCCTACTACTTTCAATCATCTCTCCTTGGACAACAGACCTCCATATTACTGTTAAGGCAGGAATTGAAACCACACAGCAAGAATAACAGGAGCAGGACATGTGTTTTAAATCTTGACTATCAAATAAACTCATTTAACAATCCTTATAATCTTATTGATGCTGGACAGTAGCACAAAAGATAAATGTGATGCCTGTGCTGCAGTAGGTAAAGTCCTACCTGCATGGCAAAATGAAGGAACTAGTTTGCAATATTCTTTATTATTGCCAGAGCTATATGCAAACATTCTTCTAGTAACTTATAGTCACTCATTTGCTATTCCATCGATACTGAAAAATGGGTACAGTATAAAGTTATAAAACATTGATGAAGTCTGACTGCTCAAAACCCGTGTAGTGGAGCTCATAAAGAAAAAGCAATTTATCTTTTTTGTCTTTGGAGGATGAGCTGTTTTAAGTATCAAGCTGAATTGAAGAGATGTTGCCCCATTATGAGGCTAGACTGTGATGAAATGAAAAGTGCATTTATAGCTTGTGTGCAAATTGATCAGTTTTACACACTCCTTATCCTTCTAGAGGAATCCAAAAAGCAAAACACAGCAGTGCTGATCCCAGGTGTATACTGTTCTCCAAGGGAAGAATCATAATCTAAAAACTAAAGAAAAATTGACACTGCATTGTTATCATGTTCAACTTGTGCAGGTTCTACAATGTTTATAAATAAGGGATATATATATATGTTGTTGTTCATTCGTTCAGTCGTCTCCGACTCTTCGTGACCTCATGGACCAGCCCACGCCAGAGCTCCCTGTCGGCCGTCACCACCCCCAGCTCCTTCAAGGTCAGTCCAGTCACTTCAAGGATGCCATCCATCCATCTTACCCTTGGTCGGCCCCTCTTCCTTTTGCCTTCCACTTTCCCCAGCATCATTGTCTTCTCTAGGCTTTCCTGTCTCCTCATGATGTGGCCAAAGTACTTCAACTTTGTCTCTAGTATCTTTCCCTCCAGTGAGCAGTTGGGCTTTATTTCCTGGAGGATGGACTGGTTGGATCTTCTCGCAGTCCAGGGCACTCTCAGCACTTTCCTCCAGCACCACAGCTCAAAAGCATCGATCTTCCTTCGCTCAGCCTTCCCTAAGGTCCAGCTCTCACATCCGTAGGTGACTACAGGGAATACCATGGCTTTGACTAGGCGGATCTTTGTTGCCAGTCTAATGTCTCTACTCTTTACTATTTTATCGAGACTGGACATTGCTCTCCTCCCAAGAAGTAAGCGTCTTCTGATTTCCTGGCCACAGTCTGCATCTGCAGTAATCTTTGCACCTAGAAATACAAAGTCTGTCACGGCCTCCACGGTTTCTCCCTCTATTTTCCAGTTGTCAATCATTCTTGTTGCCATAATCTTGGTTTTTTTGACGTTTAGCTGCAACCCGGCTTTTGCGCTTTCTTCTTTCACCTTGATTAGAAGGCTCCTCAGCTCCTCCTCGCTTTCGGCCATCAGAGTGGTGTCATCTGCATATCTGAGGTTGTTAATGTTTCTTCCAGCAATTTTCACCCCAGCTTTGCATTCATCAAGCCCCGCACATCGCATGATGTGTTCTGCATACAAGTTAAAAAGGTTGGGTGAGAGTATGCAGCCTTGCCGTACGCCTTTCCCAATCTTGAACCAGTCTGTTGTTCCGTGGTCAGTTCTGACTGTTGCTACTTGGTCCTTGTACAGATTCCTCAGGAGAGAGACAAGGTGGCTTGGTATGCCCATCCCACTAAGAACTTGCCACAATTTATTATGATCCACACAGTCAAAGGCTTTAGAATAGTCAATGAAGCAGAAGTAGATGTTTTTCTGAAACTCCCTGCTTTTCTCCATTATCCAGCGGATATTGGCAATTTGGTCTCTCGTTCCTCTACCTTTTCTAAACCCAGCTTGAACATCTGGCAACTCTCGCTCCATGTATTGCTGGAGTCTTCCTTGCAGGATCTTGAGCATTACCTTACTGGCATGAGAAATAAGGGCCACTGTACGGAAGTTTGAGCAGTCTTTCGCATTTCCCTTTTTTGGTATGGGGATATAAGTTGATTTTTTCCAGTCTGATGGCCATTCTTGTGTTTTCCATATTTGCTGGCATATGGCATGCATCACCTTGACAGCATCATCTTTTAAGATTTTAAACAGTTCAGCTGGGATCCCGTCGTCTCCTGCTGCCTTGTTGTTAGCAATGCTTCTTAAAGCCCATTCAACCTCACTCCTCAGGATGTCTGGTTCTAATTCATTCACCACACCGTCAAAACTATCCTCAATATTATTATCCTTCCTATACAGATCTTCTGTATAGTCTCGCCACCTTCTCTTGATCTCTTCAGCTTCTGTTAGGTCCCTGCCATCTTTGTTTCTTATCATGCCAATTTTTGCCTGAAATTTACCTCCAATGTTTCTAATTTTCTGGAAGAGGTCTCTTGTCCTTCCTATTCGGTTGTCTTCTTCCACTTCCATGCATTGCTTATCTAAAAATAGTTCCTTATCTCTTCTGGCTAACCTCTGGAATTGCGCATTTAACTGGGCATATCTCCCCTTATCCCTGTTTCCTTTTGCTTTCCTCCTTTCTTGGGCTACTTCCAGTGTCTCAGCAGACAACCATTTTGCCTTCTTGGTTTTCTTGATATATATATCAAGATATATATATATATTCTGAGACAGGAGGAAAGAGACACTGACAAGGACTATATAATAGATTGTCTATTAAAATCTTACAGATTGTCCTTAACAATCTATGTGCATGTTTGTTTGCCTGTTGACTCAAGGTTCCCCAGTGGATTTTTAAGGCTTTCTTAAGCAAGGAATATTCAGATGTGGTATTGCCAGTTCTTTCCCCTGAAATATAGCACGCAGTACAGGCAGTCCCTAAGTTACAAACATCCGACTTACAAGCAACTCATAGTTAAGAATGAGGATATGTGTGTGTGTGTGTGGTGTGTGGGGAGCAACTTGAGAAAGTGCAAATCACTTCTAGTATGTGAAAATTGGCTGTGGGCAAGGACATTGTCTGGAGGATGTCTGGATGTTTGATGTTTTACCATCCTTGTGGGATGCTTTTCTCATGTCCCTGCATGGGGAGCTGAAGCTGACAGAAGGAACTCAACCCACTCTCCCTGAATCCAAACTGCTGATCTGCCAGTCA
Source organism: Anolis sagrei (assembly GCF_037176765.1). Taxonomy (NCBI): domain Eukaryota; kingdom Metazoa; phylum Chordata; class Lepidosauria; order Squamata; family Anolidae; genus Anolis; species Anolis sagrei. The sequence continues at coordinate 21,551,999 of NC_090025.1, forward strand.
AATTAGGGGAGAGTGGGTTGAGCTCTCCCTGTCAGCTCCAGCTCCTTATGCGAGGACATGAGAGAACGGGGATGAGAGAACCAGAACTGAGAGAAATCTACCCCTAGGAAGGGAAATTCATTCCTAAAAGTGTCATCATGGGGGAAGAGGTCTCTGCTGAAACTTTATCACCAATGCTTGTTTCCACAATTTTTTCAAAATCCAATTATAACAGGAAAAGAAAGTGAGGTAAAATCTTCTGAACAAGGGCACATAAGATTTTAACAAACACTACAGAGGTATTAACCCTCCCCTATGCTATCCAAAGCTTAGATAGATAGATAGATAGATAGGTAGGTAGGTAGGTAGGTAGGTAGATAGACAGACAGACAGACAGACAGAGATAGACTGGAGTAAGACTTTAAAATGCACCAGTTTCACCTCGTATACAAATTCATCTTGAGAACAAACCCACAGAACCTTGTTTGTAACTTGGAGATTGCCTATACTTGGTATCTGCTTCTAAGATTAGATGGGATCTGGTGCATTTCGGGCATTTAGGCCCTAGCAAACAGTTATTGGTTGAGCTGGTCTGAGTTTGGTGAACAGAAGACTAGACTTTGTAAAAAGTTTGCATGCCCATATTTTTTAAAAATGTTTGAGCACTTCTGTAAGGAAACTTTAGCATGTGTAAGTCAAAGTGTTGTTCATGGCTTACAGATCCAAAAGTTTCCATACAGAAGGGCTTGAATTTTTTTTTCATTGTATAAAGGAAAATGGTAGTGGAGATGTGCATATTGTGTTATTGTGTACAGATGTGCACGCACAGACAGATGTATGTATGCATGTAGGTGTGCATGCATATTCAAGTTTGCATTCAGCTGTCTTGCCATTCAGCATAAATGTTTCAATGTGTAACTCCACATTGGGAAATGTATACTTTGCAACCTCACTCTAGAATCTTGGTTATCAATTGATCAAGTTATCTTGGTTATCAATTGATTCAAGTGGGTGTGAGTCAACTCAAGAATGGAAAAAATTATGAGAAGATCTCTGTATGTATATATTAAAATGCATGTAATTTGGTGGATATATGACATTTCAGAATCAGTCTAATATTGTAAACTCACATATGTACCATCCTAAACTCATACAGTATAATCCAGCAAAGACGGAGATCCTATGGCTGGGTCAACCAGGCAGTGGGGACATCCAGCTGCCTAGCCTGGATGGCGAGGCACTATGCCCGTCATCATTGGTAAATAGTCTGGGAGTCCTTTTGGACCCTCTGCTGACGATGGAGGCCCAGGTCTCCTCCGTTAGCAGAACCGCCTTCTTTCATCTGCGGCAGGCTAGACAGCTGGCCCCCTACCTGTCCAGGGACGACCTAGCTACGGTGATCCAGGCCACGGTCATCTCAAGACTGGACTACTTTAATGCCCTCTACATTGGCCTTCCTCTGTCGGTGATCCAGAAGCTCAAGTTGGTACAAAATGCAGCTGCTCGGCTTCTTGCGGGAATTCCGATGAGATGCCGCATAACCCCAACCTTACTACAGCTGCATTGGTTACCAATTGAGCACTGGATCACTTTCAAAGTGATGGTACTCACTTTTAAGGCCTTGCATGGTCTGGGGCCGATGTATCTGAGGGACCGCCTCACCCCCTACCAACCCCAGAGATTCCTCCTTTCTGAGGACCAAGATCTATTGGAAGTCCCCAGTGTCAAGACCTTGCGTCTAACAACAACCAGACGCAGAGCCTTCACAGCAGTGGCACCATCACTCTGGAATACTCTGCCATCTGAAGTCCGTGCCTTGCGGGACTTACCAGCTTTCCGCAGGGCATATAAGACTTACCTGTTTTGACAGGCTTTTAATGTTTGATATTGTTGTTTTTAAATTGTTTTAAATTGCTTTTAAATCTTGTTAGATTTTAGCTATTCTTGTAAGCTGCTCTGAGCCCCAGGGGAGTGGCGACATATAAGTTTAAATAATAAATGAATAAATGAATAAATAAATAAATAAATAAAAATGACTGCTGCAGGTATGCCATCTTAAATATTTTTGTAAATAAGTGAAATTGTCTCCCATTACTTTGCACCCTGCAAAACTTGACTAGTCTAAGTAGTTTGGCTGTAGTCAAAAAGAGTATTTTAGCTAAGCTCTTCAGTGTTTCTTCTCTCTGGTTGTATTGCTTAGCTGAAATTGGATTGCAGGATTAGAAGGAAAGAGATGTCTTTGATCTGTTTGAAGAAAGCATTTTCAGTTTTGAAGAGTATCTCAGCGGAAGGTAACAACTGCACAATGTGGGATCGTGCCAGCTAGAACTCCTAATCATCTGATTGATCTGCCTTGCCATTTCAATGCTACCGTGAACACCTACTATCATTTTATTTTGAGTTTGATGATATTATGCATTCATTCCCTAACTTCAATAATTATATAAGTATAAAGACTTCTCTTTCTAACTCCAGTAATTCCCGAGTTTAAAACAATTTGTCTCCTTTACAAAGAGAAAAACAGTTATGCCTCCACTTCAATAGTGGCTGTCTGTAACCTTTGTAAGGTAGAATAGCACAATGCCATAACTGTAAGAGGTAGCAATTTAAGCATGCCTGTATTCAGTGGTTGCAAGTATACACATTTCTCTCGAGTTTAGAAATGGCATATATACCTGTCCTTTGCTTTCTCTTGGTTTTAGCCACCTCATATTTGTTCCTGTATTTCTAGATAGTGTCTTCTTCCATTTTACAGTCTATAGAAGATTACTGATATCTGTCCTATTGCTCTGTTTTTATTATGCTTATATTAAGATACACCTGAGAATAGATGGAATATTTTTTTGTATTCCATTATCATAGTTCGAAAGATAGCATAGCATGTTCATATTCAGTATTTGTATATTTATGTACAAGGCATTTGTATCTTTGCTCTTTATTTATTTATTTACTGCATTTATATCTCTCCCTTCATACCCCGAAGGTGGCTGACAACAAAGGTACAATTTAATACAGTGGATACATATATAGAATAAAACAACACATACTTTAAAATCACATAATTAAAACACATCAAACTTAAAAACAATTACTTAAAATCACACATATTCTGGGAGCCACTCTGGTTGTCACTTGCATTATTCATTACTGCATTATTGTTTTATAGACGGAAATATGTTCATACAAGTAGGGCTTTATAGGCTAAAGCCAGCACTTTGAATTGTGCTCAGTAGCAGGCAGGCAGGCAGGCAGTGAAGCTGGCGAAACAGGGGGTTATGTGCTCCCTGTGCTCTGCCCCAGTAATAAACCTGGCTGCTACCTGTTGGACTAATTGAAGCTTCCAAACAGTCTTCAAAGGCAATCACATGGAGAGTGCATTGCAGTAGTCTATTCAAGATGTAACAAGGGTGTGGACTACTTTGGCCTAATCTGACTTCTCAAGGTATGGCCACAACTGTGATGGTGCACAATGAAACCACCACCATTCTCCATCTCCAGCAAGAGAGAACTTAAATGAAGGCTGAGGAGCCTTCTAAGCAAAGTTAAACATTTTAAAAAAACTAATATTATGGCAACCGGACTGATTGACAACTGGCAAATAGAGGGAGAAAACGTGGAGGCAGTGACAGACTTTGTATTTCTAGGTGCAAAGATTACTGCAGACGCAGATTGCAGCCAGGAAATCAGAAGACATTTACTTCTTGGGTGGAGAGCAATGACCAGTCTCGATAAAATAGTGAAGAGTAGAGACATCACACTCGCAATGAAGATCCGCATAGTTAAAGCAATGATATTCCCCATTGTAACCTATGGATGTGAGAGCTGGACCATAAGGAAGGCTGAGCGAAAGAAGATAAATGCTTTTGAGCTGTGGTGTTGGAGGAAAATTCTGAGAGTGCCTTGGATCGTAAGAAGATCCAACCAGTCCATACTTCAGGAAATAAAGCCCGACTGCTCATTGGACGGAAGGATATTACAGGCAAAGGTAAAGTACTTTGGCCACATCATGAGAAGACAGGAAAGCTTAGAGAAGACAATTATGCTGGGGAAAATGGAAGGAAAAAGGAAGAGAGGCCGACCAAGGGCAAAATGGATGGATGGTATCCTTGAAGTGACTGGCTTGACTCTAAAGGAGGTGGGGTAGTGATGGCTGAGCTCTGGCGTGTGCTGGTCCATGAGGTCACAAAGAGTCGGAAGTGACTGAATGAATAAACAACAAAGAGAACTGAAGAATGAAAAATTACAAACTCTAATCATGTGAATTTGTTTCAGGTGCCTTCCTATTTGTTTCCTCGCTAACCTAGCAGCAATCCTTTGCAATTTAGGAAAGCATAACCCTAGGGAGACAACACAACACCATGACACATAGTCAATAATCTGACAAATACTTTTCTTCCTGACTTTTTCAAACTCCTTTGTCACTTGGAATTTGTTGTTTAAGTGAAATCTAGGACAATTATAAAGGAGAACTCTGGCATGTTTTATCCTCAGTCATATTAATGTTACTTTTAAGGAAAAAATGCTTCTGATTCTCTACCTTCCTCCCTTTTTTTTTTTTAAAAAAAGCAGTGGTTGCTAGGCTGCTGCCTCTTCAGCCATCTGAAGCTTTTTGAGGCCATTCTTTCTCTGATAGTGCTTTTCAAGTAGTAGATTTAATGATTCAATGTTTCCAGGAGGAGGTCTTTTTGTCTGTTTGCGTGGGTGGCTGTTTGTGAGTCTGAAGAAGAGATATGGGAAGCGCATACACATTTTCTGCTGAGCTTCTGGTTACTAATTAACATTTTCATTAGAATATTTGAGTCATGGATGATTTGCATTAGGATTTATTATCTGGATAAACCTGACCTGTTTAAACCTTCAGATGGTATTGCTGTCAGTGCAGGCCGTAATTACAGGAAGAGCCATCTCTATGTCATATCAACACCTCTCCTGTACTTAATCTTTTTTCTTTAAAATCATTGCTGCCCATTTCATCCCAGAATTATTAGATCAGATAAATCATTTTATGTCAGATTTTATTGCATTCCTTTTTCTGGTATTAACATTGCCCCTAATATGTGTCTTTAGACATACCGACTAATGAATGGTTCCTCGCATCATCTGCTTACTACATTAATGTTTTCCAGACATGTTTGTTGATGAGTTTGGCATATGAAGCAATTTCCTTCAGTAATAAAGCTAATTAAAGTAGGCAGTCATCCACACAACAGTCTTTTAATGAATGATAATGAACTCATTAATCCAGTTGCTCTTACTCACCAAGTCCACTAGCTGGACCTCTTGGAATATCTGTCTGCAGAGAAGCCTTGGTCTTAAAAAAAGAAGACAATTACTGTAGAGGTGTGGCTTTCAACTTGTGGGTCCCCAGATGTTTTGGCCTTGTAACTCCCAGAAATCCTCACAGCTGGTAAACTTGCTGGGATTTCTGGGAATTGTAAGCCGAAACACCTGGAGACCTGCAAGTTGAGAACCACTGCTGTAGAGGGATGAAGATGTAGACCTTAATTATCTTTAATAGGTTAAAAATGAAGTTGCAGTTTAGCCCTGCAAACTGAATGATTTATTTTCAAATTATATGAGGAATTTAGTCTATATATGTGAAACAATATATCTGAAATCAAATTGTACATTTGAAAATTACGTATGTATGAATAATGGAAAAAGGATGGAGCACTATAATGGCATTTATTTCACTTACTTATGCAAATGGTAGTAATTTCTAAAAAGACATGTGGTTTTGGGTTCAGCCATTTCTTCCACAGGTTAACACCAGCATCTTCTCTCGCTTTTGAATTATAGGACTAGAGTTCATGGAGCATTATACACTGTGTGAACAGAAAACCTTTCTCTCCATTGCAACAGTTAGGATCCTTTGTACCTTTGCTGGTGTGGGATATGTGTGGAAATCAAATGAACTATTTCCGTGAAATAATGCATTCTCAATTATGTGCTATATTTGAAAATATCTGAAAACTAGGTGTAAATTAATTTAAAGTGCTTAGATAGAAAAGGGGGAAGCCATATGTAGTTTTCTTGGGTAGAGGGGAAGGGTTTTCAGTACTAAAGCATATCATTACTGTGGGTAAGCATTTATAGCATGTTAAATTATGTGTCTTTCTCCACTGATATGTTGTTTAAATGTTAAAGTACAGTCTCCTATATTGCCACCAGGAATATCTATGAAATGACATAACTGAAAGAAGGGCCTTCCTGGGGATTTCAGGGCCACGGAAAACTTATGTGTGAGATAGGGAGTCTTTTTACACAGGTATATGATACGGCTCAGAACTGGCATGAAAAATATTGTGGCAGAACACTGGCCCAATAGCCTAGCTGTAGCAAAGCTGGCTCAGTAGGGCTGGGCATGGGCTTGGTTTCCGCCCTCTCTGCACCCCCTTCCTGCTCTTTCCAGGTTCCTTACCAGTCATGTGGCTTTGAATGAGGAAAAAGAGCTGCTACCATCAAGTAGATGCTTTTTCTTTCTTTTCCAGGGGAAAATTGGGAGTGCAGAGGGCATGAAGGGATTGCCATTCCACTGAACTTGGCCACCTGAGTTCAGGAGTACAGGGCAACTGTAGAGACAATGGTCTTAGATTCCACATAGGGAACTGGAATGGCTGTCCCTACTGCCCCAACAAAAGGGAATGTTTAAATCCTGGACCGGGATTTGGATCTTTCTCTTTTTTATTTTAACCTGAGGTGCAGCTGCATTAAGCAGCTTACCTTGGGTTAAATCACATTAACTTGAGTACATTTTGTAGGTGCACCAGACTAATGTGATACCCACATTGCATTCCTTGGCTGTTTATACGCAGCCCAATAATTCTGATATCCTAAACCTAAGCATGTTGAGAGATACAACCAGGGTTGTACTTTAACCACTACATTATTGAAATATAACTGGTGTTCAAATCCCCATTCAACCCCATAAACCCATTGGGTGACCTTGGATAAGGCACACTCTCTCAGAAAGCATGAAAATCATTTCATGGAAAGTCTCTAATAGGTTTACCTTAGGGTTGCCATAGGTTGGAAACAAAGGAACCCACAACAAACTTTGGTAAGTCTAAATCAGGATGTTGTGACTCACCTTTTATTGCAAGGTTTCATTTAGTTCAACCAGCCCCAGTTAACAACCTGACTGCAGTTCTTTGTACCAAATAATGCATCTAAATACTCAACAAATCCAGCACTACATAAATCACATTACACCAATACCAACTGCATGTGTCTAAGGCATATCTCAGCATGGCTGATATGTTTCAGACCATGAGCATCAGTACCTTACCTGCTGTAAGCCTAAATTTGGTCATCATCATTCAACCTATTGCTAATGCCAGGCATTAGCTTAGTGCTTTCCCACCCATTTAAGGGGATTTTTCAGCATTATAAATTGTGATCAGTCTCCTAGTGCGACACAGACTGAAACTGAGGTGGTTCTATAACTATGATGGTTTCAATTTATGCAAGAAGAAGCATGATCAGATTCCTATCTTAATAAACCGATCCGATACCTTTCTTCATAATTGAAAGGATTTGATATACTGTATAATTTATGCAGTCATTCACTAATACTCATGAAGCTATCTCTTCATGGCCATAACTGTTATTTCAAAACCTAATAGATTAATTTTCTATTTTTTAAGCCTTTTTATAAAATACAAAATTTTCTGCCACAATTATCTCCTTAATGGCTGTGTAGGAACTGAATTGTCTACATTTATCCAAAATCAGTGATATTTAAAGATTGATAGAGCTGCACAAAATGTAGCAGTGAAGTGTCACATTAGCTTAACAGAGGTATCTTTTTAAATAAAAATGCATTTGAATGTAACAGCATGTAATTGAAGCACAATTTCTCAAGTTTTATTTAGTGAAAACAGAATCACACCAGATATGAGCATAATTGCTCTGTAAGGTGGGGAAATTATTTCAAAAGTTCATAGACTTTGCTTTATTTATCAAAGTCAGCAAAGATCTTTCTTACCATTCTTCAATGCAGAAGAAAAATACAGGCATATGACAGTGAGGGGGACGGGGGGACCTGTGAATCTCAAGATATTATTAAAGACCAATTCCAAACAGCTCTTAGCCAGCATGGGGAATGAACAGGGACAATGAAGTTGTGGGGCTTTATCACATAAGGATGACAAACTGGTATTGCAGCTAAACTATCCCCCCAAATAACAGCCATATCACATGACACTATGTGCTTCTCACTACTGGTTCTTCCTCCAGTGACCACCCCCCCCCCCCCCCTCAGCTATTTTGAAGCAAAATAGCCAACAGCATCTAATCCTGTCCCAATAGTGACAAGATGAATTGTCACAATAGTGCTCATGAAGAGGAGTACTGAATCCAGTATGCATCCACCAGCTTCACTGATGTAACTAGCAAAATAGTGGGTAAATGCAAAATCCATAGTCTAAATAAAATCTGTAAGGACCTGTCCGTTCTCTATACCTGGATAATATTCACTTGACAGAAGTATTATCCCACTGTTTCTTTCATTTGTACTAATGCTAATCTTCCAGTATTCATGACTTGTACTAGTAGATCAAATAAATGAAAACTAGTGTAGTTCACCAAATAGAATTTTGGGCCTGGACAGCGGAGACCCTCATCAATTGTGAAATTGATAATGTCATGTTGGGGCAATCAACTTCTATCACCCTAAAATCATAGAATAATAGATTTGGAAGAGGCCACATGGGCAATCTGGTCCAACTCCCTGCCATGTAGGAAAGGCACCATCAAAGTACCTCTGACAGATGGCCATCAAGTCTCTTTTAAAAGCCTCTAAGGAAGGAGCGCCCATTACACTCAGAGGCAGAGAGTCCCACTACTGAAAAGATCTTACAGTCAGGAAGTTCTTCCTAATGTCCAGGTGGAATCTTCTTTCCTGTAATTTGAAAGCATTGCTACTAGTCTCCAGGACAGCAGAAAACAAGCCTGTTCCCCCTTCCTTATGACATCTTTTCACATATTTAAACATGGAGATCATGACTCCTCTCAACCTTCTCTTCTGCAGACTAAACATACCAGCTCCTTAAGATGCTTTTTCTAGGACATGGTCTCCAGACCTTTGATCATTGTAGTTGCCCTCCTCTAGACACCTTACAGACTGTCAATATCTCTTTTAAATTGTGGTGCCCAGAACTGGACACAGTATTCCAAATTTTTTTTATGTCAGGAGTGACTTGAGAAACTCCAAGTTGCTTCTGGTGTGAGAGAATTGTCTGTCTGCAAGGATATTGCACAGGGAATGCCTGGATGTTTACCATCCTGTGGGAATCTTCTCTCATGTCCCTACAAGAGAAGCTGCAGCTGACACATGGGAGCTCACCCCACCTCATGGATCCATCAGCAATCTTGCCGGCACAAGGATTTAACTCATTGTGCTACTGGGGACTCCAAGTATTCTAGGTGAGGCCTAACCAAAGCTGAATAGAGAGGCACCACGACATCCTTCAATCTAGGCACCAGACTCCTTTTAATGAAGCTCAGAATAGCATTGGCTTTTTTAGCTGCTGCATCATATTGTTGGCTCATGTTCAACTTTTTGTGGTGTCACCCAGTCTGTATCTTTGCATTTCATTTTTTTCTGCCTAAGTGTAATATCTTACATTTGTCCTTGCTGAAATTCATTTTGTTAGTTTTGGCCCAGCTCTGTAATCTATTAAGGTCATCTTGAATTCTGGTCCTGTGCTCTGGGGTATTAGCTATCTTTCTTAATTTGGTATCAATTGCAAACTTGATAAGCATGCCCTCTTTGACTTCATCTAAATCATTTAAAAAGATATTGAACATAATTGGGCCCAGAATTGAACCCTGCAGCACTCTACTAGTCACTTCTTTCCGGGAGGAAGAGGAACCATTTTTGAACACCCGTTGAGTTCAGTCTCTTAACCAATTACAAATCCACCTAACCATAGTTTTGCCTAGCCCACATTTGACTAGTTTGTTGGCAAGAAGGTCATGGGGGACCTTGTCGAAGGCCCATTGCTTTGGGGAAAGAGTTAAATGTCTCCACTTGACAAACAGAGGAAGTTTGGAACAAGGAAAGTGGGAATGCCAATACAACTCAAAAATGTAATGCCATAATTGCCATGGCACCTTGTTGTTTCTTTGCAAAATTTGCTAGTATCAGTAGCTGAACAATATCTGAGGATTGATTTTTTAAAAAAATATTATGCACTGCATCCATTCAAACACTACTGGCTTTTGCAAAGGGTAGTGGGTATGTTTTTATTTTTCAAGATAGAATGTGTCTCTACCACAACAGATTCACAATTTTAACCTATGAAAATCATGATGCATTATCCCATATATAGGGATGTATTGGTTTTATAGCCATTTAAGTGGAAGCTAATTCTTTTTAGTGTGCATGAAAGAATGATTTTACCACTTTACATTACCATACTATTCATATGAAGGATTCTGGGAACAGTTCCAAGGAATATTTGCATCGACATCAATGAACTTTAAAATATCAACATGCAAGTTTCCCCATTTTGGGTACCTACTGTATCTAGTGAGATTTTGCTATTCATGGCATTCATAAAACCACAGAGAAATTGTGTAGCTTTTTGTGTCATACAGCCATTATAGTTCACCTCCAGCACATGACACCATAACTAGATTAAGCATTAGTATTAGAGGCAGCTGCTAAAATACCGTAACTAGATTAACAGCAACATTATCCATAGGCATAAAGAGTTGCAAATGAGGCACAATGGCTTGAACACACAAAAATGTTGGGCATTGTTGCAATTTCATATGTTTCAGATTGGTTGTGAAAGTTAGAGAAGATTGCTGATGTCATTTTAAGAATGTACAGCATTGTAACCCAATTTGTGAGTCCATACTTTAGAAGCTTGCATGCAACAGTTGTGTTCCCAGGAGCTAATGGTTATTAAAGTTGTGCTATCACTACCATTTCACAGACAGAGCAGTCAGCATGGACATTGCACAGTAATGTGCCACTTTTTGGTACAGGCTGCTCCCATGCAATAATAGCTGCAGGGTACTTGTAATCCAGAGCAGAGAGTAGTGGAAATGCATAGGTGTCCCAGATTTTCAGCCCTTTAGACTAAGTCAGGGATACTCTGGAGTTTGCAGGAAACTGAGAGTTGATTGGAACTGTCACTGCCAAATCTGAATGGATAGAGGGTATTAAGGTGGTGCAAAAATAAAGTGTTACTACTACTACTACTACTACTACTACTACTTGAAGGACCATGCTGTCAAATATATGCTCCTATTCATGTCATCTTCTTCTGTAACCATCTACATGGCTTAATTGGGTCAGTTTCACTCTGATTCACTGGATCTCCCTTTTAAACATCTTGCCATCTCAATCGTGTCTGTTGATGTCAGTACCCACATAATCAGCAAGAAGGGGTGGGTTGTTTTACACCTTACTTGCTGATTGTGCAGGTGCTCCATTCCAACATCAGGAGACATGACAGATGATGGCCATGTGCTCTCAGGAAATGGATCAGCCAGGGGATAGCTGGACTGTGTTCACAATGGTATGTACTGGATCTAGGGCAGACATATTGGAGAGAAACCAGCCTAATGTTGGTTGCAGCCTATGAATGCTTCTACAGTAGAGTTTATACCATTTTAATTGCCATTGATCCATGTCTATGGAATCTTCAGAGAGATACCTAGAATTCTTTACTGGAGATTTTTGAGTGCATTGTCATGAATTACAGCTCTTGAGAGGATCATTCTCACTACTTTATCGGAGTAAAAATCCCATAATTCCAGGCATTGGAGTCATCACAATTAAATTGCTACAAGTGTAGCTTAGATATACCCTATGTCCTTCTATTAGAGTCCAGTATTTATGGAGAGAGCTTAGACATGTATCTTTTTTCAACAGGTGAGCAAATGTTGAGTTTGCCTTACGCAGATGTCTCTCCTTTATGTTAAAATGACCACAGACTTGGGAAGTTTCATCTAATCTCTCCAAGTACTTTAATAAAGCATTAGCAATCTAAATTTGTAAGACCAAAAACACATTGCACAATAGTTAACGAGATATATCCTGTACACAAGCCTGCACCAGTAAGGCCTTTTCGCGAACCACCATGAGAATTTCGGGGGGGGCTGAAGCCCCTCAAGCCCCCCCCCCCCCCCCGGCTACATGCCTGCCTGTACATGTGTTTAGACAGAAATACATGAATATTTAAAAGTCACCAGAGAAGACCTCTTTTCTTGTGTCACCAAACAAGTATTTCTATACCATATATTCTTGTTTTTAAAATATGGAACATTTAAGATTAGTTAATGATGGACATATGCTTTCTGCTATTTCTGGTGAAAGTGTTCACAGTTTATCAACAAAATGTCTGTAATGAAGAAATTGCTAATTAAGTCATAAAGGGGGATATGAGCAGTATCTCATGGGAAAACAGATTAAATATGCATCTTTGTCATATATATTTTGAGATAAAACTTTATGCTGTACACTTACCATTTTTTTATTCTGTTGGACATTAGGGGAATACATCAGGGTAAGCAGTCTATGGATGGAGAGAACCCTGTCCTATTAACATTTTAATGCCACTACCTAATCTGTGTTGACTGAACTAATGTGTGATTAGAGACAGTTATCTGTCAGTATTCTCACTTGTTTGAAATTTGCAATGCAATTCTCCACTCAAAAAATATGTATAAAAATGTGTATGTTAAATGAAGTACACTCAAAATGAAGTACACTACTAATGATGTGCAAAATGAATGACATTGCTACTTAAAATGAGTATTGTTGGGGGAGACTGCACAGAGAAATTTGGAGAAACGTGTTCCTCAAATGCATGCACATTTTATGTGAATAAAAATGCAGAATAAATTAGTAGTACAATTGGACAGAATAGCTTAAGGGTAGAAATGTACAAAATTAACTAAAATATTCACATCATATTCCCTATAATTTATGACCCTATTTGTGCTTCAGGATAGTGGAATGTTTCTTTCATTCTCAAAAACATACACACCAGTACAGAGGAATTGTGGCTTGATTTATTGATTGATGATAGAGAAATATAGAACAATGAACTAATCTCAAATAGCAATTTTGACAGCAATTCAATTATAACAGGGTTGAAACGATTCTGCCTTCCAGATATTCTTGAATTGCAGCTCCCATTGTCCTTTATATTTGGTTATGTTGACAAGAAGGGACCTCATCACACTAGAGAATGAATCCACTTTAAATCTGGTTGCTGCCTCCTGCAGAATTATGCAGTTTGTAGTTTAGGGAGGAGCTTTTAACAGCCTCACTAAACTACAAACCCCAGAATTCTGCAGGAGGCAGCAACTGGATTTAAAGTGGATTCATTTTCTAGTGTGATGAAGTAGTAGGGCTGCTGGAAATTGCAAAGAACATCTAGAAGACAATGGGATTTCTATATTCTCCTTATTGCATATAAGCAAAATGCCTAAAATTACACTCGAGTTTGATAGACATACAAGTGATACAGTATATATTTTGACTAATAGTGACCCAAAGTAGCTGTTTCAGTGTTTGCATTGGCTGTGTCTACATGGCCATATTGAAACTGCATTATATGGCCATGTAGATGAGGACATCATCTCCTTTAAACTTGTGCAAGAATTCTGTGCTCTTAAAGGTCAACTATTAACCTGAATTTGCATGTTTTTAAACACATATTTTGAGAGAGAAAACTCAGAAGTGAAAAAGTACGGGGAAAAACAAATAGTAGTGACATATAATGCATTCACACCTACAATAGTTAACATCACAAATACTATAGCTACATTATTATATGTATAACCCCCATTTTTCTTTTAGAATTGAGCCCCAAAGCGGTTTTATGGATTCACTCATAGGCTGGATTTGTCCATGCCTCTCTTAAAAAATGATTATATTCAAAATTTCATTTTGAGGAAGAATATGTGTTTTCCTCTACAAACTTGCAATGGTAGAATTATGGATTTAGTATCCTATTTGGTCCCTGGGGGAGTGGGAGAAGGTTGGGAGGGGAGGTGCATTGAAATACCTCTTACAGCATATGTTTGTTATGTCATGCATATAATAATTGTGGATAGTTTGGTATTCTGGACTTGGTGGAAATAACTTCCATAGAATACTTTTTATTCTGATTACTATTGTTTAAGAAAATCTGTTCTTGACAGCAGGGATTATACTAAGCCACTAAACAGCCTGCTAAACTTTCTATATTCAGAACATTTAGCTTTTGAAAACAAAAACAAAAACAAACCAACACAGTTTTCTAAATTTACAAAACTATTTTGGCAACAAAATTGTGGTAAGTGTGTCTCCAAAAGCATCAGGTTAAGTCTGTTTAGCTATTTTGTTAATGTGGTATAAACACAATATGTTTGTTTGTTTACAAATGTCCAAGAATATTGCTTCTTGATGCATATGTAGAACCTGCTGCCGTCATCCATGTCTACCTCAAGCATTATATTGTGACTAACAACTTTTAAGGTGCACAGAATCAGACTGTTCAAAGAAAGTTCTTCTAGGAATCAGTTACTGCAATCTATATGTTACTTAATATCTTTTGAATGCCTTAAGTATATCCTGCATTGGAAGGGATAGCCAATACCCCAGAAGACAGGAACAGAATTCAAAGCGATCTTAACAAATTACAGAGAAGGGCCAAAACTAACAAAATGAAGTTCCACAGGAACAGATGCAAGATACTCCACGTAGGCAGAAAAAAATGAAATGCAAAGATACAGAATGGGGGACACGTGGCTTGGCAGCAGAATGTGTGAAAAAGATCTTGGAGTTCTCATAGACAACAAGTAAGACATGAGCCACAATGTCATGCAGCGGCAAAAGAGCCAATGGGATTTTGGCCTGCATAAATAGGAGTCTAGTGCCTAGATCAGGGGGAATCATGCTAACCCTCTATTCTGCCTTGGTGAGACCACACCTGGAATCACATTGTGTCCAATTCTGGGCACTGCAATTGAAGGGAGATGTTTACAAGCTGGAATATGTCCAGAGGAGGGTGACTGAAATGATCAAGGGTCTGGAGAACAATCCCTATGAGAAGCACCTTAAAGAACTGGACATGTTTAGCTGGAAGAAGAGAAGGCTGAGAGGAGGCATGTTGGCCATGTATAAATATGTGAGGGAAAGTCATAGAGAGGAGGGAGCAAGCTTGTTTTCTGCTGCCCTGGAGACTAGGAGTGGAACAATGGCTTCAAACTACAGGAAAGGAGATTCCACCTGAACATTAGGAAGAACTTCCTGACTGTGAGAGCTGCTCAGCAGTGGAACTCTCTGCCCTGGAGTATGGTGGAGGCTCCTTCTTTGGAGGCTTTTCAACAGAGGTTGGATGGCCATCTGTCAAGATTGCTTTGAATGCAATTTTCCTGCTTGTTGGCAGGGGGTTTGACTGGATGGCCCATGACTTCTCTTTCTAATCAATGGATGTATGATTCTATGATTGCTGGATATGTATCAATTAATCTGGAGCCCCCGATGGCGCAGTGGATTAAACCCCTGTGCCGGCAGGACTGAAGACCGACAGGTTGCATGTTCAAATCCGGGGAGAGGCAGATGAGCTCCGTCTATCAGCTCCAGTTCCTCATGCGGGGACATGAGAGAAGCCTCCCACAGGGATGATAAAAACATCAAATTATCTGGGCATCCCCTGGGCAACGTCCTTGCAGACGGCCAATTCTCTCACACCAGAAGCGACTTGCAGTTTCTCAAGTCGCTCCTGACACAACAAAAAAAATCAATTAAACTATTTTTATTTTATTGGCAAATTGTATGTTGTAAACTGTTGGGATACATGTGTGATTTAAACACCAGCAATTCATCTATTTATAGTGCAGAGAGCAACTTTTCCCATGTGTGATGGGGAAAATGTTGTCATGAGGGAGCAGTATGTGAGATAATAGATTTGCCTCACTGGCCCTTCTGTCTGTTGGCGAAGCAGCATGCTTGACCTGGCCTTTGTGATGAGGTCGTAAGACAATTAGGAGAATGACATTCTATTGCCTGCTCTGGTTTCCCACATAATTGGTGTGCCCCCTCCATCATCCAAAATCGTATTGGACTGATGTTTATATACTTCGAAAACAAACAACCCGCACTTTGTTGTATTTTTGGTATTATCATGATGTGGTGAAAAATATAGGAGGCTCAAAAATGCCCTGTATAAAAATGCTTCTTATCTTTTTAAATATATCCAAGTTTGGGGAAAAGGATTTGGGTCTGTTGCTCAGATTAATGTATAAGGTGGCATTTCTAAAGCCCATCACTTTCCTTGTCTCCTTTGTGTGAAATCTATTTGCTTATGCCTTTCTTTTCTCCTTCACCTTAAAAGCTTCCGTAACAAATTGTGATGTATTTGACAGTAATGGTCCAGAACCAGCAAGCCTTGAAATGATGACCTGCTCTTCACCTCAGGTTTCCTAGCATTTGCTACTTTTAGGCCTTTCAAATTGCATATACATTGAGTGACTCCTGTGTGCCACAGTTTGCTTTTTCACAGAAATGTCACTGTGTTGTAGTCTATGTCAGGGATTACCCCACCCATGATGTCTTCTCATTGTGTTATATCTTGTTCTGTGGCTTTTCTGATGCTCTTTATTGGTGACATTCATACATTAAGTTGGGTAACATACAGCCTGAAAAACCGGTTATTGGTTCTGTTCTGTACATTTTATTAACATGTGGTAATTCCAATTCCTCTGCAGTTCAGATACGTGTGTGGATGATTATTTAAATACTCTGAGACAAGCCATCAAAATCTATCAGTTGCATTTTTTACTGTTTTGTTCCATCAAATTAGCTCAGACCTGTATCAGGATTGGGCAACACTCAGGAATTAGGAGGCTATTGGCTCATTGGAAACCATAAATACCATCTACAGCAGGGGTGGGCAAAGTACAATCCATTGGATACATGTAGCCCTTGGGATACAATGCATTCCACCAGAAGCTACCCTCCCCAACTTCCAAATCTTGCCAATTAATAATTTTAGGCTGAATTTTCCAGTAATTTCTTTTATACCAAACTGTCAAAAATCTGTCAGTACCAGATTAACCCTTCAAATACTCCAAGCCTCCAAAAATATTGAAAGTTGGACAAATCAGTCAAAATAGCACCAAGGAGGTGATATTGAGTGCACAGAAACATGCCAGTGTGGCCAGCCAGTAGGGCATAGGGTGAAAACAGCCCCAAGCTTCATACATAATTGTCCACCTCTACTTCGCTCCTCTGTCACACTGTTTTAGGTACAGTAGTGTTGGGGTTTTTTTGTCTTCTAGGTCATTTCCAATAAGGGCTTTTTTTGACAGTGGGGGACCTTGGAGTGCACAAAAATGCTATATTTCATCCACTGCTCTATATGCCATGCAGCTGTATCCCCTTAACTATTCCATGCCATTCTGTTCAACTTACCAATATAGATAAAGCAGATAGTGCAGTTATCCAGTATGCTATGATTTGGGTGGAACTGTATCATAATGCTTGCTAAACTCCCATTGTAAATGTGGTTCTATTAAACTTGCAAAAGTGTCTTTTTTTGGGAGGGAGGACATGTCGAGTGCTAAAATGCCAGCATTCCATAGTCACCGAGTGTGCTGCCTTTCTTGTTGTGGCCCCCTCCCTGGCACTACTCCCCAATTCCCTTTCCTTCACACTCCCCTCTTACATACTATGACAAATATGTATTGCCATTTCTGGCAAGTTACCTTTTTTTAGAAGGGGGCATCATATTTCTAATAATAGAATCATAGGGTGGAAGAGAACACATGGACCATCTAGTCCAACCTCCTGGCATGCTGAAATAAGGACTATCCTTCAAAAAAAAACCTGACCAACTGAAGTCCAGTAGTTGGTGCTTCTCAGAAGAGGGCAACCATCAGGACCATAAATGCCAGCACTGAAGTTGTTCTATGAGGCATGTCAATTTGCTAGATTAATAGGACTGGAATTGGAAGGGACAAAAATGGGTGAAATTAGAGAAACACCTAAATGATTGGGAAAGGGGGTCAATTATGGGATAAAAATGGATAATAAAGGGTGTAAAAAGTTAAGGATTAGTCCCCTTCTCTTGACATTGCACATTTTGCAGAAATGGCAAAATAAACTACAAATAAACAAAAAGATCAATTTTAATTAGAAATTTTGGAAAATAAAGATAAAACATTTAGGAACTTAATTATGACCGTGAAAGAAAATGGTATAAATAAGGTAGGAGATCTCTAAGAACCCACCAGAGAATTAAAAAAAATGGGATAAGATAAAGGACAAATGTGGAATAAAGAACTGGATGGCGTGGTTAGGCTTATCCCAAAGAACAAAGGAAATGGAAAAAAGGAACAAGAGATAGATGTCCCATTAGATAGAATCTTTAGTTGGAAAATAGAAAAAGAAAAAGGAATTATAGGGGAAATATCTAAGGACCTAGCAGCCTTATCCTATAAGACAAAATATACCTTAGTAGAAGCTTAGAGACAAGATACAAAATTTGACAAGAATTTAGTTAGGTCTCAGGTTGACAAAATCCAAAAAATTAAACATCTAGGGATCAAGGAAACACAAAAGAAAATAATCTCAAAATGGTATAGAACCCCCTTACAATTGGCACACGTTATTGGAAACATATCTAATAAATGTTGTCATATGTGTGGGGAGATTGGCACATTTTCACATATGTGGTGGGATTGCATCAACATCCAAAAATATTATAACAAAGTCAAAGTAGTAATAGAGTAAATAATAGGACAAAATCTATACTGGAATAAAACCCAATTTATATCCCTCACTATAGAGATAAAGTAGGGGAACAACAAATAGACAGAAGTATTAAAATTTATGATATCTGTCATCCACGCTATAATCGCCCAAGGTTGGAAAGACAAAACAAGATTGGACATGGAAACCTGGTGGTCTTACCTTTTGAAATATTTAATTGATGACTTTATAAGTCAAAGGAAAAATAAATATTTGAACAACCATTCAAAACAAGACTGGAATAGGAAATGGTATTGTTTAATTGACAAGAAAATATATAGTTTTGATAATAGCGTGGGCACAGCAACAACTTCCTTTAAAATGAGTTTTAACAAAGCTAGCAGTAGTCCAGTTCACTAAAATCTGGATTAATATGGACCTTCCTTCCTTCCTTCCTTCCTTCCTTCCTTCCTTCCTTCCTTCCTTCCTTCCTTCTATCCAAGTTGGACAAGTACTTCCTATAATTAAAATTACTTGTTTGTGAGTTCTGGTTGATTGCGCCTTCTGATTATTTCTAATTATAATCATACAGTTCAAGCCTGTTTACTTTCCCAAGGGTAAACTTCACTCAATCTAGGGGGGCTTTGTCAAAAGAAGATGTGCAAAGGGTTGTAATATTGTCTGGCCAGTTCTGTGCTTGTAGCATAATTTATGAATTAAGTACATATTCAAAGGTTAGATGCTTGATGTCTGAAAAGAACCTTCTGATTTGCTGTTGAATATAAGCACAATTGGGTGACTATCTGGTTTTCTTATTTTGTTTTGGCCATGGGGGCTCTGTGTGCCAAATTAGTTCCAAATCCTTCATTGGTGGAGTTCAGAGTGCTCATTGCAGGTGAACTATTAATCCCTGTATATAAAACTCCAAACTGACCAGGCCAATTTCCCTCAAAATGCACTAGCATTCAAATTTGGGTATATTTGGGATGTATACCAAGTTTGGTCCAGATCCATTGTTGTTCAGGTGCATACTGTGCTCTGGATGTAGGTGAACTACAACTCCTCTAAATCCCTCCAAAGACCTCCAATTTCTGTTGGTCATAAGGGTTCTGTGTGCCAAGTTAGTTCCAGGTCCATAAGTGATGGAGTTCAAAGTGCTCTTAGATGGCAGGTGAACTATACATCCCAGTACCTACAACTCCTATAAATGATGGTGAATTCTAGGTTTGTTTCTTAGTTAATTAAATAAATACATTCTTCTATAGCTGATTGAATCCATGGATACAAAAAGCTGGCTGTAATGGGAAAGGTTTAAAATAACCACGCTGTGCAAGCCAGTTAATGCTTGAGTAAAAAGGGCTTTTAATAATAATAACAGCCAACATGGCACTGCCATTGCATGGTGGTGAGATTGGGGCAATAGACTGTATTTATAAGCTGTCAGATGGATAAAAGACAATGATGACCAGAGTAGGAAAGGACAATGACAATGCTGGATGGATTATAGATTTATGAATTGGCGAACGTTGACCACAAGATGATTGTATTGCTGCTATTGTATTAATTTGATTGTTTTAATTAGTTATAACTGTTGTCGTTTTATTGTATTTTGTATATTGTATTAAGTGAACTGTTGGACATCGAATTGTGCATTTTGTAAGCCACCCTGAGTCCCCCCTAGAGGGTTGAGAAGGGCAGGGTAGGAGCACTCCAAATAAAATAAATAAATAAATAAATAAATAAATAAATATTTATAATGTCAGAAGCGGTACAGTTATAATATATTTAAAAAGACACAAACAGAGCTAAAAACTTGGCATTACACTACATGTCCTTTGACCAGAAGCTGGCCATTTGGAGTGCCCCTGGTGTTGCTGTGGGAAGGTCCTCCATCATGCATGTGGCAGGGCTCAGGCTGCATTGTAGTAGGTGGTCTGTGGTTTGCTGTTCTCCACACTTGCATGTTGTGGTCTCCACTTTGTGGCCCCATTTCTTAAGATTGGCTTTGCATCTTGTGGTGCCAGAACACAGTCTGTTCAGTGCCTTCCAAGTCACCCAGTCTTCCTTGTGTCCAGGAGGGAGTTTCTCATTTGATATCAGTCATGGATCGAGGCTCTGGGTTTTATCCTGCCACTTTTGGACTTGCTTGCTGAGGTATCCCTGTGAGTATCTCTGTAGATCTTAGTAAGCTATTTCTTGATTTAAGGCATTTCCTTGCTGGCTGATATCCGGACAGAGGATGGGCCGGAGATGTCCTTGCTTTGAATCATAGAATCATAGAGTTGGAAGAGACCTCATGGGCCATACAGTCCTCTGTTGAAAAACCTCCAAAGAAGGAGCCTCCACCACACTCCAGGGCAGAGAGTTCCACTGCTGAACAGCTCTCACAGTCAGGAAGTTCTCCCTAATGTTCAGATGGAATCTCCTTTCTTGTAGTTTGAAGCCACTGTTCCATTGGGTCCTAGTCTCCAGGGAAGCAGAGAACAAGCTTGCTCCCTCCTCCCTATGACTTCCTCTCACATATTTATACATGGCCCTCGTCATGTCTCCTCTCAGCTTTCTCTTCTTCAAGCTAAACATGCCCAGCTCTATAAGCCACTCCTCATAGGACTTGTTCTCCAGACCCTTGATCATTTTAGTCGCCCTCCTCTGGACACATTCCCGCTTGTCAACATCTCTCTTCAATTGTGGAGCCCAGAATTGGACACAATATTCCTGTGGTTGTTATTATGGTTGTTATTAAGCAAAGCAGGATGACCACCTATCATCCCGATGTGTGTTTCTGCCTGGCAGAATTAGGGTTAGACTGGCCATTGGAGTCCCGTCCAACTCTAGGTTTCTATTATTATTGTTGTTGCTGTTGGGGAAAGGACATTGGACCTGGCCCTGGGCTCACTCTAGTTAAGGTAAATGTTTTCCCCTGACATTAAGTGCAATTTTGTCCAACTCTGGGGGTTGGTGGTCATCTCTATTTCAAAGCTTAAGAGCTGGCTATGGAAGAGGGGTAGTCTTGTATGGTGAGTATATCCCAAATTCTATATTTTAACTAGAAAATGTGGGGGTCATTTATATGCCCAGTCATCTTATACGCCGCAATATGCGGTACTATTGTAAGATGTTTCCTGTGGAAAGAATATGATTTTAAAGTACTCTAAGAATAAAGCAAGATAAAAATGAGTTAAAATTGGCAATACTAATTTACTTGGTCCTTCGACCTTTAGTTCGATATCTCTGTCGTTTAACCTCTAGCCTGCAGTTAAGAACCTTGTTTAGTTGGATTTCCAGGGTGCTTTATTCTTTTCTCAGTTTAATTTCATGCTTCTTGCCAAATCCACCCACAAATAACCTGTGTTGTTTGAATCCCATTTAAAAGAGCACCAAACACACTCACAGGTCACTACATTTGACTTTGTAGCAATATTGTTGACTGTCATGCTAGGTTATTTCCCTTCATGGAAGGGTTGCTTCCTTTCTGTTTACTGAATGCCTGCCTCCACTTTGGCTTACTTTTTTCTATCTGTAGACTGCTTTTTTTGTTTTTTAAACCTCTAGTAATGCATCAGAAGAGATTTTTTGCAGTGCAGTTTTGTGCGAGCACAAATATGAAATTTTACAGCCATCTGTTCCTTCACTGAAGTAAAGAGACGCCTGACAGAAACTTCAATAAAAAGGCTTAAAAGTATCAAACACTAACGAAATGGACTTAACACACAGGGAGCTGTTCCACATTTCTGTGCATATAATAACTTCCAGTGCATTAGTTTGTTTACACTGCAAACTTAGAAAATGTTATTAAAAAATATCACACATGATGGAGGGACGTTGAGTTTCATTACTGGGATGTAATTATCTCACACTGTGTGAAGCTGCCGTTTCTTGTCAGGAGGAAAGGAAAAAAAAACACTAAGTCTATTATAACATCTCTTTTGATGTTTTTGTAGGATATAATGAAAGATGAATGCTCGACATTGAAGCTACAGCTGAAGGAAAGAGATGAACTCATTTTCCAGCTCCGTGAAGAACTGGTAAGTAAGAGGCAATGCTTGTTTCCTTTAGGAATTCAGTCCACCCAACAAGGTCACTGGTTGGGACCACCAAATAAATAAATAAAGTGCAATGTCTGCTCTCGGTAACAGAGCTGGATGCTGTATTAATCATTCACTTCTGATATAGGTACATATTATGACCTCTGAAAGCTCAGTCATCCAAGGAAGACCATAGTGGTCGTTTGTTTGAGAAAGATTGTGTTGACAGTTGTCTTGCAATATCAAATGCACATCAGTCCCTGTTGGGAGAAAAACCACCACTCTGTGTGGGCTCTATATGGCAAGATTTATGCCATGATTTACACACAGAGATACCTTCTAATGACAAAAACACTCAGCAAAATATGTATTCATATCTGAACGAAGCACATTTTTCTCTTATTGGATGGTATCAAGAAAAGCATTTTTTTTCAAAAGTTAATGTCCTTAGTTATGACTACTGCACAAGATAGATGCTAACTAAGATTTGCTGTACCTTCACTGACTGCTATGTACTTACTTGGAGTTAATAAAAATCTATACATGTCTTCTTGAGTTAACTTATGCAACTGAACGAGGAGCATGAAAAATAGTTCCACAAACAGAAACTGATGTTCTGAGGGAATCCTAGCCAACATATCGAAAAGTTGTTTTTATAGAGGGCTGTTAACTAGACTCTGGTAAATTCTTTTCTTTCCCCAAAAGTAATTTTTTCAAGCCTATGTGTTCTATATACTGTTCTACAGAAATTACACCTGCAAATACAAACCACATGGAAGTTTCAAAAAGCTATGGTCAAACGTTGGTTGTCATTACTTTTTAGGCACTAGAAGGCAGGGGTAAGTGTGGGGTGCTACATATGCTAATATACAAGCACAGAGGTGTGAACTGAATGGAGGCCCTGTGCCAATATCAAGCTACTGATGGCATCAGTGTGACCATCCACTGGGCAAATGTGAAAATAGATTATACTAGCTGCAGTACCTCACATAGCATAATCAACTTTTATAATTTTGATTGAGGTAAAAGAAGAAAAATGTATTGTCAAAGGCTTTCATGGCTGGAATCACTGGTTGCTGTGAGTTTTCCGGGCTGTATGTCCATGTAGGAAGGAAGGAAGGAAGGAAGAAACCTCACCCCCTAGTATCACACCATGATGCCAGTGATTTCTTCTTGCCAACGAAACATCTTTGTTGTTGTTGATACATACATTCTCCATCCATTGCATTCCACCTTCATATCCCTCCAAAAGCTACTCTACAATGATGAAGACTGCAATGATGAGTATGAGAAGCTGTGGCTGAAGGGAAGGGAAGTGGCAAAACATCTTGTACACTAGCTGA
Source organism: Anolis sagrei (assembly GCF_037176765.1). Classification (NCBI taxonomy): domain Eukaryota; kingdom Metazoa; phylum Chordata; class Lepidosauria; order Squamata; family Anolidae; genus Anolis; species Anolis sagrei. The sequence continues at coordinate 21,576,049 of NC_090025.1, forward strand.
AGCAGCTTCTTTTTGAGTGGGGAATACTTAGTTCCAAACCATTGCTGTCTCTAGTAATTTGTGACAGATAACCAACTTAATTGGCTGTTTGGCTTCACTCTGCAAATCATCAACTATTTGTGTTTTTGAAATTATTTTTTCTATATTAAGAAGTATAAATACGTTTCCATGGAGAAAAGTTAAGTTGCTTTCAAGAATTAAAAAGAGACCTTCTCAACGTTTCTGCAATAAATTCTGGTTATCTGTGTCCTCTGTTCAGATGTGGTTACATTAAGGGATGATGTATTGTCTAATTAGGATATAAAATTAAGTGGCAAAATGGAATACAGAGAGCATCAAGCTTTAGTGCATTGGTTCGGTACTGAAAAATATCCGTCATGATTGAAGCATATATTACAAAGTGGCTAAAGATTCTGTTGCTATAGAATTGTACTCTTTTGTTACAGTGATCTGTGGGGTTCCATGATACTAATATTTCTCCATTGAGAAGAAAATGCTGCTTCTGCTGCTGTTGTCACAAGCATGAAAGCATAGTGTTAGCACTTCATCTTAGGAAAAGCCTATTCAGTTGTATTTATTTGTTTACTTAAAGCATTTATCAATCTTGCTTTATTTTTTTTTTAGAAAGGACTCTCTCTGAGTGGTTTACAAATATGAATGTGATGAGAGTCCTTGGTCTCACATTTGCACTCTAAAGTGGAGAAATGTCTCACAAAGAGTAAGAGAACGAAGGAAGGAGGAAAATGAACTACATGTTCATGCAATAGGAATATAAATTGTCTTCATGTGTGATTACTGTAGTTTTCTTGCTATGACAGGAGGAAATGAATTCACCTCTGAAAGTATTCTCTATGTATTAAAATGTCACAAAAAGAGATAAAAGTGGGCTAGTGGGAAAACATACATCTTCTTTTTTCTTTTCTTCACAGAATTCTGATTTTTCTGCACGGGAAAGAGTGGCTTCTATGCAGAAAGCCCATTTTTGTTACACCCCCCTTCAAGATTTGCACATGGAAAAGATTTTTGCATGTGCAAAATCTCACACATGGCTTTTGTCACAGAATATCCCTGCACAATACTTCATAATGTGGAATATCAGGGAGAAATGCACAAACCCTAGTGGGCCTATTATTGTTTTGATGAGCTTTCCCAATTTTCAGGAAGGTTTTTATTTGTATATCGTTTGGGGCTTAGTGGTTTGTTTATTTTTATGAGCTATAGTTTAAAGTTCCCATAACAAAATGAAAGGTGAAAACAATGTATTCTCTTGAAACAAGACCAGTTGTAAAAATACTAATAGGCTACAATGCTATAAAGGGAATAATATGAATATGCAACAAGAAGTCAGTTGCTTAGCTGTGAGGTTTTGTTCCCATGTTTTGTTTCCATGTTCATTATTAATTATAATGTGAGCCTTTTGTAAAAGAAAGAGGGTGAAGTATTATAATTTTTAAACACATTCCTTAAATAAATAAAAAGCCAAAGCAAAACTTTAAAAATAGTAAAACAAATATGATTGCAGATCTAATGGAATTGGTTTCTATTAGATTGCAGACATCACTAAGGGTATTATCGCACGAGGTTCAAAACACAACTTGCAGCCTCCCCAACCATGAATGAAAGCACTTCATTAATTCCAGGCCAGTGTTCAACTCATTTGCAAGCAATAGTTTTCAATGAACAGGAAACTCCAATTTTTAGTCAGCTGCAAAGGCTTCAAATTCTGTTCAAAGTATTTTCAGGTGTACGGTAAATCCAAAAGTGCTTCAGCAGTGAGTTATACATGAGGTTGCTGGACCCCAGGACATTTCATACTAAATTTGTCCAGGAAAGTATTTGTTAGTTGACTGTTAAACCCACAATCATAGCATGTTGATCCCACTTTAATTGCCATTTCTCCATAGGACGGAATAATACCAATTTAAGTAGGAGCCTCTGGTGGCGCAGTGGGTTAAATCCGAGCGTCCCCTGGGCAACATCTTTGCAGGCGGCCAATTCTCTCACACCAGAAGCAACTTGCAGTTTCTCAGGTTGCTCCTGACACGACAAAAAAAAAAACACAACCAATTTAAGTGAAATCAAAGAACTTTAGTTCTGTGGTGTGAAAGGGCATTATGTATTTGGTCCTATTAAGTCACGTAACATGTTTCACACCATAAGATAATGCGGTTTGTATCACTCCATGAAACAATGGGAGAAATTATAATTTAATACTGAATCATTGCAAAAAAAGAAACATTATTATATTTAGGGGTATACTGCCATACGCCTTCCTCTTGAAGACCACCCAAATCAGTGCCCTCATTGTAACAGGAGAAGTACTGAAAACTAGTCCATAGAAAACATATGAGCAATATATTTTCTTTAGAACAAGATGCTAAGACATACCTAGTAGGTCTACAGTTCCTAGGTTTAATCTTAATTAAAATGATAGCAAACGCTAACATCTTTTAACTTGTCAATTTATCTAAAATCATCAGAAGGTCCTCTTAAGGGCAAAGATAATCTCAGATTTATTGTTGGGGGTTTGAAACACATTATCAGTTGTCATATGAACCAGTGTCACTTTAGCCATTTTATTTAAAAGATACAGTTAGCTCACTCCCATCAAATTTATATTATACATGTTGAACTTCTCTTAACCAAAATTCTGAAAGCTGAAATACTTCAAAAACCCAAATTGTCCACATAGGTGGTTAAGGTTTTGTTTTTGTTTTTTTTTTAAAAAAAAATACTGTATAATACATAGAAACATACAATCTTCAAAATTAGCAATCAAAATACCAATATTTTTCCCAATCCCACCACCACCACACCCGTCCCCCCCCCCCCTCCCAGGAACAGTTAACTACTTTTGCTGTGCTTATTAAAATTGTTCAGTCATGAGGATAGTCTTATTTAACTCCATATATATATATATCTTTCCCCTTTATTCTATAAATGAGACCCTTCCATTTTGATTCCCATGTCCTTCTGATCTGGCCCATTCTAAAGTAACTTTTCCTTTCTCTGATGTAGTCTTGGAGTAGGTAGTTGACTAGATATTTATACCAAGTTTTTATATCCCATTTATTGTGGTCCTTCCAGCCTAGAGACACTGAGGCTTTAATTGCATCCATCATGTGTTTTATTATTTCCTCCCGTTCTTTAAATTCCCCTTTACTTTCCAATTTCTGAGTGAAAAATTGAGTCTTGTTCCATTCTGTGTTTATCCCTAATAGCTCCTCCATTTCCTTCCTAATTATTTCGTGGAATTTTTGTATTTTTTCGCATTCCCATCACATGTGGGTGTATGTTCCTGGTTTTCCACAGTTTTGTTGTTGTTCATTCATTCAGTCATTTCCAACTCTTTGTGACCTCATTGACCAACCCACGCCAGAGCTCTCTGTTGGCTGTCACTTCCCCCATCTCCTTCAGAGTCAAGCCAGTCACTTCAAGGATGCCATCCATCCATCTTGCCCTTGGTCGGCCCCTCTTCCTTTTTCCTTCCATTTTCCCCAGCATAATTGTCTTCTCTAAGATTTTCTGTCTCCTCATGATGTGGCCAAAGTACTTCAACTTTGTCTCTACTCTCCTTCCCTCCAATGAGCAGTTGGGCTTTAATTCCTGAAGTATGGACTGGTTGGATCTTCTGACAGTCCAAGGCACTCTCAGAACTTTCCTCCAACACCACAGTTCAAAAGCATTTATCTTCCTTCGCTCACCCTTCCCTAAGGTCCAGCTCTCACATCCATGGGTGACTGTGGGAAATAACATTGCTTTAACTATGCGGATCTTCGTTGCCAGTGTGATGTCTCTACCCTTCACTATTTTATCGAGATTGGACATTGCTCTCCAATCTTTATGATATTTCCTCACTTGTTTTTCCGCAGTTATGCCAACATAAATTTGGGCACATTTTCGTAATATGTGCCAATTGCACGGGAGTTCTGTACCATTTTGCTAATATTTTCCATTGCATTTCTTTAATCTTTAATTGTTTTATTTTATTGATTGATTTCATCCAATTATCTATTTCTCTCTCACTGCAATTTAATTCCTTCTTCCAGACTTCTGTTAGGGTAGATTTTGTGTTATATTGTATTTCTGTGATTATTTTGTATATAAATCCCATGATTCCTTTCTCCTTCTCAAATTTCCATTTTATTATTTTGTCAAGATTTGTTTCTGGGTGGTTGAGTGAGATAGTGAAAGCAATTGTTTTCTGATGGTTTGCTTCATGTACAACATTCTTAAAACATTGTGTAAATTACCTTCAGGCTATATGTTTTAAGTGTACAGGCAGCCTCCAAGTTATGAACAAGATAGGTTTTGTTGGTTTGTTCTTAAGTTGAATTTGTATGTAAGTCAGAGCATGTACATTTTTAGTTTAAATCCAGCCACACACACACACACACATACACACAGAGCACACTTTGGATAGCATAAGGAAGAGTGTTTTGGTGTTTATTTTGATGTCTGTGTCTGTGGACAGAAGATTTCACCTCACTTTCTGTTCATGTGATAATTGTTTGTTTTTTTTGAAAAAATGGACTTGTTGTGGAAACAAGGATTGTAGGGAAAGCTTCAGTTGGGACACATTTTCCCCATGATAACTCTTTCAAGAGTGAATCTCCTTCCTAGGGTAGATTTCTCTCATTTTTTGTTTTCTCACCCCCGTTCTTAATTATGAGTTGTTTGTAAGTCAGATGTTTGTAACTCGGGGACTGCTTGGATATGAAACAAAACTTTTTTAATGTTTAGATTTGGATCCTATGTTCAAGGTATCTTATTATATAAATATATGAAATATAGATTCCAAAATTCAAAATACTCAAGCATTTCAAATCAGGGATTCTGTATTACATTATTTAATTAGTTCAGACTTTTCCAAAATTATGATGTTTATTACTTTTATGTGATATTTATTACTTTTAGACCAAACTTTTTCCCATGGTCACTAATGTAGTATCACTTATTTATTTGAGTTATACCTTCTACTTGTTTAAGCAACATTTTTTTTTTATTTTGACTTTTAAAAATAGGAAGAATATGCAAGTGCTTATCCACTACAGGAAAATGGATAGAAACAGAGTAGCAATTTTAATGCAGCTCAAAATACCTTTCCTAAATTGAATTAACTTCCATGCCATTGAGTCTTTAATGGCATAATAATCTTCAATAACAGTAATAGTCATACACAGGAAAATCATATTGCACATTCATCTTTATGATAATTCCTCACTTGTTCTGCATTCTATTGTAAATTTTGATCGTATTTCACATTGGCTATTTTGTGATAGAATATTACGGATATGAGGGTGATTTACATAAGAAGAGACATCTGTAAGTACTTTCAAATCTTCTTTCTTCCTCATATTTAGGAAACATCTAAGTAGAAAAGAAATAGATTAGATGTACTTAAACATTATTAAAGTGTCAGATTCCGTTCCCCCTTTTTTACAGGGAGAATTAATTGCACGTATGCCAAAAAAGGCTTATCTCAGCAGTAATTATTCTTCAAGTCAACTCTGTAAGTCAGCTGTAGAGTGTGAAAATGACAGTATCCAATGATACACAATGTGGATTAGCCTCCAGTTCCTCGTATTCTCTGAAGCCTTGATGAAAAGCTGTCAGCGAGATACAATCTTTAATATTCCCTTGCACTTGTGGAGGTGATTCTGCATATTAGTTTAAGTCTCTATCACAAAGCAGCGTCATTTGGTGCCAGTCGGTGCCGGATGCAGATAAATGATTGTCATGGCATCTCTGTAAGAAGAGGTTTCTGGTCTGATGCTGATTCCCTCTGACATATTTGCATAGAAGGAATATGGCAGCAGAGTTGAGTGCGCCAGCAATAAAACACTGTCCTTAAGTCTCTGGAGATGTAACAATGTGATGAACACCCCTTTAATAATAATGCATTGCATATGCTTGTCTTCTGTTAAGGTGTCACAGATAGACTGCTAGCTTGAAGAGATATGCATGATTTTACTGACAGGTCTCCTTGCGGATTTAGATAAATATGACCTGGCTTTATTTTGAAAGTGTCTTCATCTTTTTGTCATCTTCAAGAAATCTTACACTAGCCGAGTGAAGATTAATGCAGTGGAGAAGCATGGTATGCTTCTCCTACTCTAGTGTTCCAAGCATTCATTCACCTAGGTTTAGAATCTTATTTATTTTTGAATTAGCATGTTTTTAAACACTGGAGTAGTAATAAATTATTCAAAGTATTGTGCATTTCTTTATTTCATTTTTTGAGAAATCTGTCCCCTCTCCGAAGGAATCCAGCATGGTGTGAACATGGTTGTGTCTTCCCACCCTATTTTATCAACATAATGATCTTGGGTACATCTACATTGACCACTTAAGTCAGTTGCAAACTGGTACTGAGGAAAATAGTTTTGGTAAATTTATATATTTATATACAAAATCCTGGAACTAGTTTAAGGACCAGGTGGTAATTACACCAACCCCAGAAGTTCATTCTTTCAGATGTTTTGTGGCCGTTTGCTGTCAGTGTAGATGGGGATTTTGTGAGATAGCTAAGACTGACAGGAAGTGATAGTGAGTCAAACATGATGAATTGGGATTTTCTTTTGACTCTTCCTTAGGCTCAGGCTTACAGTACTACTCACTACCACTTCACATTCACGTTAATCTAAACGTATGGAGCTGGGTTCCAAAGATGTGCTATTCATTGTCTCCATGGCTATGATGGAATCTGTAGCAGAATCTCCAGCAAGAAGTGCACAGATATCATTAGACTGGCAAGATATCACTCATGGCCTCTGGCCAGTGAAACCCTCCTAGGTCATTTTAGATTCTAGGGAAAATACAGGCTTACTTTTCTTGAAAAGTCACTTATTGTCATTTTGATATTCCATGGTACCGGTAGAACATTCTTCCAGCATCACATTTCAAATTAGATTATTCCTTTCTCATCATCTTTCTTCACTATTTAGTTTTCAAAACCACTTTTAGAAATCAGAAATGTAATTTACCTGATATGTGTTTTTATACTTAAAGAACTCATCTGGTTCCTTCATAGTTATCTCCCCAAGTCCTAGTGCTCTTCTGATTTCTTGATTACATTATCCATTTTGATTTATGACTGAACCAAGGTATAGAATGTCTTTGATATTTTGATGTTTTCACTATCTATGTTACACGATTTACCCTATTTTATATTATGCATATGAATGCGTCACACAGATATCTGGATGCGTATCTTCATATAACAAATCACATGAAAAAATCTTTGCCTCATTGGCATGTGCTATCTGAACTCTTTTTGCAGTGTTTGGCTATCTGCAGTATTTCTCTTCACTCCCCATTTTAAATTGTCCTATTAAGCAACAGCAGGTTTTATTCCAGAGTTTGACACAGTCTCTCTCTTGGATTTGAACCTTATTTCCATAGAAATGTAAATAATTTTGACAGCATTAAAAAACCAGAATGTTCCATATAATGATAAATCATACTTATGGAGAGGTAAAATTACAGAATAGCCAGTCTGCCATAGTGCTAGCCTTGACACGGGTGAAAGGGAAATATGATAAAGCTGTGGAGAAAATTAGAAAGTCATTTTGGTCTCTTTTTAAATGGGTTTCCTGACAAGCACTGAAATATTCATTAGAATCTGATGATGCCATTTCACAAGCAAATTTCCCCCCACCAATACTCTTTTCCCCCACCAAAATATACTATTTCCAAACTTTGTTGCTATTTCATTTCATTTTCTCTATAGTACATAAATAATTCTCATGACAAATGGAGTGATTTGAACAATGTAGATGCTGAAGAAATAACACACGGTGTTTCAGTTTCCCAATAAATTTAAACATGTATTCCACTGTATAAAGCTGTAATTTGCTTCAACCCAAAAAGCTTTGTCAGTGGGGCCCATTCTCATGCTTTTACTGAGCAAATGGTGGAAAAGAATTGCCTATTTAGCCAGAATACTTTCTGGTTGTGTATATATATATATATATATATATATATATATATATATATATATAGTTTCAGAGTGTTTTTTTTTAATTCTGAATTGTTGGTGTGGATAAAATCCCTGCTTTGCTTTGTCCACACTGTTAAGAAAAGAATGGACAGCAAGACAAAAATGGTTGCTCTTAGAGAGATTCTGTACATTTTCAGGATCAGTTTGTAAAAAGTGTGAAAAGGGAAAATGCAGAAATGGTTGCTTTCTTTCATGGGTAAGTAAGCTAGTAGAATTGGATGGATTCATGGCATGTTTTCAATCTGCCACTCTTTCCTGTTAAGCTGAATGTTTCACAAAAGGAAAACCCCTACTTTTTGAAGAAAGATGAGAGTTTTGTTCAAAGTACATTTTATGTAGATTTCAGAAATGATAATAGGGGAAAATATTTAACATTTACAGTATATTCTGATGGTGAGATTCTCTGTGGAACTGGAGAATTATCAAGATACCTTTTCACTGTTGGAATTGCTTTTATTTTATTATTATATTATATTTATACCCTGTGTTTCACTCACTCAGTATAGACCTCAAGGCACTTCATAATGTATATTTAAACAATGTAGATTTAAGAAAACAATAATTCTAACAAAATATGTGTTATTTTATACTTTAAAAAAAATCATATTTTAAACATCATTAAATAAGAGTGCATCTATGCTATTGACTTAATGCTGTTTGACACCACTTTAACTACCATGCCTCAGTGCTATGGTGGTTAGTGGTGTTTTTAGCCTTCTCTGTCAAAGAGTGCTTGGTGCCTCACCAAACTATAAATCCCAGGATTCTATACCATTCAGCTTTGGCAATTAAATTGATGTCAAACTGTATTAACTCTACATTGCAGGTGTGCCCTGAAACAGATTTAAAGTGTTTACAACATTACTATGAGAATACAATCACAGCATCTATTTTTAAAGAAGGATAAAGTTATCCTTCTGTAAAAACCAGTTAATAGCAAAAAGTCTGTTGAAATAAAAAGCTGTCTGCTTGCTGACAGAAGGAGATTTTACTGACAGTTAACTGTGAAGCATACATTAAAACTAGAAGCATAATCTGGTTTTGGTATCAAAACATCATATCCTAATTCCTTGACAGATCCCAATAACATTTTTGCATGTGGGATTGCCTTTGAAGACTGTTTGGAAGCTTCCATTGGTCCAACGGGCAACAACCAGGTTGCTCACCAGAGCGGTGTACAGAGAGAGGACATCCCTCCTGTTGCATCAGCTCCACTGGCTGTCAGTCTGCTACTGAGCACAATTCAAAGTGCTGGCTTTAGCCTATAAAGCCCTAAATGGTTCCGGCCCAGCTTACCTGTCAGAACGTATCTCTCCTTATGAATCATCTGGGGAGGCCCTGCTCTTTGTCCTGCCTTCTTCACAGGCGTGGCTGGTGAGGATGAGAGACAGGGCCTTCTCTGTGGTGGCCTCTCAGCTATGGAAGTTTCTCCGACAACGTTAGTTCTGCCCCCTCCCTCCTGGCCTTTAGAAGGAAAGTGAAAATGTGGCTTTGGTGTCAAGCTTTTGGAGAATAATTGCAGTGCAATAATAAATATGGAATGTTTGCAATGACTACTGGAATGGCGATTATGTTTGTGATTAGCATGGGTTTTAATAGTGAATGGAATATTTTAATGTGTGTTAATTTTAATTTTTAATTTAAATTTTCATTTGAATTGTATGTTGTTTTAAGGCATTGAATAGTTGCCTATATGTAAAGCTGCCTCGAATCCCCTTCGGGTTGAGAAAAGTGGGGCATAAATAGGGCAAATAAATAAATAAATAAATAAAATTTGCTTCTATACAAAAATGCATAGGATTGGCATATTACACACCAGGCCCATAAGCATTGAATGAGAGCTGAATGGACTATCCTTTAACTTCTTTCAAACTCATTAATTCTGTACTCATTTAAGGTATTGAACAGTTGAGTAAGTGAGTTTCCTCAGTTTGCTGAATAAGCACCTCTCAAAGGCAGTTAAGGAGCAAATGCATCTGGCCCTGTGTCTCCGGTGAGGATCCTTCCAGTTTATGATTGCTCTGATGAATGAAGTATTGCTGGAGAGGCAGTCAGTCTTGCATTTGAAATAATGAAGTCGATTTTTGATAAAACATTTCAAGCTATAGGCAGGTTTCCCAATTTTTTCAAAAAATGTATTTAGGGCTCCTACTCTAAACAGGTTTACTAAGAAGAAATGGAAAATAGTGGAACTTATTTACAAGTAAATCTACACACAAAGGGGCTGTTATTCTCTCCCACCTTTCACCCATTTTAAAGGTACCAGGGTTTTAATCACATTACCTAGTTGGACTTGATACAATTTTAATAGTCTGCAGATTATCAGTATATAATAACGTAATGATGATGTATGATCATTCTCCAAAAAATCTGATTAAAGAGCATATGATTCTGCTTTCCCATTTTTAATTAGATACTATGTTGGCTTTATATAGTAGGGAAAACATTAGCTGGTAAATACTAAATTATAATACTGCCTTTGATTTATTGTGCTTATGGTTGAATTTAACATTGGTCCTGGCCCCTAGATGCTTCCCTTATGCAGTTCCCTTGGGGTACAGAAAAGAAACCATTTTCTAATAGTGGTTTCATTCCTAGCATTAATATAGGCTTGAGATCACATTTCTTTTCATGACATCTTTATTTACAGTCAGATGGCTCTTTATCCAAATAATGTTTTTTGGATCAATGCCGAAGAACAACAAGAGACAATTTAATGTGTTTTATTACTTAATTTCCTCTTTAAAGGGTAGGTCAAATGTATGTAGACAGAAGGCTTATATATATTGCAGGGACTTTGGGAGTATGAAAGATAAACAGTATTTTGTGGTTGGTGTAAAGAGAAGCTTTCTTTAAATTGCAGGTAGCAGAACAGAGAGAGGGAAGAAAAGGAGAGAGATGAAGTCTAAATTGAGATAATGGTAGTCAAAAGGATTCATTCTATGTGCTCTAGATACATACATCTCTCTCCCTTTCTCTCCCCCCCCCCCCTTACACACAGACATGCAACACACATACACACCGAGCTGGAATTTACTTTGTAAAAAAAATCATTCAGATGCTAGTAGCATGTTCATCGTCAGGTCTAATGAACCCCTCTAAAGATAATGATACTTATTTCTGAATATACATGGTGAGGATTTCACTCTCAGTCCCTAAGATTCAAGTGGATTCATGCCTCTGTCATCACATGCTAGATTGTGTCTTTAGTACGTTTGAGCACAATAGATTATCAAGAACAGACTTATTGGCTGTATTTGTTTTTTGTTGCCTTCAACAAAAGTTTTCTCACACTAAAACTATCCCTAGCAGCAACTACGTGAATTCAGGGAATCAAGAAGTTCACTATAATAAGTTAAAAAATCATTTAAAAAAAGATAATTGTATGTATGTGTAAGAAAGTGAAACTGACTACATCATTCATCTGCACGGGGGATGGGGGGGGGGTAGTATTGAACAACCAAAAGCTCCTTGTGTCCAGGTTTTCAGCCATGCATTGTCTCCCAGAACAAGGCATGGAAGATAATGAAACTGTTGGGTAGGATTCCATACTCACCCTTCTATGGTGGGATATTTCTCCAACTATCTTGTGTGTGTGTGTTTGTGTAATTACTGTATTTTCAACTATTTTTCAGAAGCAACACTAAAAAATTGCACTTTTCCCAGTGAGATTTTGTATGAGACAAAACTTGGAAAGACAATTCAGTGTAGTATGATTGCAAGTCATAACAAAATTTAGCTTGCTTGTTGGGGAGTCCAGACAAGAAAAATTCTGCACTGATCAGAATCTTCAAAGTTCAGGACATTGTGTAAAAATTGCATATTTGTTTTGGTTGTCTGTGTGCAGAAAATAACACTTATGCACAGATAACAGCAATCTTTGTGCTGAAAATAATATCTTTACTTATGTGCAAGGAAAACGGTGTAAATTCCATGCAAAATTAGTCCTCAATTTGTGGGAAAAACATTTCCTGCATAGAAAATAACAAAATATTCATTGCAAAAAATCTTTTTACACAGAAAAACCTTTTTTCCCCACAGGAAAAGCTGTTTTGTGCAGAAAATCCTGTTATGTATTGAAAAATATCATATGCAGGTTTTGTCAGAATGACTCCTGAACTGCAAATAACTTTTGAAAACATTGCAGTTTTCAAGGACTTTTTTATGAAGGGAAGAAAAGTTATAAAATATTAGTTGCCTCTTTTTAATAGCAAATCTAGAGAAAGAATTATGTCTCTAGCTACTTCTGCCAAAGGACTTGAACGTAAGGACGATGTAATCTTACTGTTTGCTTTCTTGTCTGTCCAGTTTAGTGTTGCAAACAGAAAATATATGTATATATCGGAGGGTTAGCAAAAAGATGTGCTAATAAATCATTAGTACTGCTGAAAGTTTGATTCATCTATCAGATTTGAAAATCCTGTTAGTAACATGGAATTTGATTTAACAGAGGATAATTTGCCTCATCTTGTTTAATTTATAAAAAATAGTATTCATCTTTTAAGGAACATTTCCTTTTTTCCTTCTGTCTCCCTGTGGTTTTTCAAGAAGTGGGAGAATGTGGCTCATCAACACATTTCTGTCATTTTTCAAAATAAACTGTGCCTTCTATCTGTAGCACTATTTGATTTTTATTTGCCTAGGGAAAATTAATATTGTTGCAACTTTTCTTTGGGCCCTTAAGTGATAACTTCAAGGTTTAATTAAGTCGGTTTGAATAAATGTAGCCCTGCACTGAATATTCACACTGTCAGTATGAAAGGGAATGAGCAGACTTTAAAACCCATAGTTGAAGGAAGGTCAACTTTTATGGCGTCCTTTGGAGCCTTTCCCTCTTTGACCTGTTTAGGAGCTGAAAAACTAACCATTGGGCCTTTGTTCAGATAGGCAAGGTCATGAATGTGCCCTCAAAAGTTGTTGGAGGTGTGGTCACTTTCTTTAAGCAGTCCTTAAATCTGTTTTAAAGGGTTATCTTATTTATTCACCCCATTTTCCTACTCCTTTTGCTACTTGATTTTTACTGGGTGGAGGATCCAACCAATCACAGAGCACATGATATAGCCAATATTGTCACAAAACATAATTCAAAAGGTGGACCATTTTGCGCCCTTATTTTGAATGGTGGCAAATTTTCATGTCCTTTAAATAATTGCTGATAGAAAATAAAGATTTTTCATGGTGATAAAAGGTGTTCTTATTTTTATGTCTCCCTGTTTTTATTCAGTTCTTTAATGAACACTAAACTCAATATGACGGTTGTGCAGAAATAGACCTATTGTAACTTAATCTGAAAACACATTGGTTTGCAAAATAATAAGTTGTACTTTATCTAGATGGAGGACTCCAAACTGCAAGCCACACAAGATCTGTGGTCTTCTGTTCCATGTAAAGCTGAACTGTTATAATTGTGTAGTATGAAAAGAGTCTTGCCTGCACCCTAAAATGCATGTTTGTTTGTTTGTTTGTTTGGTTTTTTTGCCTTAGACCAGGGATGGGAAATACACAATCCTCCAGAGGTTGTTGAACTGAAACTCCTAATAGAAGTGGCAAGAATAACTAATAGCTTGGATGCTAGGATTTCAATGGAAAAAATCTGACAAGGTTTATGTTTCCATACCTGCCCCAGTCCAATTAAGGCTAAAAAATTGTTAACCATAGCAGAGTTCCACAAGATGAACACTTTTATATTATCCCTTTGCCTGAGATCTTACATGGTCAAGGGATCGCATAATAGTTCCTCTTGTAAAACTCTGCTATAGTATTCCTGTTGTTCTTCCCTTGTGCTGTGGAAGCCCCCCACAACAATTTTTTTGCTGGTGAAGATGGGGGAACTGGATCCATAAACAGATTAAGGGTATCTTCCACCTCAAAGGTTCTCTGGAGGTCTCAGCAGATGTTGTCCTGTCCAGACTCTTCTCTGTTTACCTCCATTCTCCACCTACAAAAGAATCAAGATAATGGAATGTTATTGCAACCCAACAGTGACTTCTAGACATTTGGCTGTTTGGTGGAATGGAAGCGAATGTTAACCTATAGCAAAAATAATTCACACACAAGTGTAATGTGGTGTCAGGCTTACATGTACCACCAATATGTTACAGGTCATAGTCTGTGGAATTTGGTTGCATTTCCCAGTCATAAAGTCCTAGCCCTGCTGAAATTTGGGACCATCTTATTAACAGGAACATAATACCATTATCAGACTTCAGCTTTTTCATGGAAATTTATATTGCTGATTTCAGGGGTATGAATCCAGCTGATTGCCTTTGTCTCAGTTGATTGATTAGTTTTGAAGTATTAATGTACTATGCCCTTAGCATTAGCACAAAAGCAGCTGCTGCTATTTTTCATCCTTGTACATCTTTCTAATAGGACTGTGAAATTACAGTACCTATGTTATGTATCGGCTGCCGGACAAGCTTCTTTTCAGTTCTTAATGTACTAATTCTTGATGAAAGAATCTGCCATTAGAGAGAAGAATGAGCTCTCTTGGAATACCATTAAGGCCAAATGATGTGTTGTTAACATTCACCAGGCATCTTCAAGTATCCCATCTATTTGGACAAAGTTTTAGAATGTGTTTATTAAACATTGTACTTATTAAGTGTGGAATTTGCCTCTCCACTTTAGTGAGTACATTAATCTAAAGCCCACTCACTTACTTAATTTCCATCACTTTCAGCTTTTGGTTCTGAATCTGGGCTCTTCATCTGCTGAATATCAGAATGCAAATAAAGTCCTAGAAACAGCTCTTATTCCTTTGAGCAAAGAAACTCAGTATTAATATCCAGTTTGAAAGAGCTCATAAAATGATCGATAGCGTGTCAGACTAAATTTCAGTAGAGAGATTAAATAATGGGAAAAAGTCTTCCCTTGAAACCTCAGTGTTTCATTTATTATACTGTTTTGTTATCTGGATAAAGTGTTTTCCCCTTCATCCAACTGAAGTTGAATTTTTAAGTTCTGTTTTCTTCATTACCCAAGCAGTTTAGGATAGATTTCTCCAGAAATTGATTAATAATAATTCATGCATTGCAAGTGTCAAGCATTTCTGAAGGGAATCATTTGATTCCTGTTTTTATGAAAATTTGCCTTTAATAATCATGAAGTATTTTCTTTTTAGTTATGCAAAGAAAAAGACAATGCCTTGGTTAGAGACATGATTTTTATCTCCTAGATATCAGCATAAGAAACGTGGTGATGATGCTTTTAGTACAATATCATCATTCCTTATTTCTCTAAAGATGTATTTTTCTCTTTCTATTCCTCACTTTCACTTTCCTTTCCTAATTCCTAAAGACATAAACCTTATCACCATATATATATACACACACACACACACGCACACACACACATACATTGTCTTTCAAATAATTACATATTGTATATATCTTCATCCTAACCTTTAACACACATTTTCCCTAAAATCTCTCTTGATATAGCAGAGATTTACTGTATATTTCGGCATATGATGATTGGGCATATAAGATGACCCCCAACTTTTCCAATTAAAATATAGAGTTTAGGATATATTCGCCATATAAGACTACCCCTCTTCCAATGCACACCAAATAAAAAAATTAAAAGCATCAGATTTGATTTCAATATGGTAATTTTCCTATTACTGTACCTCCTTCTCTGCCTCTCAGATCTTTCATATGCGTACCTGCACCACTTCACTGCAGTCTTCAGGAGCGAGATCTGAGAGGCAGAGGAGGAGGTACAGTAATAGGATATAAGGGCGGGCCAGACAGGTAAAAGAGTTGTGTTTTTCTGGACCCAGAGCAACTCTATCTCTTGTTTCCATACTCTGAGCGCCCCGGATGCCTGCAGCTTGCTCCGCCCTTCACTTACACCTTCCCGGTGAGGTGCCCCTTTACCTCACCATTGGGACCGCATTAAGTTCACGAATCCTGATGAATGGATTTTCTTCTACTGTACTTGTACAGCATCACCCTTAATGATTTCATGCAGTCGCTGCATAAGGCAGGGACTTGGCCACTGCCATTTTTGAGCTCCCCCCACAATATGCAGCAACTACAGATTCTCCAATCCAGATTGGAATATACAGCACCCGATCTATAAGATGACTCCCGGCATATAAGACTACTCCTGCATATAAGATGACTCCCATGCATAAGGCTACTCCAGCATATAAGATGACTCCCGTGTATAAGACACCTCCCACGTATAAGATGACCCCTGACTTTTGAGAAGATTTTCTTGGGTTAAAAAGTAGTCTTATATGCCAGAATATACGGTAATCCTAATAGCCTTGATGAATATACATAATAAGTGACTTTCAGATAGTCTCAAACATACCTTATTTTCCTCTTCTAGTCTTACTCTATGTGTTATTTTTTCTCAATAATACTCCTTTAAAATGAACTTTCCTCCTCAGCTTTTGACTTATGAATCCTAATACGTCCTCCCAGAGTTTGCACATTTTTGCATAAGTTAACTATAAAAAGTTCTAGTGTCCTATGATATTGCCTGTACATTATTAATCTAATAAAGTCTTAAGTGTGCAATAATACAATTTATTAATCATTTTTATTCCATTTTATTTCATTTTCCTTTTTTTGGCAGATATTGATTTATAGGGTGCCAAAAGAAAGTTGAGCAAAGAAGCTTGCAGCCCATCCAGTGCATGCTTACTTCGAAGTATGCTCCAGGTGGAATTTGGGTTATAGCAGTGCTAGAACAAAAGTTTATCATTTTTATTTATTTTGGATCCAGATTTAGTAATTCTAGGAGGGACCCACTGAATTTAGTGGGATTAATGGTCATTGCATATGACTAACCAGTCCTATTGGCTTCAGTAAGTCTAGGATGAACACACCCACCATAACTTCTACTGTTTTTATCTTCATTATTTTTCCCAGAAGATTGCCAAACTGTAAAATAGAGATCTCAAGAAAAGATAGACTCAATAGTGGACATCAATATCCAGTGAATGAGGGATGATACATCCATAATTTCTTATGAACAAAAAAGGAAGGAAGGACATATTTTGTGTTCACCCTCTCCCGAAAATAAAACCAAGAAAGATTAGGAATTGTTTCCCAAGGTTTTGTTTTTTATCATCTCCTGATCACTTCCAGGTTGCTTATGGTGGTTTTAAAATGGATTCTGTGCTGGCACGGCTTTACCAGGAGTTTGAATTTCTTTTTCTTGCATGGCTAGTTTGTTTAAGCTTTATTTGGACCATGCATTTTGCAATAAGGTAGTTTCCCCCAGGTTGCAATCATAGGACCAACAACCTATCAATCATCATTAGAGCCTTTAGATTTCCCTTAAAGAAGAAAGTAGCAGTTTATCCTCAGTTGCCTGCCCCTTGTTGGCAGATCAAGGAAGTTACTAGTTTACTAAAGTTATAAAGTGTTTAATCCATGTCTTTGAAGATTTTAGTCATAATAAAGAACTTTGTTGGACTTACTTTAAGCCTCTACAGAACTTTGTGTGGGGAAATCTAAAGGGCCTCTCAGCGCGAGGCACCACGGGCATCCTGTTGGGCATTCTAAAAGCACATCCTGTAAATAGACATTGCCACAGGCCCAGCATGCGACAGCACAGATTCAGAAACAATTATCTCATACTGAAACCATTAGAAAATCACTGTTTATTGGGTGTTACGACACTGTGGTTTTAAATGACTGCAAGCTGCCTGAATATTGCACAGGCAGTAGAAAGGCGGGATTGAAGTCTGACTATAAATAATGTAAAACTGTGAAAGAGATTATTATGAACGGAGATGTGAAATAAGTAGATGATGGATTTCAGGAGTTAATATGCAATGCCCTCCTTGTTATACTGTCAAAAGCAATGGATTCCAAGTAATGGTGATGGCAAAATAATTTGTGGGGTGTCGGATGAAAATGTCAGAAACTGTGGTGAAGAACTGGCTAACTCTCATCTCAGAGTAGTCTCTATGTTTATATGCAGGGTTTGTCTACAAATGAAAATATCTTTGATGCTCTATTGAGGTTTTTTGTAATGTAATGTGTGTTGTAAGTCCACCAATATCTGTTCCAAAAACTTGGCTGATTCTAGCAGTATTACATATGACAACATAATACAGAATAAGTGATTTTGCAGTTCCTGGGAAAGAGTGGCATGAGAAAAACCAGTTTTCATAGAAAATTTGTTTAATTAAAAAGCAGAAAAGGTAGCAGAAGGCTGCTATTTTTAGTGCCATGCAGCATGTGTAAAGTTGTAGTTTACGTTTCATTGATTTCAGTAGAATCTCATAGCTAACTTTTGCTGAATATTGCCTATTGAGGTTAAGGTGTCAGTGTTAGCTCTGAAGTATACACTATGACTCTATATAGAACAAGAATGAATGTTCTTCAGATTTTGTTGAACTGCAACACAAAGGACCTCCTTTTCCTTTAGATCTCTGTAACGAAATGCTCCACAAACTAATAATATGGATTGTTTTTTATATATATTTGCCAGCCACAATTAATCCGAAGGACTCAAGATTCTCAATTAACTGATGCCACTGTACTTTTGGAAAATTCCAGTAAAATCTAGAGTTTGCAGAAGGATTTCCATTTTTATAACTTATATTATATTAGGTATATTACTGTTACCATGTACATTTTCCCACTTGACATTTGATGGAGTGCACTACCTTGTGAGTAGTTCTATAAATAGTGTGCTTCTTTTCAAGGAGCCTGGGAGTGAAGGGTTTCTTTCAATGCTTATGTCTAATTAAGCATTTGGAAGTAATCACATACAAAGAAGATGCCTTTCACACCTCATCTGTTTTATGATAAAATGAGTAAGATCTGCCTTGGCTTAGCACACTTCTAGATTACACTGACAAGTTCAGCACATCACCTTTATAGATTTTGTTGTTGGTAACTGTCTTCAAGTCCACTTCAACTTATGGTGATCTTCTAAACTAGGGACCTCCAAGTCACCCCATCATCAACAGGTCTTGCAAACCCAGGGCTGTTGCTTATTTGATTGAGTCTATCCACCTGGAATACAGCCTTTGTCTTTTCATGTGGCCTTCTACTTTACCAGGCAGTATTGTTTTTTTTTTTTCTAGTGTGTCATCTTTTCATGATATGGGCAAAGTCCAAGAGCCTCGGTTTAATCATTTTGGCTTATAGGGAGAGTTCAGGACTGGTTTGTTCTAGGTTCCTTTATTTTTCTGGATGGGAACATGGAATTTTCCTGGAAACTGTAGAGTGATCCTGCAATTTCTGTGATGTGGATAGCTGGATCAGGCAGGATTTAGCTTGATCAACTGCCCATACCACCAATAGATACCTCACCCTCGAGTCTTGCTTTTGATGTTGTATTTCAAATGATATAATTTTTGGTGCCAAGCCATGTGACCAGAAATGTACTTTTGCTTGCAAGCTCTGAAAAGGAACTGCTTGGTGGTGGCGATGTAGTAGTGGCCCCGATGCTGGTCATTTGCATGGCAAAAGGACACTGGGGGGTCTCCTTTTTTTAGATGTATCCCATAGGTGTGGATGCAGACTAAGTTGATATCACTGATAAACAAATGGGAAAAATAACCATATTTTTATTTGCATTTTGATGTTTTAGCCAAGTACTGTTTTGCAATGCTCAGTTGGGATTCTAGGGGGAAAAACTATAGAACACTGATCACATTCCGCTCTTCTTTTTTTCTGAAGATAGTATTTTAACTCAAAGAAAGGAGAATGAAAGCCACTGATTTTATAGTAAATTTGAGACTCTATTAAGAGAACTGATATTGTTCCATATATCTTTTGTTTCAATGGTAACTCAACAACCTTTTCCCAGGAGAGACTACGGATCTTGGGACTTGTTTTCTAATCAAAATTGGATGTGGTTCTTAACATGTTTTAAGAAAATTCTATCAAGTGAATATTTTTGTTCTTCTTAATAAAAACTACTTTTGACAAGATTTCTGCTGCTGTAACAAATACTTAAGCTTGAGCTTCACTCAGGCAGAGAAAGAGTATTCTCAAAACACATTTAGAATTATACCTACATGAATACTAGCCCTTGTTTTTAGGTTTGTTTTTTTTCTATGTCAGTATTTGATCTTTTCTTTTATGATGGGTAGTCAAGTCCTAGGTCCACAGCAAGATTTGACAGTGTTTGGCATGGATAAAAGATTTTTTCTCTCTCACTTTCTTTTTCCCTCTTTTTAACTGAAAAGTAGCCTCAAGAGGATGCAGTTTTGAAGTATGGAATGACAAGAGTAGGGAAAGCTTAAATTTCCCTAAACAGTA
Source organism: Anolis sagrei (assembly GCF_037176765.1). Taxonomy (NCBI): domain Eukaryota; kingdom Metazoa; phylum Chordata; class Lepidosauria; order Squamata; family Anolidae; genus Anolis; species Anolis sagrei. The sequence goes on from NC_090025.1 coordinate 21,596,293, forward strand.
ACTCAACATCAGCTTCCCCAGCCTGCTTGTTCCCTTGTGGGTACCCAGCTGTTTATTTACAAGGCTAATTCCCCCCATAGCACAATCAGTAGCATAGGTTTGAGTATTGTAAGTGTGGATGTACTTTTCTTCCATTAATTTATGGAATTATTGCAAAGTCAGAGTCAAAGAGATTTGGTTCTTGCTTCACATCCCACCAATTTAATTCTACTGCTAGTTTGAGGAGATACAAAATACAAATGGGATTTATACCACATTCTTCCTGTAAGGACTGGCATTAAAAAAAATCAATTATTCAACAGTCTCTATGAAAGAAGCATTTTCTCATCCTACAGAACGTTCTACTAGAAATGTGCACTAGAGCATTTGCACATTTGCAAAGTTCTCAGTTCAATCCTAATAAAGGTGTGCAAAAACAAAAACAAAAACAGGGCACTAATTTGAATTGGCTTAAGTATTTATAATGTGTGTTTTTAATGGAGAAATATTTTAGTCAAACAGGAAAATGAGTGAAGTTTTTTTTGTTTTTTTGGGGGGTTTTGGTGAATAACTCAACACATTCAGCTTTAAAAGAAATTTCAGACTTGAACAATTTGATATGAAATACTAACTGGAGAAAAATTCATCCGGGGTCTAGATTAACTCAATTTAGATATATTCACATCCCTAATAAGTATTCACAGAGCTGTTCTCTCTAAGCAACATGTTCATATACACTACCACCACCACCACCACCCTCTCTACCACCCAAGTTTAACAGTTTATGCCAGGGGTCCTCAAACTTTTTTAAGTAGAGGAAAGGTTCATGGTCACTCAGACTGTTGAAAGCACAGACTATAGTTTGAAAAGAACATGAACACATTCCTATGCACACTGCTCATATCTTATTTGTAGTGCATAACAAAACAAAAAAAGAAAAAGAAAGAACAATACAATATTTACAATGAAGAGCAATTTTAACCTACAACAGCTTACCAATATTTCAATGAGAAGTGTGGGCCTGCTTTTAACTGATGAGATAGGCCAGTTAATTAGGATTGTTGTTGTATGCCTTCAAGTTATTTCGGACTTGGGGTGATGCTAAGTCTAAGGTTTAGGGTGAGGGTCAGGTAAATGACCTTGGATAGCTGCATCTAGCCCAAGGGTCTTAGTATGTAACCCCTGGTTTAGCCTCTTAACATATCCAGCTTTGTTCTTTGTTAGGGTTAAAATCCTCTAGCTCTACCTTTACCCCAATGTGCTCTTTCCCTCCCAAATTGTCATCTTATTTTCTTTTTTACTTGTCTTTTTATCTTTCAACCCTGGTAGCCAGCCAGTTTCCAGTAGGGTCACCTAGGTTAGAAAGCCTTTCACCCTTCTCACCTTAATGCTGAACATATTTCAGAAGTGCTTTAATTATGTATTCCTGCATGGCAGGGTGCTGTACTCAATGCACACTGTGCTTCTTTCTAACTCTAAAACTGGTGGTGTGTAATCTTTAAAACACACAGCAGATACCAATGTCACCATCATTTTTTGTTTTACTTCTGAATTTATTTCAGGAGCAACATGGTATATAGTGCATTGCTGCATACTAGGCCTGGGTAACAACGCAAAAATTTGTTTCTAAAATCGATTTGTATTTGGGGTTTTTTTTTGTTTTGATATTTAAAATAATTACAAAATTTCCCCTTTAAAAAGTTTGGTATTTACGAAATTTCGTTAATATTTACAAAACATTTTGTAAAGATGGCGCCCTTTTTTTTCAATATTTTTTAAATATTTTTTTAAATTTAATTATTAATTTAGTAGAATAGGGAGGAGAAATTATTATTAAGGAGGGAAGGCAGGCACTCACTCTGGCAGGCCCTCTCGCTCGCCGCTCGCCCTCTCGCTCGCCCTCTCCTCCTCCTCCTCCTCGTCCTCTTTCAGGCTCTGCCTCTGACTGGCTAAGAGAGGAGAGAGAGGAGAGCTCCCAGCAAGCATCGCCAGGCGGCCATCTTACGTATTTCTAAAATGGACGGAAATACAAAATTTTTTGGCGCCTGCTGTTTCGATATTTAAAAACACTTCCGGGTTTAAAAATAAGTTTTGTAATCGTTTTGTAATTGCAAAAATTAACGAATATTTAACGAATTACAAAATTAACGAACGAAACCGCCCAGGCCTACTGCATACTGTTTAGGAAGCAATTAAAGCATGAACCATAGTGGCCAAATTCCTACTTAAGAAGTTAGGCAGCTGGTTCACTGGCTGAAGCTGGGCATTGGCTGGGCAATCTTTATCAACATTAATAGACTGCAAGTGTACTCCCTCATTTAATTTTATTGTATCTGTTTACCCTGAAAAGCCTTCCAGCTGCATATGTAAAATGGAAACAAAAACATTGTTTCCCATCTCATTTCATTATGATCTTGTCAATATTGTTCTTTAATTAAAATGAATTTGGCATAATTATTATTATTGTTTCTTTCTCCTCCACCTGCACCACTTCCACTTCCACTTCTTCTGTTACATAAGCCACAACTAAAGTCTTGGTTTGGCAAGAATGCATGCCTCTGTATCAACACACAGGGAATAGCAAGTAGAAGGAATTACAATCTCAGTTTAATGCCTCCTGATGAAAATGCTTTGTGATGGCTACTTTTGGGAGAAACTGATTCAGCATTTTTTTAAGATGCTCTTTATGTTAACAGACATTTATGATGAATAATTATCTAAATCAGCAACACCTGTCCCTGGCCTTTGCCCCTTGAATTTTTATTCAGGTGGCAAGAGAAAGCTTTTAGCTCAGTGGCACAGTACTTGATTTGCAACCCAAAAGATGCGAGTAACGCCAATTAAAGAGATTCAAACAGAAATTCTGGGAACCATTTGTGCCTCAAACATGGGAATTCCACTGCTTGCCAGAGGGACCAAGAAAAACCATTGGCCCATTATCACTGCATCATGATAGCACTATTATTCTACTTTTTAAAAAGTTGTTTTATCATATCGAATCCTAGGTTTTGTAGTTTGGAACATTGTGAGAAATCTTTGGTTGAGAATTCTAAGTTCTTCCTAAACTGCAGATACAGAGGAATACAGTGGGCCTGTCATATCCAAAGATTTGGGATCTGTGGATTCAACCAATCACAGATTCAAACCAGAAGTAGTGGTTGCCTCCAAGGAACTTCTGGCTTGCAACTAAATGAGCAGAGATATTACAGTCTCTGTCTCAAAGGCAGAAATAGCCAACTGTATTCTACCTGGTGATAATAATAATAATAGTAATAATAATCATCATCTTCATCCCTAGAAAATACATCATACAGTCCTAGACTCTTGGGGAGTGTTCGGCTTGTCATTTTGTGATACGAAATCCAACATATATATCTCGTTTGCTGTGACATACTGTGTTTTTGTGTAAGTAAAATAATAATAATAATAATAACAATAATAATAATGCTTTATTTCTAACCTGCCCTCTCTCCCCAAGGGGACTCAAATTCACAAGAACACAAGGACTCACATTCACCGTCATTTTTGTCCTTTGCCATTTTAATTAATAGGGAGTCCAGCATCCACATTTTTGCTATCTCTGTGAGGTTCTAGAACCAAATCTAGACCACTATAATGTTATAATTCTATATTGCTAATGGAACCTAGGTTTGATGGATTAGTGATCTCAAAAGCAGATTTATGTGTGTAGTTTAAAATCATGGCTCAGTATTAGAATATTTCTATCACATTGAAAACAAGTCTACAAAGTAATTAATTCAGTGATTCTTAACATTTTGTGGGCCATGGACTCCTTTAAGAATCTGTTAACATTTTTAATATGTATTAATTTTAATTCAATGGATTTCAAGCTTAATGTTGAATAATTGCCATATGTAAGCCATCTTAAGTCCCCCTTGGAGTAGAGAAAGACGAGATATAAATAGGGTAAATAAATAAAAAACTACTTCCCAGAAAACATTAGGTGAGCAATAAAAGAGAAAGTGAAAAAAAAACATTTTTCAGATTTGCTACTTCACAGATCTTCTGAAATCCAGGTATTAATGAAGGATAAGGAAAATGAGCCTGTGGGAAGCCATAATGCCATAATGGGCTGGAGGAGGGTGCTTTCTTAACCCAATCAATCTACATTATAATAGCAGTCAGATGGAGCCTGCACATGCCACCAGTAGGACAACACATTGTGTTGCCATACAATCAATGGGGGGGGGGGGGGCTATGCACACCACACATACTCATGCATCTGCCCATGTGATCACCCGTACTTCTATCTGGGCGATAACGTGACATAGGGCGCCAGATTCCCCACACGCCTATACAAACCGGAGCACTGCCGCTGCCGGCCACTGATCATCTGACGAGGTCAAAAAGAGATCAGAGAATCAAATGATTCCCTGATTTAAACCAATGGTGTATATTATAAATCGTGCTAGAAAATATTATTATCTAGTAAATAATCTCAGCAGTTTCCATGAGCTGGCAATGTAGCATATTAGCTAACACATTATGGTTAAATTATTGTCTTCAATGGTTAGAGAGCCAGCATGTTATAATTGTTTACATGTTGGTCAGCAAGAGACCAGGTCAGCAAGAAACCATGGATCCTATTCTTGATCAGCCATAAACCTCACTGGGTGACATTGGACAAGTCACATTGTTCTCTCCCTAACAGGGAGGTAATGGCAAGTTTCCTCTGGATGAGTTTGCCAACCCCCCCCCCCTCCCAAATAAACAACAAAAAACCATGGTTATAATTTGCCATAAATTAAAGTTAACTTAAAGACACATCATAAGAGAAATATCTTTGGAAATGAAAAGCACAAAACAATTTCTTTGCTTTACAGAGAAGGCATATTAGGTATTAACAAGAAAAAACCATAAAATTATGTTACATTTTTCCCATTATGACTAAGTGTGGTGTGCCCCTTGCATCCACAGAGGATATGTGAAACCACAGAAAATAGTGAAGCCTGTTGAATGAATGAATCCTGACCCAAGGATACCATGGAGTCACACTGGAGAACCTAGAAAATGCCTAGAGAGTATGAATTTGTTAGGATGTGGATAAATAAACTGCAGCTACCACACTTTCAGATACAAGGGTTATACTGTCATTCTCTCTCTCTCTCTCTCTCTCTCTCTGATTGGGGGAAGGAATGCTAAACACCTTTCATTGTGTTCCTGCTTTATTCAAACTTTGACAGATCATGACTCTTTCGGCTCTAACTCAAACTGGCCACTTGACATTCCATTTCTAGAATAGATAGCATTAATTCATTCTAGTTGACTCTCTTCAGAAAGGCTTGCAAGCAGGACTTGACTTCCATTTGATATATGTAGTTTTTAATGAAAGAAGAAGGCAGCTTTGTTTGAATCTGATAGTGGAGCATTTCATTATAGGAAATCACAAGAGTAAATATTACTTGCATACAGTTCTGGCAGTGTGTTGTTGACCTTTCTTGCTGAGTCGGTTAACTCTGCTGTACTGTTTTTTTTAAGACTGGTTTTTTCTTCAGGCTATTCCATGACAATGGCTTGCAATGCATTGTTAATTATCATTATTTGTCTTTGTGGATGTTTGAAGCAATATAATCAATGTAATTGGGAAGTAAGGAAATCCACACTTCATGTGCATGTTCTCCTCAGGATTCTTTGAAGCCTGCTGTTCCTGTACAGCAGATTGTACTTCGACCTTCCTATATAGATTATTTCTACTGGCAGGCTACAGCATTTTTTTTACAAAAAAATCTGTCATTATAAGCAGAGACCCGTAAGACAACCATATTGTACCACAGTAATTGGAAATGTTCAGCCCTGCACAGAGTCTGAACTACTAGAGCAGAGAGAATGAAATTGCTCTTTGAAGCTGGTTAAGTGACCTGCAAGTGTCCAGTCCAACAGTAGCATTTAATCACGTTTTTCCCCTGCCTTTCACTCTGATAGTCCCATAGATTTGGAGGACAGAAACAAAACATATTCAAAACCCCAGCCATGTATTTTTTCCCTCCTGGTGTAGTAGAGAGATATTTATGCCATGCAAAACTATGCCTGGAACCTTCAAATTCTTAGGGTGCATCTACATTATAGAATTAATACAGTTTGACCCCACTTTCACTGCCATGGCTTGATGCTGTGGAATCCCAGGAGTTGTAATTTGATGATGTTTTAGCATTTCTTGGTAGGGAAGGCTAAGATGTAAAACTATGTCTCCCATGATTCCATAGTAGGAAGCCGCAGCAGTTAAGTGGAGTCAAGTTGCATTAATTTTTACAGTGTACATGATCCTTTAACAATTGGGTTCTTTCAGATGAAACACTAAACTTTCATATAGCATTCTGAGAATAAACCTAGATAAATTCCTGTATGTCACATTTTTATTTATGCAGTAACGAGGAGGAATGAGTTAATAACTTTTGCCTTCACCTTAAATTAGCACAGCTGTCTATGTTGTTGAGATGCAGCAAACTGTGGCATCAATAACTATTGTTATTGAAACAAGTGTAACTCAAAATGGAAGAATAATCCCATAATTAATATGAACCAGTTCAAAGTTTAAACATACAAAGCTGTATTTATTTATGTATTTATTTATGATATTTCTATCCCGCCTTTCTCAAGTCCGAAGGTGACTTAAGGTGGTTTACAAATTGGTAGCAATTTGATGCCATAACAATCCACAATATACAATAAATTCATTTAAAACAACATTATAAAATCAATGTAAAATCAATACAATAAAAACCCATTAAAGCATATGACTTCCTGTTAATCTCACCAGTCCAGAACCATACTGTATAGATTATTAATTTTTATAAAGGCAGTGGCTGAACTCTTCAAATATATTTTTGTTTATGTGTTAGATCATTTATATCTGCCTTTTGAATTTGCAACATTTTCAAAGATAACACAACATATAAAATATCTCATTCCATTTGTCATGCAGTTAGATCTTTTTCCTTGTGATGCTATTCAGTGGAGGAATGAAGTCACAAAGTAAGAAAATAGTGCATATATAAAATACAAGGTATTTCTTCAATAGTGTGTGTTTGGTACAGCTTCTTCCTTTCCCTTCTAAAATAACACTACAGAATGGTTGGTTCATTATTTCTAAATAAAACTTCTTTCTTTTGAACTTATAATAATCATTTTTAGCATGAACATTTTCTCATGACTAATGTCCACACTCTGGGCATGAGTCAATACAAAATGTCCTTCAATCAATTATTAATTGGTAGTAGTAATGAGCTGGAAATTTGTCCTATCCGTTTCATTTGTGTTTCCGTTTCATTCTTGTCATACACCAAGGCTGGAAGAATGCCTTTGAACCCACAAACACTCCAAAGTTCTTTAGCAAATAAACAGTTTATTGAATAAATGCAAGCAATATAAAAAAGGGTGAAAAAGGCAAGTAAAGGCTTAAGTAAGAAGGTCTAAAACACAACCCAAACCAGCAGGTAGGTAAATATAATCCATAAAGGAAACAGAGACGTTTCTTAAATCCACAGTAAAATCCACAAATGCATAGTCCTTAAAACCCACAGAGGAAAATGTCCAAAGTCTCTTGAAAAGCCAAGGAACAAGGTTGCACAGATCTAAAATCCACAGAAGAATTACACAGGAAAACTTTCACCAACAGCAACTTGAACATGAGTCTTGAGCAGAGATTTCCATGAATCTTGACATGACATACATACAAGACAACAAATAATGGTTATTTGAGAAGGCGTTTGACTAAGTGCTACAACAATTGGCAATGATGATTGGAACGGAATATGGATAACGAGATTGGTTTATGATTCTACAATGAGACGGCGTGGATGATTTAGTGTAGTTGTATTATTGATAGTTATGTTGATATTCTGTTGTGATATTGCCTTATTGTAAACTGTTTTTATATGTTGTACACCGCCGTGAGTCGCCCTAGGGCTGAGAACGGCGGTCAACAAATGCAGTAAATAAATAAATAAATAATAAATAAATAACTGATGTTGTGCTCACTGAAGGCAATGCTGTAAAAGCCCTATATTTTTTCAAAATGACCTACACAAAATGCATCCTGATTCCCTTGAGAACTCTCCTGCAAATTCCTCTTTTCCCTTATCCTGACAGACCTTCGGACTCCCTCTTGCAGGTGGCAATCTTGACAGATTTGACCCCTTCTATCAAAGGTTGATTCCTCCCGGTTGCTTGTTAACACATTCCTTTTGCTTTCCTTATCTAGCAACCCAAGCTGGTTCCCATTAGATTGTCTGGAAACCATTCTATCTTGAGAACTAAAAATCCCAGAGTCTTCCAACTCCCTTTGCTCTGCAGTTTGTTTTGTGCCCTCATTCACAGTCCCCTGAGAATCTGCATTAAAATCCAACATGGAAATCTCTGAAGGGTCCTGCTCTGAAGGAAATTGAACATAACCATAATCCTCATCTTGGGCCACTGCAACAACCCCAGTCGGCTGAGCTCCTACAATTCCGTCCATTCGGATGGCATGGAACAGAAAGGCCCCTCCTGAAATGAAAATGCAATCAATACGAAAGGCAGACAGGCCTGCTTTTCGGATCGATTATGTGGGGCCTTGCAGGGCCTGCAGCTGAGTGCCAAGTAAGGTCCAGGTGCTTTGGGCCTATGGGTGAACCCCAACCCCCCCCCCACCCCCATAATGGGCTGAAAAAAATCAGATCTTTCGCCCCAAAAAATAAAAACAAATATCTAACCTCAGACGAAAATGTATTGGGGCCCCCACTGAAAGCCGGAACACGAAACAAATCAAGATAAGTCCCAAGTGCAACACAGTTTCACATGTCATTTTATCCTATGTCCACAACAGTTTGTGATTAAACACAAACTGATAAACACATAGGGACTGTGAATGCAAACATATCACAAATTCATAAATCTAGATTCTATATTTATATCTCATGTAGTTAATTCCCATGCATCAAAGTAGCCATGAACACACAAATGTTAGGGGATTTTCAAAGACGCCAGGTGAATATACCTTTGCTGTTGAAAAATAGTCTTAAGAAATAAATTGCTAAAACTGACTTCCAACATTTACTGTCCCAGAATACTCAAATAAGCCTGCATTTGGCCAATTCAGGATTTTGGAGTAGAAGTCCTAATCCTCCTCTCCTGCTTCAGTAGTGTCTTTTAACCATTATCATATTTCCATGACTGCTGACATTTTCATGACAAAAGCACCGTGTGATCTTGCAGACTTTTAAAAGGATGGCAATGCAGAACTGCTGATATTGGTGAAGTAACACAAAGTGTGGCAGAACTCTGTGACTGTGAACACACCTTGTACATAGGTGGTATAGACCAAACACACCTAATCTTTTTTTTAATCTGATTTTGGAAACTAAGATGTAACAGTTTTTCTAGTAGTCAAGGGAAATCCTATGATGTAAAACATGGGGGGGGGGGGCTGTCGGAAAACATCTGGACAGGAGTAAGAGCAGACTGTTAGGTAATTCAAATACTCCATAGTATCATTGTGCTTGCATTCTGATGGAAGGAATTTTAGATAGCTTACAAGAAATATATAGGATTTCCAGGGCAATCATTTCTAGCCTTTTGCATCTGGAAGTTCTTCCAAGTCTGTTTTCTCTAAAACCAGTTTTTTTTAATGGGTATTTCTAGTCCAGAGTGTTTTGGACAGATGGCTTGCAAAAACAAAATGTTGGTCATATTTTTGGAAAGTGACACAAAAAAACCACCACTTTTCAATCATTTCAAAGTACTGTATATGAAACACCTTGTCAAATTAAGGAAAGTATTTGCCCAAAGCATAATTTTAATTTTAGTTTGAAGTGTGTTAGTTTTCAGGATGAAAGGAAACGTAGCAACCAAGTTCATTTCCTTTTATATGCATCTATTAACCCCTTATAAATGCATTTAAAACCCCTTATAAATAAAATTAATGAAAGCAAAAGCTTAACGGGTGTTAAATTTTAAGGGGACTCCTCATTGCCCAAGAATGTCATTTGAGTCCATGATTAGTTTTGACTTATCAAAAAAAAAAAATCAGAAAGGAGCTTGAGGAGGATTATCATTATTTTTGAACATTTCAAAACACACTTTTTTTCTTTCACTGATCCTTCAAATATTTTTCCATCTTTCCTGAGAAGCTGTCATAATATGATACAATTATTCCTATCTAGACATAATATTAGATGTTCAGCTTGGAGAAGAGGCAATTGAGAGGTGATAGGATAACCATCTTTTTTTTAAAAAAAGGTATCATGTAGAAACAAGTTTGTTTTCTGCTCTTTCAGGAACTAGGACACAAAGCAATGGATTTAAAGTACTAAACATTAGGAAGGACTTTCTGGCAGTAAAGAGCTGTTCAGCAATGTAACAGACTGCCTTAAAGGAAGTAAAGTCTCCTTCATTGGAGGGCTTGAAAACGCATCTAGATGCGTTCTAATTATGATTTTCATCATGTGAAGGCATTGTATTGGCCCTTGAAATACCTTCTTTTTTTCTACAAACAATATTATATTTATCCCATTTTGTCACACCCCTGTAGTAGATGTGTTGCTGTGACTAAATTACCAAAATCAGTCCTTATAAGTTCCTTTTTGAAATGACCCCATTGTGGCACTATCACAGAATTTGTTCTTATATTCCTCAGAGGCGAAGGGAGTAAGTCTTGTATAAGGCCATTCAGTAGGTTTCTATGTCTGATAAATCAATGTATTAGCGATGACCACATTAATTTCTAAGTGTTTGCAGACCACTTCCTTAATGATCTTTTCCAGAATCTTGCCTGGTATTGACGTGAGACGTGAGACTGACTGGACAGTAATTGTCCTTTTTTCCCTTCTTGAAGAGAGGAACCACATTTGCCCTCCTCCAATTTTCTGGAACTTGTCCCGTTCTCCAAGAACTCTCAATGATGATTGCCAGTGGTTTTGAAATAACTTCCTCTAGTTCCTTCAATAGTCTTGGATGTAGTTGATCTGGCCCTGGGGACTTGAATTTGTTTAGAGCGGCCAGGTGTTACTGAATGACTTGTTTCCCTATTTGGGGTTGGATTTCCCCTTATCCTTCATCCACTCCATGTTGCTGAGGTTGAGGACGGCTTTCTTTTTGTGAGAAGACTGAGGCAAAAACTAAAAACTGAGGCAAAGACTAAACTAAAATGTGTGTGTGTGTGTGTGTGTGTGTGTGTGTGTGTGTGTGTTTGGGCTCTAAAAGAGACTAAGTTGGCCAACTGATTTGCTGAGTGTTGACTTCCGCATGTACTTCCAAAACAGCATGTTGCTACTATCTATTAATTCACAAAGAGCAGTAGGGGTCTTCCTTTTCTATACCATGGTGTGTAATTCAAAGCCAGCATGTGGGATGAGATTTGTTCACCTTAGAATGAACCCAGACCAGAAATCAAGAAGCTAAAACACTGAATTATTTATGACACATAACACTCCCAAACAAATCATCATCTGATAGACTATAAAAACATTGGTGCTAATAAATTATGGGGCTAATAAAAGTATGCATATATTTCACTTTGTCTCAGTCCTGTGAAGTGGATTTGTCCATCTGTAGGCAAAAGCACAATAAGAAATTGGACAAATTGCCACTCAGAAGCACTTACCACATTAAAAAAATGTTTTCATCTGATTATATCCAAGGCAGAACTGACAATATAAATGGGAGAGCGTGGCCCCTTCTACACTGCCATATAATTCAAATTATAGAATCATAGAATCATAGTTTGAAGATACCGCATGGGCCATTTAGTCCAACCCCTTCCATGCAGGAAAAGCACATACAAAGTACCTCCGACAGATGGTAACTCAGCCTCTATTTAAAAGCCTCCAAAGGAGGCGCTTCCATCAGACTTGAAATTGGAATTCACCCTCCTTTTCCTTTATATCAGAGCCTAGAGCAGCTGCAATATCATCATTTGAGCATACACTCTTTGCTTCCTCTCCCCATTGGTAAGGAACAGTGATCCTTCCCCTACCTTGACACCTGTTGGATAGGGCTAGGGAATAGCTCCCTGAGCTCTGTCTTTCTTTCATTACAGCACTTTCTTTCATTACAGCAGTGGTTTCTCAACCTTTAGTTCTCGAGGTGTCTTGCAATCAAGTTTGAGGGGACCACAAAAAACATTTAGAATACAGCTGAAATACACTACTAAAAAACACTTGAAAGTTGTTAATCTATGGATTAACATGGATGATAAAACATCAAAATATCCGGGCATCCGCTGGGCAACATCCTTGCAGACAGTCAATTCTCTCATACCAGAAGGGAATTGCAGTTTCTCAAGTCGCTCCTGACATGACCAAAAAAAAAACTTGCCCAGCTTCCCAGCTGTCCTGGCTAGCTCCCCCAAAAGTCTACCTAACCTTGTGCCCAGTGCTGGCACTGCCTCCCCAACCCACACATTTTGGGCCATCACTGGCTCAGCATGGCTAGCCTCTGTCCTCTGGGCTGCTGTTATCACTTCAGTGTTTCCAGGTTTGTCTAGCAGGGAGAGGATATGTGATGGTGACGGTGGTGAAGACAAAGGGAACCTCTCTATCAGTCTGAAGACACCATTGGTGAGAAGGTGGGGAGACAAGATGAAGAAACCCTGTATTCCAGAAGCATGAGTTGGCAGGTCTCCATTACTCCTGACACACTGTTTTCAAGCTAGGTGCTACCCATGCTTTCATTTCCCCTGATTAGATATAGTACCTGTTGAAATCTAGTCCTCTGGGGGTAGTTATTAGGCCTGGGTAACAACGGAAAAATTTGTTTCTAAAATCGATTCGTTTTTTGGGGGGTTTTGCATTTCGTTATTTAAAATAATTACAAAATTTAAAATAATTACAAAATTTTAAAAAGTTCGATATTTACGAAATTTCGTAAATGTGAAAAAAATTGCAAAACATTAATGAATCGATTTCCGAAACAATAACGAATTGATTCATTAATGGCGGACACGACCGCGAAATACGCTAAAAAACCTCCAAAAACTTCTGAAGCTTCCCTCTCCCTCTGTTGTTGACTGTTGGTGTGATATTATAATTTTTCTTCACTAATTAAACAAAAAACAACCATAAAACTTGCCCCAGACATGCGGAAATAATAACGAAATGACCTCAAAACAATAACGAAACGAATACAATAACGAAATACGAAGCATTTACAAAACGTATTTAAAAAATTGTTTTTTAAAAAAAATGCTCCAGAATGGTTCGTTATCGTTTTGTAATTTAAAAAATTAACAAATTATTAACGAATTACGAATTAACGAAACAAAACCGCCCAGCCCTAGTATTTATTACCTAATCTCTTAACTTTGGTGTCATCTGCAAATTAGATCAGCATCCCCTCTATTTCACTATCCAAGTCATTCAAGTATGTGTGTGCGTATGTGTATGAGAGAATGAATGTGACTTGGATAGTGAAATAGAGGGGATGCTTAGGTAATAAAGGACTAGATATATATAACACAATATATATACAACACAACATTAGGCCCAGGCCAGAACCTTGAGGCACTCTTTCAATAACTTTTCTCCAGGTTGAAGAGAAACCATTGGAGAGTACTCTCTGGGTTCAATCTGTAAATCCAACAACCTTGAAGACATTTCGCCAACTTGTGTGCAAGAATATCATAGGAGACCTTAGCAAAAGCTCTAGTAAACTCAATATAGCTTACATCCAGAGTACTAATACATTGTAACCCTAACAGAAAAAAGATTGGTTTGGTATTACTTACCTTTGAGAAACCAGTATGGGCTTTTAAGTAAACACATCATTCCTTTTTACTTGTGCATGGTAAAATTTCTCATTTAACAGCTTAATTTCAAGAAAGCTGGATGGTATTTGCTTGTGTCCTCTCTTTCCCTCCTTTAGAAGACAGGGACAACTTTCATGCTTCTTCAGTCTCCTGGACCTCTCTTTTTCTCCCAAAAGTCTTGAAGATAATTGACATCTCAGAGTTCTTTTGATCCTCTTGGTTGTATTTCATCTAGTCTAGAGACTTGAACTACTTCATTTAGAGTAGCTATGTATTCGTTTACTTCTTCTTTACCAGGCTGCAGTACTCTAACTGCATCATTTAGTCTATTTTCTTTTGGGGAATTGAGTTGAAAAAGGTTTTGAACACTTCAGTTTCTCATTGTTCTCCATCAACATTGTTCTCCATCAACCATCTTCTCTAGGCAGTGACCCTACTATTACACCGATGTTCCTCTTGCTATAAACATAGTCCACCTCCAGAAAACATTAACCTCTGTTAAAGGTTTAATTTTCTGACTTTCTACCTCCATGTACTGACTATTCCTCTTTGTCCGCATATGGGTTTTGTATGTATCTCTTTTAAATCTCAGCTCACCCAAGTTCTTCATATGCCTATTATTTATTATTTATTTATTTAAGATATTTCTATCCCACCTTTCTCAAGCCCAAAGGTAACTCAAGGCGGCTTACAACTCAGCAATTATTCGATGCCGTAACCAGTTTCTTACAGCCTTTCGACTTGTCTTCCTTATTGGAAGTATTTGCCACTGAACCTTTAATATCTCACTTAAAAAAATAAACTTCATAAATTTATTTCCTTTTGAGCATTTCTTATCATATGATTTCACCCGATAGTTTCCTAACTTTATTGAACTCAGCTTCCTTTTGTGACTATGTTTTGTTTCCCTTTTTCTCTGCATAGGAAAATTCCAGAAGGACATTGTTTCTCCCACCCAAGCATCACAACAAATAGCAGTTTAAAGTTTACCATTTCTACTATCTTTTTCCATTGTGAATATTTGGTTATTTGTTAATAAGTTCAAAGATTATTTTTGAAATGATTGAATGAAAAATACAAGCCAACCTGTACCCACATCTCTGTATTTTTATTCCAGTGAGACCAGCTTCCTAGATTTGGATGGTTAAATCTTTGAAATATATTTGTCATTTGAAATTTGAACAAGTAATATTGTTGGAAATTTACTCTTAAGCATTCACTTATGGTCCGTAGCTTTACTTGACCATTTTATTTTTTTTCTACTTGTCCTTAGAACAAACACAATCAAAATGGAAGAACAGCTTATGTTGTCCAATCAACTGGAGAACAGGTCAAAAATATTTCCAGAGCACATTTTTATTTTGCCTCAAAAAATATTGGATGAAATCTCAAAATTAAGATTCTTTTCAGAAACACCTAATGTATAAGTAATTTATATTAGCAGCTACTTCACATATATCACAGCTTGTGTGTATCATGGTCAAATATCAAAGAACTTATTTTTGACCTCAGGTTTTTAACTAACTTAAGGCTACCAGTCTGTGGAAACTGACAATTCATTAGCTGAACAGGAGGTAATTTGTCACAATAAATTCTCAGGTGAACTCTCAGTATGCAGAGTCAGTCTATTTATGCCTTTCAGTCACAGGTACTGATTTCCACCTGATATGAGAGATTATACTGTATGTCATACATCACCTAAACCTTTCCTTTTGCTTTTGAAATTTGTTGATGTATGCAAAGAAAATGTTAGCTCCCAGCACAGGCTTCGTTTTCAAAAATGTAACATTTCCAGCTGTTAGCTGGAGTGTCAGTGAACTATTTAACAGAGCTCCTGAGATACATATCTGAAAAGAATTAGATCCATACACTCCAGATTGCATAAGTTTTTCTAAGCAATCTTTCCCTAGCTAGGGCTCCTCCAGATATATTAGCCTCCCCAGAGAGTATGGTCAGTAGGGGAAGGTTGTTTAAATGCTCCTAGTTTTCATTTACACCAATAAGGGTTATTCTTCTTGTAGCACGGCAAGACTTGTCTATATAGCCTTCTAAAAATGGAGAAAATCCAGAGGACACTTGGATAAGGAATAGGATAACCTTCTTTGACCCTTTCCCCTCAGGTACATTGGGCTATTTGTTGTTAAAGGTGAGTTTGGATGGTTCATGACTCTGATGTTCAGCTGTATCCTTCCTGTAGAAGAAAACTGCACAAAGTCAGGCAAACCATTTCTTCAGTTATTGAAGAGACCATCATTGGCTCCAGAGCAAACTTAATGTCACCAACATCACTGTACAGGCAAATTGCTGATGTCCTATGCCACAAGGCAGATGAAATTTAAAGACCTTGTTTGCATTATGGCCAAACATTAACAGTTCACTGGTATCCAAAGAGTCAGTTTCTATTTAATAAAGTCTGCTAGATAGTTGCAATTTAGCTTGTAAGGTTAAAGTTGGGAACACTATGATAAATCTTATTGTATGCCATGCGTTCATTGTGAAACAATTATTGAGACAAAAGTGAGAGTGAGCTGCAACCCATTTTGAAAATTACTCATGGATGCTTTCAGCAATGGCAATTCACAATTCCAGGGCTATGTTGGAGGGACATCTGAGCTCGAGAATTATTTTTTTTTTGTCGTGTCAGGAGCAATCGCTCTTGTTGTGAGAGAATTTGCCGTCTGGAAGGACATTGCCCAGGGGACGCCTGGATGATTTTTTAAATGTTTTATCATCCTTGTGGGAGGCTTCTCTCATGTCCCCGCATGAGGAGCTGGAGCTAATAGAGGGAGCTCATCTGCCTCTCCCCAGATTCGAACCTGCGACCTGTTGGTCTTCAGTCCTGCCAGCACAGTGCTTTAACCCACTGCGCCACCGGGGGCTCCTCGAGAATTGATCTTGTTAGACATATGTGTTCTGTGGCCTGCATGATTCCCACTCCTGGTGTAGATAGACCTCTGGTCTGGCTTGGAATAAGACAGCTTCCTATGTTCTTAGGAAGTTATTTTCTTCATATGAGAGTCTTGTGAGTGACTGATATTGATCTGTTTTGCCCCAGAAATAGCCTTATAAGAAGGGATAAAGCAACTAAAAAGCTTTACTTCCACAAAAATGTAATACTCTAACAAACAGCAGCAAAGGATCAGAAGGAAAATCCAAAAAACAAAGCAAAGGTCTTACATCAGACATTAAACAAGAGTCTTTGGCAAAAAGTCTTTGTGAGGCACTTTTTAGAGCTGCAAACAAAGAAACCAGAGCATAGAAGCACTAAGTCGAATGGTTGCTGTGAGCATTGACCACTTGCTTTACTGCTGATTTATAGGCCTTATTTTCCAGCACAGGTGTTCCTAGGGCAAGGTGTCCTTGCAGCAATTCTAGCTGACTTTCTCCTTTTTTCTTTTGCCCTTGGGCATTCCTGTAACATAGGAATCGACAGTATGTTTTTCTCGCCCTCTTCTTCCTTCTCAACATTAGGGCCCAAATCCCCAACTTCTACATCTTCAGCCTCCTGTTCTACCTCCTCCTCCTGAGAAGAGGAGTACACAACAGATGTAGACATATTAGTATTAATTAATTAGAAAGGCCTTGGGGGAAAGAAGTGGAAATGTAATAATAGTTCAGAAGTCAACTTGTGTTACATAGGCTTCAAACATTAACATTCCAAGCCATGATCAAGTAAGACTTGGTTGATCAGGTTTATTGAACAGAAGCTAGAGAATATGGAGCATATGAGAAATTTATATAAGTGGAGCCAAGAACAAAATAACTCTGCCCATCAGCAAAAGAATGAGGGCTACTTTTTATGTGAAGCATCATCTAAACTCTCGGCATGGAAAAAGATATAAATAGCTCTCTCAACGTGGAAGAAATTATATTTATGTCAATTTTGTTTTCTTCCAGAAACCCAGTTTTCCCTCTTTTTAAGATGAAGTCCTTACATTCTTTAGGGCAGCCAATAGTAAATAAATTTGGCAAGCTATAGGAGGGGTCTTGTCACGAATAGCCTTTTATGAAAAAAAAATCATATTGACCTCCACATTCATTTTGATTTTTCCTTCTGGTGCATTTCTGTCTCTTTAAAAAGAACTGAGTAGAACATAAAAAGTATTCTATTTTACATATGCTAGTTCTGAATAATATTCTGAAATATCTATTAGGGAAAACATATGCATGTCTACTAAGGATTCAGCCCCACAGTGGTAAATGAAGCTAACTCCCAGCTAAGTGGACTGCAAAGGATTAATATTGTCTAAACTGCAAAATATAATGAGGTCTTGATATTTCATGGTGTCATTGCCTTTGCCCATTTTCAGAACCCCTAGACAATTACTATTTTGGGTTTGAAGAATCAATTAGTCAAGATGCTGTCAGTAGAGACTACAGATGGAAAGAGCATAAATAATCTGCCATTCTTTGCACTGTTTCCTTCTGGTTCTAATTGACTATATTTCCTAGAGGATGGAAAAAAGTGATAAGGTAGGTGGAATTTGTTTGTTTCCCCTCCTCTCACTTATGTCTTAGTCAGGGCGGTTTACTGAACAAACTCATGTATATATCAACCTTATGTATAAGGTGAGAGCTGGTATGTGCACCAAAAATATGGATTTTGATATGACCTGTGGATAAGTCAAGAGTCATTCTGCAGAGAGGGGAAAGCACCAATTCTGTCTCAGGAAGCCAGATGCCTCGTCTTCCATTGCTGCCAATTCCCCACACAATCATTCAATAAGGCCAGAAGTAGTGTCAGATTGGAAAGAGGGCAGTCAGTGCTTTTTTTTTGGTTCTCCCAGAATGGCGTAAGCTTTTCTTTTTTAACCTCTCTACCTGTGGATAAGTTGACCCAGTTGTTTTGGGTTTATTTTCTGTCAAAAATTTCTAGACTTCTACATGAGTATATAGGATAAGTGAGAATTGAAGCAATGGAGGTAATAGGAAGCCTTTCCCTCAATTATGCTCCATCCAGACATAATACCAGAAAAGACATTAGAAAGCTGATTTACCCCCTCTGTTTTAAAATGTTTAGAATTTGCCTGATGATCAAAAAAATCAAGCCAAATATGTAGTACTTATCTGGGAAGAATCAAGCGCTTTCAAAGCCTGCAAATTTGAATTTTAGAGCAAAGCTGAAATGGATCCTTTTTTGTAATACATGTTTTGGAATAGAATAATAACCACTAATGACTGAGGACTATTCAGATGAAGCAGGATGAAGCTTTGGAAGCACTTAATTCCACATTTGGTTACTGTATCATACAGTACCAGCAATTCCCATAGTTATTATGTAGTTGTAGATCATAAACTTTTAGCTTAAATTAAACATCACAGCTGGTTGCTTTAGTTGGTATGTTATAGCACAAATGTTCCAACAGCTTGAATAAAACGAACCATGCTGTGAATTTACAAAGAAGGGAAGAGCGAAGGTCAGTCCACATGATACCCAATGATCTACATGCATTGTTTGCTAATTTAGTTGTTGGTTTAACTGATATTGGTGTATTGGTGTATTCAGTGGAATTCAGCTTCTTGAAAAATTGAGTGTACAGTTCAGGTAGAGTTATGGAGATGGAAAGATTTCTATTGATAACTTTGTGGTCATTAACAGTGTTAACTCCTCTTGATAATTACTCAAGCTTCTGTGAAAATTGCAGAAAATCTGTAGTAAAAATTATCTTATAACTCTGATTGCTTTATTTCTCATTGTTAATAGTCCAGAGGGATATAATTTGAACATACATAAAAGGTGGCAAGTAGTTAACTGTGTCACTACATGTATCTACTACTTCACAAGGCCTTGTTTACATCAGAAAATAGAAAATTTGTAGAGATCAAAGAGGTCCTAACTTTGGTCTTTGGGTGTAGTGATGACATCCAATGGGTAATGTATGTTCCACAGTTTTCAGAAGGTTATCATTTTGTTATATTCTACTATTCCCTCTGGACTGAGGATATGAACTGGGGGAGAAAGCAATATGCTGAGGAATATTCAGATGAAGCAGGGTGAAGACCTTTTGAATTCCAGGCAATATATTCCACAGGATTGCCTTTTAAATTACTTTTATGTGGTCTTGAGAATATTTTGCAGAAAGATCTCCTATATTAACATTTAATTTATAAGTTAACCACAGATAAGATGAAGCATGTGCTTTCCTGGTGCTGACCAACACATTAAACCATTCTAGCTCCATAAGCTGGAGACTCTGTGACCCAGAGTCTATATAATGCATCAAGATATGGTCTTTTCTTGGAATTAGCTTTTGACTCAATCTCATAAATAAAAGTTGTAATAAAACTAGGGATAGGTTAAACAATCATTTCAGCATTTCAAAACTGTGTTTACCAAAATTCACAAAACTGGAATGGGATAGAAAGCAAAATTGAAATATTTGTCTACCTCTAAATGATACTCTATTGCTATAGGAAGAAACCAAAAATTATAAATGGGACAATGGGACATTATCTTTGACTTTTAACTTTTCATTTTGGCAACAGCTAAACTTAAAATTCTCAAGTAAAATTCATGAACCCTTTAACTTTGCTGACAGTGTGGGGCCATGAAGCAAGGTGGAAACTTTATTTCAAATGGTTTCTCTGCCTCAGAGGATGACAAATGGTTTAAGAATACAGAGAAATATGAAGTGTAACCAAGTTTTCTTTCTTCCCTTTGAAATTCTATTGTAATACAATTAGCATTCAAATATACGCAGTATTAAAGCATAGTTTGCTTTACAAAAACACAAATATAACATCTATGAACTACAGATTCCAGTCCGTGACAAACCACAAGGGACACAATAATGCACTTTTCTTCCATCTGTTATTGAGGATGCAATGATGAGGAAAGGAACTATAAAGGCAATTCCTTTGTGAAACCTTCAAAATGGAGAATATCAATCATTTCTCTCCCCCTCCCAACCAATGCTCTTTAAACTGGTCCAGAAAAATTAAAGAAATGCTCAGCTATTAAGTTACTATATATTTCAGTTTTCACTCAAAGGAGTCAGAACCGGAAATTCAGAACCAAAAATTAAAAATAACACCATATACCATGTAAAGTTTCAGTATGTTATTAAATTGATTTGGTAAACTTGAATCCTTAAACATGAACCTACCGCCAGTTGATTGCTCTGAAAGATACAATCTAGATATTCTTTTTGCACATAAAACGAGCATCTCAAAAAGGAATTTTCATGCTTATTTGGGGGAAGTGATTGTTCGGGTAGTTCTTACAAAGTGTGAAAAACTATCAGGATACATTCTTCCTTTTGGGGTACCCCCTTACCCCAAATATGTCCCAGGGTGCACTGAAACTGCGGAATTAATACAGTTTGACACCACTTTGACAGCTGCCATGGCTCAATGCTATGCAATCTTGGGATTTGTAATTTGGTGAGACACCTGTACTCTTTGGCAAAGAAGGCTAAATACCTTATAAAACTATAAAGGTTTTACGATACCTGAAACAATACAGTCGTTTAGGAAGGACAGACTATGTAGTGTGTCCTCCAACAGACAGAAACAGATGAGAAACTGCCCTGAATTGTTTGCTTTCTAAGGTGGTTAGTCATCTCATTCTGCCCAATGGTAAGGCAAACGCTGAATCACACAGGGTAAATCTAGTTTGATATCTGTGAAGGGGACTTTTCACTCAATGTTTTAAGTTAAAGCAAGCAACTAAAATCAAATCCGCTTGCTGTTATCTAGTCATGTGTAGCATGCCTGTGAGATTTCCCAGCTGAGGATATTTTATTTATTTATTTATTTATTTACTGCATTTGTTGACCGCCGTTCTCAGCCCTAGGGCGACTCACGGCGGTGTACAACATATAAAAACAGTTTACAATAAGGCAATATCACAATAGAATATCAACATAACTATCAATAATACAATAATACAATTACACTAAATCATCCGCGCCGTCTCATCGTAGAATCATAAACCAATCTCGTTATCCATATTCCGTTCCAATCATAAATTGCCAATTGTTGTAGCACTTAGTCAAACGCCTTCTCAAATAACCATGTCTTTAGGCTCTTGCGGAATGTCATAAGGGAGGGCGCCTGTCTGATGTCTACAGGGAGGGTGTTCCACAGCCGGGGGGGCCACCACCGAGTAGGCCCTATCCCTCGTCCCCGCCAGACGTGCCTGTGAGGCAGGCGGGATCGAGAGAAGGGCCTCCCCAGACGATCTCAAGGTCCTCGTGGGCTCATAGGCCGAGATGCGGTCAGAAAGGTATTTTGGGCCGGAACCGTTTAGGGCTTTGTAGGCCAGCACCAGCACCTTGAATTGGGCCCGGTAGCAGATCGGCAGCCAGTGGAGCTGGAACAACAAGGGCGTTGTGTGCTCCCTGCGTCCCGCTCCTGTTAGTAACATGGCTGCCGCGCGCTGGACTAGCTGAAGCTTCCGGGCCGTCTTCAAGGGCAGCCCCACGTATGAAGCATCTGCTGCACTTTCTTGAACTAATAGCTAAAATCTTATATATAATAGGATGGTCCCATTGCAATAATTTTGCAGGGGAAATCCTGCAGTTGCCTCCTTCATTCAGTGGGAACTACAATCCCATCGGTATGCATACAGGTGTGCTCTTCGATTGTTATAGGCAGTTCCTGACTTGAAAACATTTGACTTGCAAATTACTCATAGTTAAGAATTGGGGTGAGGCAACAGGAACTGAGAGAAATCTACCCCCCACCCCAGGAAGGGAAATTCACTCCTGGAAGAGTTCTCATGGAGAAAAGGAGTCTCCAAGTTGGGAATTTTTAAATATTTATCCTGATTTAATTTTTAAATAAAAATGATTTTATTGTTACATGATAAAATTGCCTAGCTCATGAGATGGGGAACACTTATAAATATTAAAATAAATATGAAGCTTTTGAGCTGAATTCACTATAAAAATTAAGACTGAGTATTGTGATAAAAACATTAAAATGTACTATGAGATGATGAAAATGATTATACTATGATAAAGTGATTAATAAGATAATAATATAAAATTAAAACTGAATTATATCCTCTAATAACTACTGTAATAGGTAGACATCACAATGCATGGAAAGATGTTGCAGCAGCTCTAGAAAAACCTGTTAAAGAAGAATCAGATTATTTAGGTTACAAAATTTTATAAAGCTCATTAATAAGTATTTTTATAGCTTGATCTTATAAGCATTATAAATCTTTGTATGACTTTTTTCTGCACCTGTTTTTTGTGAAATTGTGATGGTTATAACTCTAGATAGTTTAGTATGTCCTGGCATTGAATGTTTGCCATATATATGTTGTGCTCCACCCTGAGTCCCCTGCGGGGTGAGAAGGATGGAGGATACACGTTTTTTTAATAAAATAAATAATAAATAGTATTGAAATATCTGAAGGATGTCATTTTCTATGACCTCCAGGCAGTGGAGGCAGGTGGCTCTGATTTCATCTGTACCTGAAGGCCTGAACCTTAAAGAAACTATCCAAGATGTGGAAGCAGTTTGGAAGATAAGAAATGTCAAAATGTCAAAATGTCAAAATGTCAAAAGCCAAAACCACTAGGTTGGATTCATGACTCCATTGACATCAGAACCATTTTCTCCCACTGTTGACATGTCAGATCATCTCTTCTTTAAGAGGTTCTTGAGAAGTTCTCTGCTATATCCATTCAATACTGGTTTTGTGGCATATGGAAACATTTCTTCTGTGTGGCTGCTATAACGTTTGCCTCTCCTTCTCTAGAAACATTTTCTTTAGGTGACCTCCTATTTGTGTGTCAAACCTCTTATCAAATAATAATAATAATAATAATAATAATAATAATAATAATAATAATAATAAACAGGCTGAGTGACCTTTCATTTTTTGAATTGGTTCAATACTTGGAAATGCTTTCACCTGCTGAATTTATCTAATTGATCTGGCATGGTTTTTTGAACACTTTGTTTCTTTTAATCTTTGTTGCTGCCCTTCATTGTCATCCTTTCCTTTTTTTAGATATTTATGCCTAAATACTCTAAAAGCATGGAGTCCCCCGTGGCGCAGTGGGTTAAACCCCTGTGCTGGCAGGACTGAAGACTGACAGGTCGCAGGTTCGAATCTGGGGAAAGGTGGATGAGCTCCCTCTATCAACTCCAGCTCTTCATGAAAGAAGCCCCCCACAAGGATGATAAAAAAATGAAATCATCCGGGCGTCCCCTGGGCAATGTCCTTGCAGACGGCCAATCCTCTCACTCCAGAAGTGACTTGCAGTTTCTCAAGTAGCTCCTGACACGACAAAAAAAAAATGAGATTCTGTCTGATCTTGAATGCTAGATGGAATCAGCCTTGGTTAGTACTTGGATGTGAAAGTGCCAATGAATAACAGGTACTGTTATTCATTGGCATTAGAAAATCCACATTTGAGTATACCCCGCCTAAGAAACCCTTATGAAATTCATGGGGTCATCAGCAGTCAACAGGCAAGTTGAAAATGCAAACATACTCACAGAAGTCTTTGTAATAAAAGTAACAATTAATAAAATACAAATAAATTAGAGGGAAGAGTGCAGACCATGAATCAAGATATCTGAGCTGTTTTAAGAATTCACCTAGAAATATAAAATGCCAATGTGACAGGATTCATGTGCATGGCCAGCCAGGTCAGGAAGCTATGATTAGCTTTACCTCTCAGTGACTGTACACCCAGAAGGAAGTTTGAATTGAAAAACATCTGCCTATTGCATGGGAGGATATCTTAAGAACTGAGAAAAAAGAAACTTCATCAAAGTAACACTGAAAGCACTTAGAAGAAGAGAAAGAATGAGAGTTCCACCTGTCATCGGTATCTGATATATGCTGTCAAACCTTATAACCATAATTGTCCTAAAGTAATTTATTCATGGTTTTTATTTTAAACAATGAAGCCTAGCAATGTCTGTCTGTGTCTTCTTTAGGACTGTCTGTTAGAAGAAAGACTAACTTAAATTCTGTCTATGCCTGTCTAATGTGAAATAGAGCAAAAGGTCCTTGAAATGAACAGTTGATTGCAGAGCCCCTCAGGACACAAGCATCTGCCAATACTTTTTTAAATGTGGAAATGTAAACAAAAATTATGCATATATTTCAAACTGGTTATTTTGACCTTCTGTCCTTTCTGCTGACAGGGATTTTCTAATGAAAACGGGTAGAAGAGATCTCAAAGAGTTCATCCCTTTGGTTCAAAATCTGGACAAAGTTTTACTAAGGATCTCTTTTAACTAAACATGTTTTTCACCAGTATGATGCACAGCTGGGCATAATGCTGTTGTTTTCCCTGCCACTCAAAAACTAGGCATGCTAAGCTCACCAAATGAGTTTCTGTATTTCAGCTCCCAAGATAATTTGTGTTTGTATCCATGCTACACTGCACAAGTTTGCTTTCTATCAAACATAATTAAACCTCTCAATGAGTTGTTCTTGGAGAGTCCAAGACCCAAATCCTCCTTTACTTATGTTTCCAAAATACATTGCTGATAACTGGATCCACAGAATATTATGGATTTAAGAGAGGCAAATCCAAGCTGACTTTCATTTTTGCAAATCTCATTTTCACATAGCAAGAGTCCTTTTATATGGTTGCTCATATGTAGAATGAATATGCATGGGGAGGAACAAAATCTGAACTTTAAGGGCTCCCCACACTTGTCAGCTGTATGTCATTACAGGCAGTCTCCAAGTTACAAGATAGGTTCTGTAGGTTTGTTCTAAAGTTTATTTTGTTTGTAAGTTGGAACAGGTACAGTTTTTCAATGTAACTCCACAGATAGATAGAGGGTTTGGATGGCATAGGGAAAGATAAACACCCCTGTGGTGTTTGTTTTGCTGTCTGTGCCCCTGTTGAGTAATAAATTCTCATCATTGATCTATTATGGTTAATATCAGCATACTCTTCTTATGTCCACTCTCCTTAAAGTTAGGTTTTCTATATCAAGCATTGAGGAGAATAATCTGGCATATGCAGTACAGATAACACCCAAAGAAATATTGATTTAAAGATATAACCTTTCCACACTATTCAACACTTTGTTGTCTGCTGAGTCATCCATCTTATTGTATCTTCAGACATTATACAGACAGGGCTGATTAATGAATAAAGTTCAAGGCTAGGGATACTGGGCACAGGTCTATTATCTCTTCCATAGGTGCAATGTAAACATATTTCTCTCTCTCTTTCCCACCTTTATATTATTATTTCAATCAGAAGGTTTTGCTTCTTACGACTTCATCAAACAGGGCTTACATCTGCAGCATAAGCCTGTTCAGCAATAGTTTACCCACAGAGCCCACCAACTCACATCCCACGATGTAGAGGGGCTTAGTGGGTAAATTATTGTGGAACTGGGATATGCTGTCATAGCAACAACACAAGAGGATTTCTGTATTGCACCACCAACAATATGGGGAAGCCGGGCGGGCGACATTGCCCCTCATGGGATGGGGACTTGGATGAGTCGAGTAATGCAGGGCAGCAGGTGACAGATTCCCCATGCCCACAGATGGGCACTGCTGAATTCACCACAATGCATGGTGATTCTGGCCATCCATCTGATGAGGTTGTTAGGCAAGAGAAAAGAGTGGACAAGCAAGATGTTGAGAATGGACAAAATTGAAAAATCTTGCATTTCGCCTGAAAGAACACAACAGACCGTACTTAATTTACTTTTTAACAGTACACATTTGATGAAAACACACAGAAATGGCTGGAATAAATGTTCAGATTCCATTCAGCTGTGAATCTGTGACATCTACAAATTAACATACTAAAGACTACATGATTTTGGACCACCTCCCCCCACCCCCAAAAAATGGAAATAAAATTAGCAGTCATCAGCACCCTACTAAAACTAAGCAATGGAGACCATATTCTGCATCTTACATCCAAGACAAACCAGGTGAGGTCTACTAACCAAGTAAACATATACCAACTATCTCCAACAGAGCTCTTGCCAATCAATAAAGCTATATAGCCTAACAAGTTACCGCTTGTTACTGTGCAATACACACATAAAGTAAACATGCAATGAATATATTCTTCTCTATCATATCTACACAGTCATTTAGTATTTTGGAACCTATCAAGATCAATCTACTTTGTCATATTTATTTTTGTCCTCTGAATCACCAGCTGCTTTAAAAAATATATCAGCTCTAGCTGCATCAAACTACAATAATACAATGGAAAGCCAGTAAAGGGGGGAATTGTTGCCATGTTTATATTGATTGGAATATTTATTTTCCTAGAGAGAGAAAAATGTTTTTATGGTATAGTAACCATTACATCCATTGATCTGTAGCATTAAAAATGATGTTGATGTTGAAGTTGATGACTGAATAATATACACTAATACACGAATCAGCTTTAGGAAGCACACGTGATTCACAGAGAGAGAGAGAGAGAGAGAGAGAGAGAGAGAAACACAAGTAAATTAATTAGAATTTTGAAAAGAAGGAATGGTTATGTTGTTGTGTGCCTTCAAGTCATTTTCAATATATGATGAGCTTAGGGCAAACCCATCAGGGAGTTTTCTTCACAAGATTTGTTCAGACCTCACAATCTCTGAGGATGCCTGCCATAGATGTGTCCAAAATGTCAGGAGAGAATGCTCGTGGAACATGGCCATACAGCCTGGAAAATTCACAGCAACCCACTGTTAAGAGAGAGCTTGTGTTTGTCTTCCTTGGAGGCTGAGGTCACACAATAGGTTTCCATGGCCAAGCAGAGATTTGACCCATGATCACCTGAGCCATAGTCCAATGCCTAAACCACTAAACCACGCTGACCCTCAGCAAATGACTATGCTCAGACTTTTGTTTCTGATCTTAAAATGTGTATAGATTTTCCATGCATGTGCCTTACATCATTATAATTATTCAGTTTTGGTACTAATTGTACCTGTGGTGTTTCTAGTAGGCTTCTGTAGAGAGCTGTCATCACTTTTCTATAAATGAGACCTCTCTGTACCATTGAGTTAATGATATGCTGGACATTCTTAGGCACAGAACTCAGTGCCAATCTGTTTCACATAATCATGAATTCTACAGCCTTTTTTCAACAGTATTTGCACATATCTCCATAGCTAATTGCTGGATCCTATGGCCTATGATCCATAAATCTAGTTAAATTCCAAGCAGTGTTGTTAGTTTCGACTGAGGCTCTTCCTTGAAAATGGGGTGTGGTTAGCCATCTGGGCTTTTTGTTTTTTTTCCCCTATTTTGCCTAGGGGGACAAATATGCTGGCTTCATAAATGTAGCAATAGTATGCATAAGGATAATGTTTAATGATGAAATCAGGAACACTGGAATACTCATATCTAGGACTGCAGTGAACTAGACCAATAGCAATTATGGACTCTTTCATTAACAATTGCAAAAAAAACAAAGAGAAAATATCCTAACTATAATTAGCTCATGGAGAAAATATAAGTGATAGTGTTATATACTGCAATCTAATGCATCCACAGAGGGAATTATGCTCAGAATGTCTGGATAACTTTAGTGTTCATGATTTTTGGCAGCATTATGTCAAAATAATCTCCTTTGAGGATTGTTTGTCAGTCTTATCCATCAGTTGTATGTGATTTTGAATCTGAACTTTAGAATAGTTATCTAAAATGCCCATTCTAAAATAGATTCAGCATCTTGGATAATTCCTTTAACATTCTGATTAAAATAATAGAATCATAGACTCATAGAATCATAGAATCAAAGAGTTGGAAGAGACCTCATGGGCCATCCAGTCCAACCCCCTGCCAAGAAGCAGGAATGTTGCATTCAAATCACCCCTGACAGATGGCCATCCAGCCTCTGTTTAAAAGCTTCCAAAGAAGGAGCCTCCACCACACAACAGAATCGTCCAGACACACATAGGAATCACCAGCCCCAACTCTTAACCATGTTATTTTGTATTTGTTAAAAGAAAACAGGACTACACAAATATGTGTCTACTAGGCCTGGGTAACAACGGAAAAATTTGTTTCTAAAATCGATTCATTTTTGGGGGGGTTTTGTGTTTCGTTATTTAAAATAATTACAAATTTTTCCTTTTAAAAAGTTCGATATTTACGAAATTTCATAAATGTGAAAAAAATTACAAAACATTAACGAATCGATTTCCGAAACAATAACGAATCGATTCGTTAATGGCGGACGCGACCGCGAAATACGCTAAAAAACCTCCAAAAACTTCTGAAGCTTCCCTCTCCCTCTGTTGTTGACTGTTGGTGTGATATTATAATTTTTTTCACTAATTAAACAAAAAACTTGCCCCAGACATGCGGAAATAATAACGAAACGACCTCAGAACAATAACGAAACGAATACAATAACAAAATACGAAGCATTTACAAAACGTGTTTAAAAATTCGTTTTTTTAAAAAATTGCTCCAGAATGGTTCGTTATTGTTTTGTAATTGAAAAAATTAACGAATTATAAACGAATTACGAATTAACGAAACGAAACCGCCCAGCCCTAGTGTCTACAATATCTGGCATAATCTAAAAAGTATCTCAAGAGCCATGGTTTACATTGAATTTTAGAATGATTATACAGTTTACTATCAGATGCAGGGGATCTTGAAAACCAGCATTCTCTAGTGGTTTCACTGTTGGACTATTGAATCTGCAGGTTTGAATCCCCACTCAACCATGGTAAACACTGAACATATTATTTTTTATAGTTTCAGAGGAAGGCACAATAGGGGGGGAGGTTTTCATAAGTTGGAAATAACATGAAAGCACATAGCAACATCAAACTGCAGGAAATTCTACAAAGCAGTCTAAAATGGTCATTTGCTCATTACAAACACAGTGTTCATCATTTGTTCTAATGAGAAAGAACGAATAATGTGGAACAAGTCTTAATGTAATCTTCAATTTCTCTTTTTTATAATTGTGCGTGCATAGTCTTGATATCTTCCACCCTTGCCTCGATGAGGTAGGCAGAATATTGGAAGCACATAACAGTGAAGTTTAATTAATGTCAAGAGTCATCAATAAACATTAGTTGCAATTGGAATAAGCTTAGTTTAATGATTCCTGCAATCTCATTGACTAATGCACTTGCCACTAAAATCTTTGTGAAAAGTGACTGGCATTGGCCTCAGTAACATCACATTCAGAAATTTATACCAGATGGTCAAAAAACCTTGCAGGACACAATACCCCATTTGGGTTAATGTTATTACTGACATTATCTCTGCCAATAATGCTTTTTTATGTCTTTGGGAATATTTATATCGTGGCTTTCTCTTGAACCTCCCAAACCTTCAAGACTTCTAAAGAGAACATGCTTGTATGAATTGGAATAGTTCCAAACTCCACTCCACTGAGTATAAAAGCATATTTTGCCAACCCATTTACAGCTTGTATATTTGGTGACTCATATAGGGGGATTCCCCTAATGCATGCAGAATACAAATTTTGTTGAACACTTCTGGAGATATCAGTGGAGCGTGTTGTCTCTCCTTTCTTTAATGTGTACTTAATATTATACCAGCTGGAGTAGTGGATCCAACATTTCTTGAAAGGGACAAGACTCTTTCACACACCCACACATATAATATTTCTCAAATAACATGTTTAAATCCTTTGCCACCTTCCTCCCATTTTCATGACCGAGTTTCTCTCTCTCATTATCTCTCTCAGTATTCTATACTACATCACCATATGGTTGAATATATGTTTTTTGAACCATGACTCCTAAGAGAGAGCACCTTTGCCTTCCATGAAGTATAGTAAAAATCTGTCAGTTTAATTTCTTCAGCATGCCTTTGTATAATACCAGCAACATTCTTGTTCTATCCACCTCCTATGTTGGATTTCACCTTTCTTTCATGGAAACTCATGTCTATTTTTGGTATATATTTTACTTAATGAATGGCATTTAGATTTAGATTTTATTTTTCTTTAATACATTTGCTTTAATACAATTCCCAAATTGTTAAAGAGTGTATTGTAATTTTTTTTCAAATGTACACATTTCAAATCTCCTCCTACTGATTGGAGATAAAAAGGTATTTGAGTTCTTTCATTAATGGTATTGTAGGCCACATATAGATAAATGCATGCAAATCCTGGCTGAAGGGTATTTCTTTTACCACCCTTGCCATTGTGAGGCTTATTTCCACCCAGCCCCATGTGAATGTTGACAGGGATAGGGAGATGCTGTGATAGCCCTGTGAATACAGAACTGGATAAAATGTGGCTAGCAACAGGCACCAGAGCACAATACATGCAGGGGTGCAGCTGTGGGCTCTTGAAGGCCATACTGTCTCCTCACAGTTCTCTTTTCAACTTGTCTCCTTCAGATGAAATGCTGAAATTTGTAATTTGGTGAGATAGAATCCCAACTCAACTATGATAAATCACTGGATTAATGACACACTGTCATCCTCTGACACTGGGAGTCCTGGGTTTAAATCCGCACGCAGTAATGTCAAGCCTCCCCTGAAAAATCTTGCCCCCCCCCCAAAAAAAAGGAAAACCTCACAACAGGTTCACTTTAGCATCACTATAAGTTGAAAATAAGTTCAATTTGAATAACTTATTACAGTCAACAGATCAGAGAAAAAATAAGTTGAAGAAACACGAAGTACAACAATAATGGCCCACTAACTTCACTGAGAGGCATAGTCTATGTTGTTGTTCATTCGTTCAGTCGTCTCCGACTCTTTGTGACCTCATGGACCAGCCCACGCCACAGCTCCCTGTCGGCCGTCACCACCCCCTTCAAGGTCAGTCCAGTCACTTCAAGGATGCCATCCATCCATCTTGCCCTTGGTCGGCCCTTCTTCCTTTTGCCTTCCACTTTCCCCAGCATAATTGTCTTGGCATAGTCTATAGAAAGCTGTTTTATACTGTGTCAGCCCATTGATGTCTCTAGTCCAAAGTCTACTCTATGCACACTAACTTGCAGCAACTCTCTAGGGTTTCAAACAGGATTCTTTTCTAGCCCTACCTGGAGGGCATGGTGGCCTCCCATTCATCCATGTGTTAACCAGACCTAAGTGCTAAGCAGCCCTGACCCTTCTTAACTTAATCAGACATGACTGGGTGTGTTCAGGGTGGTAATGTTCTTGCCAATATTTCCATCAAAATGAATAGGCTTTGGACTTTGTTCTAAGGTTCCAGGTCTGTACAGCTGCAACTGGATGGAACTAAGCAACATTGAAGTCAATCTAATGACTGGTTAGATATAACCAAGACTGCGCCTTTACAGGTGGAAAAAAATTAAACTGGTTTTAGACATTGTTAAGATATAGTTGCCATGGAGATTGAGGGAGCAGGAATATTTCTGGACTAATATACCACGACAACTGTAACTATGGGCTGTGTGATATGCTTCAGTAGCTATTTCTGATCCAGCAAGGTAAACTAAGCAGGAAATGTTTTCATTTCTGCAAAATGTGGTTATGGTCATTAGTTCAGATTTTTTTTTTTTTTTTAAAAAAACAAGTTAGTAATGGAGGATAAATCTACCAGTGGCTATGACTCATTGAAAATGTAACTTTAGCATGCCCTTGTTCATTTTGTTTTCCTTACTCCTAAAGAGCTAGTGAATCATGTAATTTGTAAGTTTTGATCAATGAAAGTTTTGACCCCCTTCATGCAAAAAACAAAGCGTTATGAACATAATAGTACATTTGTAATGCATGCATTACACATGAGTATGTGCCTCTTTTTGCCCATCTTTTCAAATCTAACACTTTATTTTCACTATAACTTTTCATATTGCCTTTTTGAGTACAAGTTATCCAATACTATTTTCAGTTATCGTTCCACAAGTACTTGAAAATTGCTTTTGCTTTCCATCTCCTCAGAGCTACATTACAGTAATCACAAAGAACTCTACAAGTAATATGCTAATGTATATATTGGGCTTGAAAAAGTTGCTTTTGTAGACTGCAGCACCCAGAATCTTTCTGTGAACCCATAGTATTATCAAGTATGTTCAATTATTGTAAAAAGTGGGGTGGGGGAACCATATGTGTGCTTCAAAACAGCAAAATAAACCCTGTTTGAATATGTATATATAGAGAGTGGGGGAGGGAGGGAGAGTGAGTGGGGAGAGAGTGTTTCATATCATTGGAGGCTCCTCTTCCAAAATACCTCTTTAAACAGAATGCCCTATTTGATAGTACTCTATATGCATTCTTGAATAGGAGGTTGGGTTGGGTGGCCTTTCTGATCTTCTCCAACTATATGACTCTATGACAAGTAGGTACCTTTAAATATATGTTTTCTCTTTCAAAATTATTGTTTTCACAGTTTTTGATCTTATTTGTTTGTTTGCTTTGTTATTCTCATTTATATCCCAATGGGTGGGTGAGGGTGTCAAATAATCTACAACTGAGCAATGCACCAAAATCCTGGTTTTCTATGGATGAACTCTCTGTTAGCTCATGAAGTCTATTTATTCCTGATTCTCCCATTAGCTAGACTAACCTGAATAGCTAGACTAACCTGAAATCAAAAGCTGGCCATAGTGCATGAACCTCAGAATCCAGTTTGTTTCCACAAAACAAGTCAAGATTCGGAAGAATAGCTTTGTGATCCTTTATGCCTCTTCTGGTTGCAATGTCATGGTGAGCTTTTGATTTCTTATTTGTTTGGCTGCTCGTGCTAATGAAAGCCAAGATAGAATCATCAGACTTCATACACACATATTGTTTACTGTAATCAAGAATCCCAATTTACCATTCTGTCTAAATAGTTCTCCTTACGGAAATGGGGAATGGAACATGAAATGGAAACTACTAGTCTCCTTGTATGGCAGAATGAAGGTGGTTCTGCAGAGACGCTACCCCTATTCTAAAGGTTATACTCCAATTGTATAGGGCTGTCGCCAATTGTACAACTGCACGCACCAGTTGTACAATTGTGCTAATTGCGAAGGTGCTGCAATTACAACA
Organism: Anolis sagrei; assembly: GCF_037176765.1. Classification (NCBI taxonomy): domain Eukaryota; kingdom Metazoa; phylum Chordata; class Lepidosauria; order Squamata; family Anolidae; genus Anolis; species Anolis sagrei. The sequence continues at coordinate 21,629,916 of NC_090025.1, forward strand.
ACAGACAGGGTATAGGGCTTTTAACTTTAAAGAACCCACCCACTGTCACTAATTGTATAGACTGTTCTTAAGTTCTGCCACCGAGTATACAGGTGTGGATAATTATAGATGTAATTCAGGTAACTGCCACCAACGTGAAGTATTGCCGATGAGAACTGGCTCCCCAGATACAGATAAATGGAGATGACATAGTCTTCAAACAAAAGTTAATAAGTTTATTTTGTACAAAGCGTATGGTTGCAGGCTGTTGGTTAACGTGGAATAACTTAGAGAACTTTGAATGTAACTTGGTTTGCAATACAGTTCACACCTCTGGATGATACAATTTGTAACTGACTTTTACTGTGGTGAAGCACTTTCTTTAACAATGTTTCCTGAGGTGAATAGCCTTCTGATTTGATCCTTTCTTGAATCAAACCCCAGATCCCTAGTTCTTTCCTAACTAGTGATCTAAACAAGCTTCCCTTAGCCCTCTCTGACTAATGAAACTAATTAGGTTTCCCCCTTCAGCCTTCCTAGACTGAAGAAACCACTGGCTGTTCACACCCACTGCTTCTCCTCTCTTCACTCTCAACTGCTCACTCCCTCTCCAAACCCCCAACTGAACTGCTTCATTTCAAAATGCAGCTAACATTCTCTTGCTAGCCTCTGCCCACTTCTCCTCTCTGAGCTAGCCTGCCTGGTTTCCTTGGCAACGCCTGGTGGATACAACTAGTTGGCTCTAGCTTCAGCTACTGTTACCAAAACAAATATATTCTAACTGTTAAACATTTATACAGTAACAATAACTTCTGTACAGTTCCCAGTAGGATATGAAGTATTGTCATCCTATAGTATGTCAGGGAAACAGCATTGAACAGTGGTTCTCAAGCAGTGGTCCCTAGGTGTTTTGGCCTACAACTGCCAGAAATTCCAGCCGGTTTTGCAGCTGTTAGGATTTATGGGAGTTGAAGACCAAAACATCTGGGGACCCACAGGTTGAGAACTACTGGCATAGAAGAAAGTTCCTAGCATAAGATTCCTTTCTTCATAACATACAAGGGAGCAGGTTTAATTATCCCTTCCAGACAATGATTTTTTTAAAAAAATCATTCTAGATTTTTAAATAATTATTTTTATATAAATCATTATTCATTGTTATGTTTATCCCTAAATATGTTTGGAGTGTTGTTTCAGTTACTGTTTTCTGTCTTAGTTCATCTTTTTCTTTGTTATTGGATGTAGCGTACCTGGATTTCAGTAAGGCCTTCGACAAGGTCCCCCATGACCTTCTGGCAAGGAAACTAGTCCAATGTGGGCTAGGCAAAACTACGGTGAGGTGGATCTGTAATTGGTTAAGTGGACAAACACAGAGAGTGCTCACTAATGCTTCCTCTTCATCTTGGAAGGAAGTGACAAGTGGAGTGCCGCAGGGTTCCGTCCTGGGCCCGGTCCTGTTCAACATCTTTATTAATGACTTAGATGAAGGGCTAGAAGGCATGTTCATCAAGTTTGCAGACGACACCAAATTGGGAGGGATAGCCAATAGTCCAGAGGACAGGAACAGAATTCAAAACGATCTTGACAGATTAGAGAGATGGGCCAAAACTAACAAAATGAAGTTCAGCAGTGACAAATGCAAGATACTCCACTTTGGCAGAAAAAATGAAATGCAAAGATACAGAATGGGTGATGCCTGGCTCGAGAGCAGTACGTGTGAAAAAGATCTTGGAGTCTTCGTGGACAACAAGTTAAACATGAGCCAACAATGTGATATGGCGGCAAAAAAAGCCAATGGGATTTTGGCCTGCATCAATAGGAGCATAGTGTCTAGATCTAGGGAAGTAATGCTACCCCTCTATTCTGCTTTGGTTAGACCACATCTGGAATATTGTGTCCAATTCTGGGCACCACAATTCAAGAGAGATATTGACAAGCTGGAATGTGTCCAGAGGAGGGTGACTAAAATGATCAAGGCTCTGGAGAACAAGCCCTATGAGGAGCGGCTTAGGGAACTGGGCATGTTTAGCCTGAAGAAGAGAAGGCTGAGAGGAGATATGATAGCCATGTATAAATATGTGAGAGGAAGCCACAGGGAGGAGGGAGCAAGCTTGTTTTCTGCTTCCTTGGAGACTAGGACGCAGAGCAATGGCTTCAAACTGCAAGAGATGAGATTCCATCTGAACATTAGGAAGAACTTCCTGACTGTGAGAGCCGTTCAGCAGTGGAACTCTCTGCCCCGGAGTGTGGTGGAGGCTCCTTCTTTGGAAGCTTTTAAGCAGAGGCTGGATGACCATTTGTCAGGGGTGATTTGAATGCAATATTCCTGCTTCTTGGCAGGGGGTTGGACTGGATGGCCCATGAGGTCTCTTCCAACTCTTTGATTCTATGATTCTATGATTTAACTTTGCAACTAATACATTGATTAAGAGTCCAGCAACTAATTTAACTTGGTGCATCCTTTTAGGAAATTCCTTCAGTGGGTCTTCCTATATATTGTTCTTATGTGTAATGTAAACCTGTGATAACTGTAAAATACTACTAAGTACTTAACCAGTGATAAAGAATACTAATCTCATTGTATTTGTCATTAGGAGTTGTAAACAACTTTGCGAGAAAACACATGAGGAATTCAATCTTAATGTATTCTGATGCAAACTGAGCTTACACTCACATCCTGAACTATTCACCAGCTTGCATAAATATCTTGAAGTCCAGGGAGAAAATAGAAACAAAATCAGAAAGCATTTTGAAATATACATTTGGGATGAAATACCTGTTCACTTTTAAATGATGTACTATAAGTTGTCTAGCCCTTTGAGCTTTCTCCCTGGCAAAAAGATAGCAATACAGATTTTAGGAAAAACTTTTTTGGTAAATACATAATTAAAATTGTATTAACATGATAATGTTTGTATGAATTTGAAAATAGCAATTTAACATGATTTATTAACAAAGCACATGCAAAAATGGAAACAGATTAGAATTAGGCAGATTTGTCTATCTCTAGGTATGATGCTAATGCAGTTGAGGGTACAATCTATCAGGGATGATGACATACAGCAGAAAAAAAATGTCCAAGGTCAAACAGGGAATAGTCAAGAAGAGAAGAAACCCAAGAGTAGTTCAATGAAATTGTTTTCTCCCTTACCCACCATACATTTAAGACACAGTTGTCATCCTTCACAGTCTTAGTTTTGTTGCATGTGTGTGGCTTTCCCCCCCTATTCCCTTGGCTAAAGAAATGAAAATGAAAGATCCATGCAGCATCACAATTGTATAATGGAAGGTTTGTATAAAACAGTAGTAAAACTTCCCAAAAATAATATTATGGGTACTTTTTTTTCATTTTTTTAAAATTCTTATACTCATAAGAAAACAGTACCTGGAGATATCCTAGTTTGCTGGTCTTTAATGTTGTTGAAGTATATCCATATCCAAGCTATGATGCTAACAGTAGCCTAGTGAATGGATTTGTACAATAATATCAGAAATTGTGCCTTGATCCTATTTCTGTAATAATTCATGTTTTCTAGTGCCTGTTGTTACCGTATGTGGACTGATTTTTGAATGTTAGTAGCCAAAGAACTGGTGAGATGAATCATGACTGACCTGGAGTTTGTTGTCTTGTTTTTCCACCCTAACCCCATCACAGGAAAGAGCTCAACATTTACAGAATGCTCTTGTCTCTCAAGTAGATAAATCCACACAGACTGAACTTGTAGGCCATGATGTAAGTAGCTGTATTAAACAGTTTTTCTTTTATCTTATGTATTGATATTTAAATTTCTGCTTCCTGTGTTCTTTTGCTGCTGTCTGTGTATTGATGTAAAAATGTGCAATCTCATTCATCTTTCACTTTTAAATGATTCTCAAATGTGTTCTGCAACAGAAAAAGATAATTACATCTACCTGGCGGCATACCAATGTCCTATTAATTGCATGTTTTTCCAATACTTGCCTTGTATTCTCTAAAATTTGTGGCGGAAGGAACATGGAGGATGTGTATTAGTAGAATTAGAAATCTTTTTGTATTTGCAAATATGAAGAAGCATTTACATACTTATTACAACTCAATGAACTTATTATGCTTGTAATCACTAAGCCAGACATTTTTTTTTACATTGTGTTCCAAATGAAAGCTGAGGAACTTTGGAAAGAAATGTGTATTACTATTTAAATCACTGGGTCTCAGCAGGGGATGGTGCCAACAATTTAATTGAAAATTAGAATTTTTATCCTGGTGTAATTATGTGAGTATTACGAAAGTACTCATGTCTATGGGATAACTCAATGATTTGGTTTATGAGCATTTCCTTGTCTCTCTCAACTGGCCTTCCAAGTATATTGGTAAATCAGTGGTTGGAGAGAAAATCTCAAGCAAAAGTTCTGTCAACCGAAAATAAAATTGTACTAGTATTCTCTAAAGTGGTATTCTCTATAGGTGAGGAATGGTATGCTAACTGTTATGTTCTAAACTAGGTACTTTCTAATGGTATTCTTTAAAGCAGATCTGATTTTTATTGTAAGATCAGATGTACTTTCAACTTCTTTCACAGGTATGACATTTGTTTGTTGGTTATTTACATGGAACTTTGATTTCTCAGTTCGAATTGGCGGATAAGATTCATTCTTTGGTGTTCTGAGCTCCAACTTTCAATTAATATTTTGTTTTGTTGTCTTTATACAAGTATATATCCATATGTGAATGGGTTATTTTTGTGCTAGATTCCTCTTGGGAGTTTCCAAAGAAACAAAGTGGAATGAATTCTATGAAGCAGCCTTTCATTTTTATATTAGCAAAAAAATGTGGCAAGTTTCTTAGAAAGATATCTTCTCAGAAATTTTGTCTCAGTACTAGTTGCCATGTTTTAAGGATCCAGGGTCTCCCAAGTATAGAGCTTTCATGTATTTTTTTTAAAAAAGCTCTCCTTCAGTTGTAAACCCTGTAGCACGAATGAAGGAGAGCAGAATTGTAGCCATCTCAAAGAGAGAAACTGAGTTATTGATGCATCAAAATATGGTCTCCAATTTCCCCAAAATATTATTTTTCCACAGAAAAGATTTGATTATCTGTCTTATTCCAAGGTCCTGAAGATGTTGTGTGTGTGTGTGTGTGTGTGTGTGTGTGTGTGTGTGTTATCTTTTAACTTATTTAACACTGCAAGATGACAGAGGGTGAGTGTTCGTTTTGTTTTTTCTTCATTCCTTTGAAGTTTCCTGTTTTGAAAAAAAAAACAGGCAACTGCAAAGTGGTACCTATGGCAACCTCATAAATAAGGTGAGCACAACCATTCTGAACTTAATTCATGGGTCCATCTGTACCAGCTATATGAGTCAGCTCAGGGGATTATTATTATTGTATTTATTATTAGTAGTAGTATTAGTATTATTAGCCGCTCTCTCTCCCTGAAGGGACTCAGGCCAGTTTCCAAACATGTCATAAAACTGGCAAACATTCAACATGGGGTCCAGTTACTCTAATGTAAGAGAAGGTCAGTTAACACTGCCTTCTCTTATGTTAAAAAAATTGTGGGATACTCATAGCATTTAGGGCCAGTGCAACCAGTTGTGCTGCTTTCTAGTTGGAAGGCTAGGGCAACCTGGGGAAATGGGATGGCACTTACCTTATCCTCATCATTCTGGGCTTTGTGGCACACACCAGGCATGAAAATGGCACTGATTATTGCTCATCACCTGTAATGATAACTGAAGATATATGACTGGTTCGGGGAGAGGGGGGAGAAATTCCTCAATTTCTGCCACCCCTCTCTTAGTTACTTCATTGCTCTGGCTATTATCATTATAAGCACTGAGTAGTGACCAGCACTATTCTCATGCCCAGTGATCAAGCAGTACTAATCAATGCTGGGATCACTGGGCCGCACACATGCCATCCAGTCATGGGCCATCTTAGGGACATGCAGTGTGGACACCTACAAGTTCCTGAGCCAGTTCAGTGGCTGCAATGTGGACCATGGCAATGCTGACCCAAAGTATCCTACTCTATTTGTGGCGCATGTAATTGGCCCCCATGCATTTTTTTCCCTAAATTGTATTTACTTTTTTAACATAATGTTTTTCCCCTATAAAATGGAATGAAAATAGTTAAAAATATAGGAGGGGTATTCATGCAGTTCAGTTTAAAATTTCCACTTTCTTTCTCCTGGATGAAAAGTTTAAATAAAATATCCTCATTCATGGTGATTTTCCATCTGCATGAGCAACTTCTCAAGTTAAGCAAGTCAACAGAACCATTTCACAAATGAATATTAGTGTGATTTGTTTTGTTTCATATATGTGGAAGTTTTTTTAAAACAATATGTTGTTCCAGTCAAGTTTTAGGATGTTCCAGGAGACATATCCCCAGTGTTTCAGAACCAAAATCTGCAATTGTAACACCATATGTTTTCCTCACACACATTAACAAATGCCAAAATATGCATATGCCTTGATGACTGAAAGATTTAGTCAGTTGATTTAATTAAGGGGCCTAGGGAGTGAGAAATAGGAAGAAATCAGAAGAAAACAAAGCTCTTTCTGATAGCAAATGATAAAACTAGCATTATGCTTTCAGCCATATAGCTCTCAAATGCCCTATATGGTCAGGTATTTAGTTTTAGGAAGAAAACTTTAAGTAGAAAATTCTAATTAAAAGATTTTGTACCTCAGTTGAAAATGGTAGATTTTTTTTTTTTTGTGATACCATCATTATCCTTGACCCACGTTTCACATTTAATTCCTTCTTCCACTGTGGAATGCATTGCACTTCTGGTGGCATTTGAAGCAATACAAATAAATATTTCTTTAATAACAATGGGTTGATGCCACTGTCTTTGCCCTCCATTTTTTTTCAGGTCTTGCTATGAAGAACTATGATCTCTACTTCTCAATAGACTTCCTCCAGCTATAGTCAGTATTTACATTTTAGCATGCCCCCTCCAAAAGTGGTATTGAAGAAACATACAGGGTCACCCCAAAATATCAAATATGGTTATTTCTTTGTGATTCACTAGTAAAAACTGAAAAGTCCAGCTCACTTTGGCCATATTCAGATTTCTAGACTTGAAATGTGTTTACATTCACTTTCCAGAATTGTAGGAGCAAACAGTTGAGCTCAGCTAGGCAGTTTTTCAAAACATTAACATTTGTTCCATCTAGACATTTATTACTGCATTTGCCTTCTTTTTTCCTACAAAGTCATGTGTCACACATCCAAGAATTTACTGTTTTGTAACATACAGATAAATAGAGGTGGCAATTAAAATAAGAGGGGCAGGCCAATCAGTTAATGGTAGTGTTTTTCCACAGGTAGTCAAGATATCTCAGGCAAAAAGTGCTATCAAAAGTTATAACAGTAAAAAGAATCATTTCTAGTGTATATGGTGAATAGGATTGAAAGACAAATCCAACAACCTATCAAAATCCCTTATGTGTAACAAATGTGGTGTGTATGAGAAAAAAGAGAGCTTGCATCTAAGTGCTGAATTTATTTTATGTGATCAATGCCAATTTAACCATCTTAACCCTCCTAAGTTCTTCAAAGACTTCTTTGATTTAGAGATCAAGGAACAATGTCTTATGTGTCAATTGGGTTATTAAAAAAAGGATGAAAGATGAATAGATCTAGTTGCAATGTAGTTGGTGATAAAATTATTTGACCTCCTGGGGTTACTACTCTGATTAGTGGAGAAACAGGTGTCTCAAGTCCAAAGACATAGGCTTTAGACAGATTCTGATGTTTTCCCCAAGTATGTTGGACGAATCACTCTGCAGAATTATAGCAGTTTGACACCAGTTTAATTGCCATGAGTCCACCCTATGAAATTCTGTGAATTATAATTTGTTGTGGCACTAGAGTTCTTTGACAGAGAAGGGTAAATATCTCACACAGCTACAAATCCAATTTTTCCATTGCATCGAGAGATAACAATGTGGTGTCAAACTGCTATAATTCTGCCTTTGTGTTCTCTAGATTAGAGTTGTGATATATTTGGCCCAAAGTCCTAATCCAGCATACAGGGCTTCCAGTATGGTCTAAAAAGTGTTCTGAGAGAGAATGTCCATTCCATAACTCACACCTCCATAGTTTCGATAATTTCCTTTTCAAGGGGGGGGGGGAGGGGAAGTGAACATCAGGAGCACTGTGAATTTCAAACAATAAATAAATAAATAAATAATCTTTATTTATACCCTGCCACCATCTCCCCAATGGGGACTCGGAGCGGCTTGCATGAGGCCAAGCCCGAACAACAAATTACAACAGAGTAAAACCGAAAACGTGAACCGAAAATGCGAACAATAAACAACAACATCATAAATACATAAAACATGTGAATACATAGTAATATAAAATTACAATAAGCACAAACACAATGACAATGGGTGGGCTACATGTAATGATTATTTATTTATTTATTTATTTATTAGAAACTCGGGCGAGATAAAAGAGAATCAGGTTATTTGTGTTGGGTTCATCCTCTCGTCAGTTATATTATATTTTAACAATGGCTTTGTTACTGTGTAAGACCACAATCCAAGACATTGATTCCTAAGGATCCTGGCATTTGTTGTCTTGTGAAGTCTTTCGAGCTACAAATCACAGGATTCCATAGCATTGAGCCATGGCAGTTGAAGTGGTGCCAAGGTGCATTAATTTTTAATATCAATAACAGTAATTAAAACAGTAACAAGTTCATTCCCACATAACTGTTTCATATTTCTGTACCCAGTTTATATGAAATTCAAGCCAATAAAATGCTAGATAGCATATCCAAATGTTAATTGGAAGGCAAAAAATCCATATCAATAATATCCAAACCCAACCTGAGGTTGCTATTTGCTTTTCTAGTTATTTATATTTCTATTTAAGATCTTAGTAAGCAAGTTGTCATGTACAAAGTTTTTTTTAAAAAAATAGTTACATTTCTGTTTTTTAATGAGTGTCATGAAGGTTGAGATGTAGATGTCTTGCAAGTTATAGCTACACTTTCAGCTAGGAACATTAAAGATAGCTGTACTGGGAACCAAATAACAAAATCATACATTCACTCAACTTTAGTATGACTTTTGTGACTTTTGTACACAAGAGTTTTACACAATAGTTGCTATCATTAATTTGTATCATTGTTGGCAGCTATTCTACTGAAATCTATATAAGAATTTAAAGCTTTTTCTGCCTTCGATGCCCACTTAGTTATATTGCAGGGGGGCCCAATTGCAGGACTGGAAGGCACCTCAGCCAAAGAAGTTCTACTGATGCAACACTCATTCATTGTTAGTGATTGAGTAGGGATTTACTCCTAGATGTCTGGTTCAGAGACATGCCACTAAAGAATGAGTGGTGGAACCAAATATGCAAATATGTCTTTAATTATTTTGGTTTACAATAATGTGTCTTAGTGTTCATCCTTAAAGGAGAATGATTATTGGTTCTGACTGTAGTTTCATTCCAGAATGTTCACCTTAAGTCTTACCAGGAATGCCCCAGTAAATTAAGTAATATTTACCAATTTTTATTTCTTTTATTATTTCTTTATGTCTCATGATGTTATTTTGTCACTTTCTTGTCTTCTTTAGAGATCTGGGGTATTTTCTCTGGGTCATTCTTTCCTTTTCTTTCTAAGCCCTATATATTTTATGCTATTTCCTTTTCTTACTAAATAGACACATACTTCTAAAAGTTTAAATGACCTTTTATGCCTGGATGGGTCAGCAGGCAGAATATTTTAACTGATTTAATGCAATAGCCATCTCTATCTGAATGGGGCAACATTAATCATGCCATCTCAATGAGTTGGATCCAAAGATTTATGAACAGAAGAACATCCCTCTACTAATATTCCACAAGAGCCTGCATACGTGCTAACAAAGTGCTTTATTAGCCTGGTTCTTATTATTATTATCTTGCAAAAGGAAATGCATTGGTGAATCGAGTTTGACTTTTCTCTTACAACATCCCAATATGTGGTAAAAATCAGTAATCATACCACCATAAGAAACGATCTCCATGTTTAAGGCCTCCTTGAATGTCGTCTAGTATCTGAAACAAGCTGCTTATGAAGCATCATGCTGAATCATACTAATATTGTTCTTGCATGGTAATAGGAATCACATAGAGGAGCAGAAAAGGGTCATAAAGTGGACATTATAATATCAAGGACATTCTTTAGACATTTCAAGGATTTACTGGCTAGTCCCTCAATTCTTTAAATCAACATTTCATATTTTATCCAGTATATTTCAGCATTTCTATGCATCATTTGTCCTACCCCTGATTTCTTTCATTTTCCATCTGTTCCGCTAAGAGACACTGTGGGAAAAGAGCTATATGTTTCTTTGGACACTGGGATATAAATCTCTTTAAGCTAGTGTGTGGGTTTAACATAAGATACTGGACAGTTCTGTATTTAACAGATGAATGTTGCTAGAGCACATTTGTGATAAACTGTTTGTTGACACCATTTAAATGCATTGATGCACAGCACTCCCTTGAGCTTTCCTGTCTTGTCCTTGCCACCTGACAGAAATTCTGGTTCTGTTGTCTGTTGCCAAAAATATCATTATGCACAGATATAACATCTGTTCCTGCCATTGTTCATCTCTACTGATGTAGTTGGTAGATTTCCCCCCTCACTTAGCTATCTTTTATATTGTGTTTTCGGAATCTAAAATAGGCCCTATCTTTTTTTAAAAAAAATAGTAATGTACATGTAATTTACACCTACTTATTGGATTCATATTTGCTTGTGAATGTATTTTAATTTCTATTTATTTTGGGTCTCATATATAATATATGTTCTTGAAAGTGAGGTTGACAGTATGCATATGTTTTTTTTATTTCTTGCTACCTTTTCCTGCTTTGACCTTATTATACTCCTGTTGTGTTTTGCAAAATACTTTAAGAACCTGATAACTTTCCATTTGATTTAAGTCTTTCCTTAAATATGTTTTTCTTATGTGTTGATATTAACCGCACGCGCACGCGTGTGTGTATAGAGAGAGAGAGAGAGAGAAAGGGGGGGGGGTAAGATTAATAATATTCTAATAAGCATGTGATACAACCTTCCACAACATCACACTAAGACTATTTTCACTAGCATGCTCATCATTCCCATTTCTTTTGGTTATGTACACCAAGGATAATTGGAGCTGTAGATGAAGTGATGAATACTAGCTACGTGCTTCTCCATTTCTCAGCAGACATACTTGTCGTATCATAGGTGTAAAGGAAATCACCTTGTTGTTATTCTCTCCATAACAATCAAGCTATTAACATGTTGAGGACCAGTGTGGTATGGTGTTTGAGTATTGAACTGAGACTTCGGAGACCAGGGTTTGAATACCCAGTGGAAACCCAGCTGAGTGACCTTGGGCAAATCATTCTGTTTCAGCCTCAGAAGAAGGCAATGGAAAGCCCCCTGAGGAAATCTTTCCAAGCTGGGAATTCAAAAGAGAGACAGAAATAAGGTTCCTATATCACTAGTAGCTGAGATTATAGCAAGAACAATTATTAAAATGAGAAAAATTGATCTATAGCTCAGTTTCTTAGTGACATCACGGGCTTCTACTAGTTCACCTTTCATGTCAAAAACATGAAAAATGTTTCTGAATTATTACTACGTTCTCTTTTATATTAGTCAAGTAATTGGATTCAGAGCAACAGGAAACTAATAAATTTCATTAATTTTCTTCAGCCTGTCTTGTTTGTCTTTGGTACTTGATTATCTCCTAATTGTATTCTTCCAACAGACATAGGATGCTCCTTTGTCCAAATTCTTTCTTTAAACGTGCAGTGTTTTCAGAGAGAAATTCATTTTGGAGTATTTCCTTGATTGTAATTATAGTGTAATCATACTTTCTTAAATCATTTATTATTATGTGTTCAGCTTAAATATGTTAATTCAACCTCCTTAGAGCACAAATCATCTGTAATGAATATATTGTTTTATGTCTCTGTGCCCAGTGATACATGCAAACCTAATCCTTGAGACTTCATTTATCATTTTTCTTCTTCTTCTTTTTAAAGGCCCTGTGGAATTCCTCATGTACTGAAGGTTCAGTTTACAAACCAATCAGCATCTCATTGGTACCAACTTTATTTAACTAAATAAATTATATATGGAAACACACTACATAGACAATTAGTTTAACTTTTTCTTGTCTACAAAACATGGACTCTGCATTCCACCTGAGTGTTTGACTTATTTAACATTTCTAATGATACAGAAGACATGCCTTACATGTTATAAAAGCAAAAAAACAGTGTTCTCTAGTATTTCCAGCTGCATTAGCGAACTGTTGATTAAGTTATTATAATTAAATTATTCTAGGATTCTGAAAATAAAATAAAATATTCATACTCTTCCGTAACTTGTGCAGAGTTCTGTCATCCTTTGGGGCCGTAGTTGTATTGGGTATAAATGACTTAAATCAGAACCAGACCAGCTTCAGGCAGCACTGTGGTGGATGGAATAGATTAATGCAATTATTGGTATCTGAATGCTAAAGCATGACTTTTTCTAATGTTGCCTCCACCAAGGGGGTAATTCCCCTTCAGGCAGCAAAATATCTCTTAGCATGACACTGACGCCATTCTCAGTTTTGCACTGTGTGATGGGTCTCCCACTTTCTTTACCTCAAACAGTTTGCTAATTACCTTGACTTGTGAACAAATGTTCAACTACAAGGAAAAATAATGAGAAGGCAGAAGTTGGGATTAAAACGAAGAAATTTCCAGACATACTGGAAAAAATGTGATATAGTCCCAACTGCAAATCTTTTTTAGAGGACATTCTTGAATATATTTTTTTTCAAGCTGGCATAAAAAAACTACTGTTACAGATTGTCTTTCAAGATGTGTAAGTATAACAGAATGACAACCTACATGGATGCCAATAAATGCTTGCAGTATATAAAAGAATACCATATTAGATTACACTGAGGGCATAACAAGTTAAAGTAACAAATAAACTTTCAATTAATTCTAAGCATTCTCCATTTTTGGACATAATGTTGATTTACTGGCCATTTTGGACATAAGCATGTCTTAGCATTATCTGGAGAACTGTAGTCTCCTCTTAATCTTACTTATTGCCTTCTAGAAGATCTGCTTTTGAGCAATCATAATTATTGTGTTGCTTAACATTTTGTGGACTTCATTGAGGTTCAAGTGAGGGATATTTTACCCTGAAATGGGAGAGTAAGGTATCCCTAGTCATTGAATAACAATATATTTTGCTCAAAATAAATGTGGTTTCTGCATCTGGTTGATTTGACCATAGTTAAACACAGCTAATTGTTTGGATGTGGTTACTTAAAACTAGAAAGTTTTCAGATCCTCCCCACTTGGGCATTTTTGGCAAAAAAATGGAAGGGGGCATGGTTTATTTTTATGTTGTGCTACTAAGCACCTTGAAAATAATAGTCAGTGTATTTGTTCTGTCACTTTTTAGAATCACACATAGCTCAGACCTTTGCATTTGCCAATCCCCTTCAATATATTCTCTGCACAACAAAGAATGGTGTATTGGTCAGATAACAGTTTTGCTAGAGAAATACTCCTCTGAAGGTATGAAGGGGAGTTGCCGATGAGCTGAGGCCTGCGGACACAGAAGCATTTTTACTGCATTTATGTTTGTATTCAGGACAAAGCAGCTGACTCCATTCATGGACACCTCTCCTATGCAAAAACATATCATTGTGCTAAACACGTAAAACCACATCTGCATCTTCTTAATGTGTGAATAAAAAATGTGAAAGGGGCAGAATTGTTGTCCCACAAAACATTTCTATTTACCCCTTCCAGGAGGGAGAGTTCACTTCCTGACATTATCACCTAAATCTTGTGAAATTTGAGATGTTTCACAATGAGGGATCTATCTCATATGTTTACATATGAGATGTGAGTAGCACCCTTCTCAAAATGTATTAAAATTGAGTTGTGCTTTATTAGCAGTACTCAGTCCATCACATCGTCTAGCTTTCTATTCACGGTATTCAGTATATTCCCATCTATAGTCGCTATGATATATCACCAGGTCTTTTCTTCTGTCTCCTTAATTTCTTTCTCAAGATCATTGTCTGTTTTGCTAACTAACTACTTCATACCTTAATTCCAAAATATAACATGTGGTAAAAGGGTTGTTTTCATGCTTACAGAAGTTCTAACTCCTCCCATTTTCAACTTCTTTCTCTTTGCATAGATAGACATAAAATTCATCTAACCTCTTTCTTCTATACTATACTATTAAATAAGCAATATAATTTTTTAAAGTAAAACTTGAACGCTAATCATTCTTATTATTAAATTAGTGCCAGATAGCATGGTTGTGGAATATTGGGGAAAGAGTATCTCTTGATTGCATTTTTGTGACGTCATATCTTCTCTTTCTCTTCTCTTCTTTTTCTTAACTTCTGTACTGGAATTTGGTTCAGATTTCAGATGGAACAAACCCACAGAACTGAAGCAGGCTTTAGTGTATATAAGGCATTTTCTAATAGCTCTCTGACCACTTCATTAGTTTACACATTTCCATGGATATCTAAACATTCACTAACGGAAAATCCCTGTGGATGCTTACTTGGACGTACATTCTTCTTTGTTGATTTTACAGTTAAAAGTGTATAGAATTTCATCCAGTCTGGGTGAGTAGCTATTCGTATGATAAATATTGCCCATACTGCACCACTTCTTACTGCAGGAAAGAAGAACTCAGCTGGATCACACTCAAAATCAATCTGTTCTACCATCTTGTTTCCTTCATCAACTGGAAAGATGTGTGTTGAAATCTTACTACTAATTTATGAGAGAAAATAGCTCTCCTATTTTCCTTTACTAGCAAAATTGCCAATATGAATAGTGATAAAAATTATTTTACAGCTGGACAAAACACACCTTGCCTTGGAAATTCATATATAATCAGTGTTTCAAAAAAGAAAAATAGGCACATGAAACTATTCATACATTTGAAAAATGTGTCAAACCAAAAGTTGATATCTGAAAAATTCAAACTCTAATGAAAATGGTGACAGTTTATTTGTTTGTTATCCTATCATTTCCCCAAGGTGGCTCACCATGAATTAAAACAAAATATTATTAAGGCAGCAGATAGTGAAAAACCTAAATTTATATATGCATAAACTTTCTTACACCAGGGAAAATGTCTGCCAAGGGATGCACAAATTTCTATATGGAAAGAAATAAAAATAATGTACAATGTTGTACAGAAGTGGATCCTAGTGAACATCTGAGAAATAAAAGGAAAATGAATTATATTTTAAGTACCTTGACTGTTGGTAATGATACTCCAGCTCCATTGGTGGTCTCATAAATGTTTGCTTGGAAAAGACTGATTCCTTTTTTTTAAAGACTCCTTAATACATTTATATTTTTTAGATATAAGGTGTTGCTTGTTTTGGTTTTTGTTTGTTTGAAACATTAAGAGAACAAAAGAAACCAGAGAGAAAGGGATACAGACTCCATGGGGTTTTTTGGCCATGTACAAAGATGGGTCTCACTTTATAACAGAAAACAAAGGCAAACAGTTATCACCAAAAACACAATAGATCACACACGATCACACACACACACATATACATACACACTGACTTGAAGAATGATAAAATCCAAATCTTACAGTTAGAATTGCAACCAGGACCAAGTATTCTCTTAGAAAAATTACTGTTAGGGATCTAAATCCCCCAAGGGAGCAGACATTTATGTTTTGTTAGTGCACTATATTTTTTTTCTGGGGCAGGGCAAGGTAGAATATCCTGAAAAAAGAAAAAAAAAGTGAGGAGAAATAGTCATAGTCTTCCTTTTTATACATGAGAAGGAAATAAGTGACAATTTATATCTGTACTCTGATTAGTAGAGAATATGTGGCCCATGCATCTCAAGTGACAAGGGAGATACTACTTTGCTGAATGGGGAACGACAAGGTGCCAGTGAGAGAAACTGTCTGCCCTCCCCCTCTCTTTAATGTGTGTGTGTCTAAAACTCCTGTTGGCATTGCTAGAGTGTTTTCCATGGCTTCAAGATTCCACATTGTTATAGTTTCGCTGGCAAGAAAGAAGTGGACTCTTACGATCCTATTATTTTGCTTTATTGCATGACATTGTTTGTAACCTGAGATAGTAACAAAAATAAGGGAATCGCCACAAAAAGTACACTTCGTGTTTATCAAATAACTCATCTCTGCAAAAGTGTGATATGAACCTTTGTAATGCTAAATGAAACAACAGGAATAACAGATGAAGAGTAAAATAAATTTCAGAATGAAATTATCCTTGTTTGCCATTCTGGATTGATTTGTTGTTTCATTCTTATTACTGAGCTACCTGTATAAATAGCATACTAGATTTACATTTAGCCTCTGTTCCAGATAATTTAGTTCCTTTGTTTCTGATTCTTTTTTCTCAGTAGCAGTCTTATCCCTAAACTGGGAATTTGTGCCTTGGTGCATTTGAGCTAGACAAGAATACCAAGCGGGAGATCCAAAGTTTTATTTTAGCTGCAGTGAAAAGGTGTCTATGAATCACAAAGGAAGAATTCCAGACAATACAAAAGACAAAACATTTTTCCAATTTTATATGAAATACATTACAGGTACACAACTAACTAGCAGGTCACATTTCTCAACACAGACATCCTTTGCAAGTCATATATTAATTCTTTGTTCAGTTATTTTCCCTCCATTACCCCATGGTGTTTTTTACTATGTACATGAGGTCTATGTTACAAAAGATTCACAAACCTTCAGTAACCTTCAAGGTTTGCTAGATATTGTTAGTTAGATGGTTTATGCTGGTCTTCCTTATCTTCCTTGTGCGCTAGCACAGTTCATTCTTTGTCAGAAAAATGCACGTCAAGACCATTAAGGATATCAGCATTATGATGACTCCTATCACATAGCTGCTACATCTAACTTCGCTGCTTGCCTATTCTTTGAAAAAAATTAAGATAATTTGCAGTTATGTAAAAAAAAAAAAGAGGGGTGGAGGATAGCATGATGCCATAGAAGCACTCAGACCTCATCACACAAACTTTGTCCAGGGACCATGGTAGATCAGGGTCTGATGATGGGTTTTGCCCATCAGTAGCCAAGGATGAGAAGGACCAGCAACAGGTATTGCTATGCAACTAGGATCATCACCTTTGAGTGACAGTCCTGCTGTTATGCCAGTTTCAACCCCCATGCAATGAAGTCTAAGAAAAGTCTTTCTTTGTAGGGCATAAAAGAGGGGAAAAAAAGGTTCTACACCACACCTTGTATCATTTCGCTGTGTAAATTTTCATCTACAGATGATAGCTCCTCCTTCAATGTTAGATTGTTAAATAATATGACGTAATAGCATATGATTGAGCCAAGTTACCAGTCAACATCCACAAATATACAGAGGTGGTTTATTAGAAACAAAGCATTGAAAAAGTGAAGGAGACAGCTCTAAGGCTAAGAAATATCTGAAACCGAGAGCTAGTGTTGGCAACCATCTGTCTTCATAAAATGATAGGTTTAAGAGTTCCTCTGGGTGACATCAGAATACATTTCCTTTGATGGCTGAAAAGGCTGGAGAGGTGAAGGTGAACAGTATGAATTTCGATTTATGGATACAGACATTTCTGAAGACACAAGCAGCATCAGTAGATTACCGATTATAAATCTTCTTCTCAGAAGGGTAGCAACATGTCTGATATGCCCATAACAGTCAAGCACTGAGCTCCTGCAAAGTTTGAGAGATGGATCAAAGCCTAAAAGTTGACTCTCCCTGGAGAATAAGAAATCAGGCTACTCAACATTCTAGCACTCTAGCATTCACCCATATAGGAAATAAATATATCCCTTTTAAACAAACCCCAAAACCCCACTTTGTCTGGGAAGCAATGCACTGTTTTCACTCTAGGACCCTTTGTCGACTTCAGTCTCAGTATAAGAATTGTTTTCCTTTTTGTTGCTCTTAAAATGCAATTGCAGGAAACATCAGAGAAGAAATTTGGGAACCTGGAATTTCAGAGTTGAAAATATAGGCTTCATTTCTATTTCCCTTGGATTCCAAAACCCTCACATCTTCAGCAAATGAACTTTAACCTCCCCCTCTTTCCCAGGAGTTTGACAGCTGTCAGGAGAACACTTGGATGAGGCCCAGAGGGCTGAAGATCTTTGCACACATCCAAAGAGAGACATACACATATGTAAGCTACATTTATCCATGCCTGTGTCACCAACAGGAATAATAGTTGATGTGGTGTTAACAAATTTAGCTACATGCCTATGGTGTGTTATATTGACAAATTTAACTACATGTTGCATTAATTGAATGATTAGCATTAAAAATAATGTAGGGCTGTGCTGAGGGGAGGAAGGAGAAGCAATTGATCTCAGTAATACAGTAGACAGAGAAGAGAGGTTGAAACATTCTCTCTCCAGCTGTGATACTGATGAAACCCTTCCTCTCCTGATTGTCGATTAGCACTAAGGGAAAATTGAGTCTATTGGCACCAAGAAATTCCTCTCTTCCTCCCATTGTAATTTTCACTAATATTGCAACTGAAGAGGGAATACTTAAATCTTTTCTCCATAAACCTCATCTTCCAGCATGCTGCATTGCTGACTACAATGTTATGACTATAGTAACTTATAATTTGCACAGTGAAACATTTTCTCGTGGCTTTTAGGCCCTTGCTATAAAAAGACAGACAGGCTTCCTTTAGGATTTTCTTAAGTATCTTTATTTAAAATTCAGTTCTAGGTAAAGGTCATTGCCCCAAAGATGAATAACCAAAACCTGAGGAGGCAGGTAATGACACTCCCTGAAAAGCAAGCCATGCCAGCACAAACCACTTTGGCTGAGCCATTTGATGGTAGCGATGCCACTTAAACCCAAGATAACACCCAAACTCAGGTGCTGGCCTCTTAACATAAATCATTGAATGGCCTGAACTGAGCAAAGCTGAAGCTGCAGAATAGTAATATGGTCTCTCTCATCAGTTTTTCATGACCAAATCTTAACTAAAAAAATGCTCCTGTTATTACAATGTCTCCAAATTGTAGAGCCCTGCCTGAAAGATCTCCCTTGTACCCAACCACCAGCTCATTACTATGCAGAGCTGCTAAAAAGGTTATAAGAGAAGTTGCATGGAACAAGGCCATTTTAAAAAGGGAACCACAGAGAGATAGCTATAAATGATACAACCCTTTCAATATGATCAGGGAAGCATGGCTTGCTGTCATCAGTGTCTTACCTGCTTCCTTGGCCCAACCTTCAAGATCCTTCCTCAGCCTGAAATCATTGGTGCAGTCATGGTAACCTAATGACTTAAACCAAAAGTCCAGGGGAGAGACATGGATGCGAATATATTGTGCTGTTGGCCCTTTGCCATGTAAATAAATGCAGAAATTTAAAATGTGGTCAACGGGAACTAGCAAATCTTCCACCTACTTTTCACTGTGTCGAAAAAAATTAAATGCAGAGAGAGCATGCTTCTATGCCTTCTTGGTGCTAGGAGCCAACACAAGGCTCATAGCCCATATTATTTTGGAAGGGCGAGGTCCCATAGGCCTGTGGCCATCTGTTCTGGATCAGAGGCAGCATCCAGTGCCAACTGCTGGAACCACTGCATCTGAAAGCAGGAGAGATCATCAGCTATCCCATTATTCAACCCCGCAATATGACATGCAGCCAAATCATTACACCAAAAATGTACAGCTGAATTAGAAAACTCTGCTGCCCATAACTTATGACAAGGATTGAAAAAAAATTCAAGAACATAAAGTAGGGCACACCAATGGCTTTTGAAATATACACCAAAGCCCAGGGAGCCTGAGACATTGAAGGATTCTTACAATGTGCCTTGCAATCTAATATCCTCCCCCCATTAAATTTAAGCCACTACTGCCATGTAACCATATCTAACCAAATCTTCCTGGTAAACCTAATATGATAATGAGGCACTGATACACCACTAATGGCATCACATAATCAGTGCAAAATGGCTCAGCTTGGGGTGACCACCTGACAAGCAAAAATTGTAATATCCAATAAATTCTTGAAATTTTCATAGAGTGGCTTTTTGGTGAAGCAAAAAGCTTATAGTGTAGTTTTACTTGTCATCAACTTTACTGGAAGGAAGTTTATAAAACTGGCGGATCGTGTCTATTTTAATTCCTAAAAAAGGTGAAGCCTAGGTGAAGGATCCACAGATTTTTCATGTGCAAGTGGAACCCCTGATTCCTCCATTAGAGTTGTACATTGCGGTGTTAAAAAAGCACTGTGCCCTATGTTGGAATGGCCAATAAACAAGAAATTGTCCAAATAATGAACAACCCCTCAGCTCCAAGTTTTAAACTTAATGGTCCATTCAAGAAAAGGGCTGAACCTTTCAAATTCTAAACAGGAAACTGAACAGCCTATGCGTAGACCACAATCCATGTAGAATGGATGATCAAATTAAAGCCCCAAGAGCTCAAAATCCACTGGATGTACCAGGAGTATTTATTTATTTATTTATTTATTTAGAACATTTATATTCCGCCCTTCTTACCCCGAAGGGGACTCAGGGCGGAGCACAGCATGTACACGGCAAACATTCAATGCCGGGACACAAATTCACATACAATACATAAACATTAAAAAACATTTATCAAAATATTAAAATACACCATTTAAAACCATCCTAGCCATCCGCATCAAATCCAATTGGCTCTGTCATCTTTCCCACTGCCACTGCATTGCCCTGTCCTGAAAACTTGGTCCCACAGCCAAATTTTTACCATCCTTCTAAAGGACAGGAGAGAGGGGGCCAACCTGCTCTCACCAGGAAGGGAGTTCCCTAGCCAGGGAGTAATCACCGAGAAGGCCCTGTCTCTCGTCCCCACCAATCATGCCTGTGACAATGGCAGGACGGAAAGCAGGGCCTCCCCGGAGGATCTTAATCTCCGTGATGGTTCATAGGGAGAGATGCGTTCGGACAGGTAATTTGGGCCGGGGCCATTTAGGGTTTTATAGGCCAAAGCCAGCACTTTGAATTGTGCCTGGTAGCAAACTGGCAGCCAGTGGAACTGGTGTAACATGGGAGTTGTATGGGAGTTGTATAGGAGTTGTATGGGAGTAAGTGGAACGTTGACTTAATGTCAGCCCTTGTAAGTTCCACCGTCACCCCGTGGTGATGCACCTGTCTAACCACCTCATCAAAAAGTGTAAAGCGTATGGAACAAACCTCTTGGGTAAGACAGATGATGGATAAGCCTATAGTGCCCTGGTACTTTTTTTGGTACTATACCAAACGAATATTCTTAGATTAAGCACCAAAGGTAGACTAAAAGAACCTATGATTCTACCTTCTTGCACCTCTTTTTGAATCTTATCATGAACCATGTTTTCTAGCTCTAAAACTGATCTAAGATTCCTAGCATGGAAAGGCTGCAGCCTTCCTATTCAAGTAATTCTGAAATCTTCATTAAAACCATCCCTCAAATAATCAGCATCTCTAATGTTGGGATAAAATATTAACCAAAAACAGTTATACATCTAACTTAATTGGACTGGGGCCCTTTTGAAGGAGGGTTATTACCTGGGCCCTTTCTACCTCCCAAGGGATCCTTTGGCTCTTCTCCTGGTGGCTTACAACCCTGTGGGCAGTGGTGAAAGGAGTGTAAAGGGAGCAAACATGTACAAAATGACAGGGCATAGCCCTCCCTGCACACTGAACTCCCAGCAAGCTAGGCACTGCTGCTGCCATGGGTTCCATGAAAACCAAGTCACAAGGACAAGTTGGCCACTGTGGGCCCTATCACCCAGCATCAGCCTAGGGGGTGTTGTGATCTGCATTCACAATTGAGAATGAATAAAGTTCAAAAGCCACAAGGGGTATTTCACTGCCTTCATACAAAAAGAAATGTTGTAGGATAGCCATGTGGTGCCTGAGAAGTCTACGTAAGCTCTGTAAATGATGCTTAGATTTTGGAATAGTGTCAAAGTCTCTCTGGCCACCACCACCACATAAACGAGGAACGCTGTTAGCCAATTTGATAATTTTTTACCTACCTTCCTCTTCAGCTTTTCTTTCCCCTTCTCATCTATACCCTCTTTCTCCTTCTTACCAGTTCCCGGAATAATAAAGAGAAAAGGTCCATAAATTCTCCTCACATGATCTCATCAACAATACGCTGAGCCAAGTACTGCCCCAAAGCAGTGGTCTGGATACCCCAGGCCTGATTGTATACTTCTGGTAGAACTGGTGAATTCACTATTCCCCATTGCATTGGACTAAGGGCCATGGGAGTAGTTTGCCATTAACGATAATAGCCATAGGGTGACTACCAGATATATGGGGTACCCCTTCAGCTCCCATTTCGCCGGTTGCTGTTTGAAACAAGGCCAAGGCTTTTGCACATTAAATTCCGGTACTGTATGCTGTGACACCTCACCTGGCAAGGCTGATGCAGATGTGGCACCATCAGAAGTGGAGGGAATGGGATTGGGATCAGTTGGAATGAAATCACCACGGTTGATGCATGCTCCAGGTTCTGAGTGCTTGAGGAGTTGTTGCCTCCTGTTCCCTGCTTACTTTCTTCTAGAAGGGAAATACATGTACACAAATCTTTAAAAACATATTTTGTAAGGGGCTCAGTTCCCACAGAAGCCTGACTAAAAACCTCACCTTTCTCTAATGCCTGAATGCATTTCAACAATCAAGCTATGCTCTGTAGCCCACCTCCTCATCAGAGAAATCTAATTCTTGTAGTGATCACTTTTGCAGTTATTTCTTTGCAGGTCCTTTCCCTGTAGGACCCCCACCCCCACCCCATGATAAACTGTGCCCTACACAACAAATTGAAATAATGTGAATCCTGCAGTAGTAATGGTGGTGATAAACACTGTTAATTTTATACCCACTAGCAGTAACAATTACATCATCATTATCATCACCACCACTACCATCATCACAAAGATCAAATTAGAAGCCAGGGTTCTGTATCACAATGTAATAAAAAGCAACCCGTGAATTACCAGGGGCTACTCCTTCATTAAACACAAAATATTAGATTCAGTCACATTCTCTCAGCTTTGGAAGAAGCAAACAATCAACAAAATGTCTGCCACAAAAAGAGACTATTGGTGCCTAAACAAAACGACCACTGCAATATTTCCCATTCAAAGAAAGATGGCCCAAACAAAGTGGCCGCTGCTCTCAAATGCAACCAATGAAAAAGATGGCTGCTGCAGGGCAATTTCACACCCAAATAAAATGACTGCTGGGTTTACGGGACTGGACAGCAGGCAACCTAGAAAATGGTGACAAACCACTTAGCTGCACCATCCCTTCACACCCCAGCATGGTGCAACAGAGAACCACGGTTTACCTCACTTTCTTTGCTTTATGGCGGTGTAAATGGGCGTCATTGGAAATTTGTTGTTAATGTGTATTCCATTTCATCTTTAACTTGATGGTTACTAAATTACTAGTTGTCATTGCAAAACTGAATATGGAATGGGTGGTGGAAAATAAAACTTGCATGAGCTGCTTCCAGATCTTTGGGGAAGAACTCTTCTACATGAGTAGGCATTAACATCATTTCAGCTGTTATTTTAAAGTGCAGATGCTTGAGATGATTCTGCTTCTTCTGGATGAATTGAAATGAGATGGCAGTAGAGAATTGATTTGTCAGTTTGTCATCTGAAGGTTCCACTTGCATATAGTTTAGCTTGTGATTTGAAGATTATTTTATCCCTGTTCCACCGTGACACAGAAGGCAACTTGGGGGGGGGGGGGGATGAGTGCATTCAGAATTTTATTCAAACACACTCTATTTTCCATTCTTGTGGCTGCCATTTCCTACTCACAGTGACCTCAGGCAACAATAGGCATGGTTTAGGATTCAAATGGTGGAAAGGCTTGCCATATAGCCCGAAAAAACCTACAACAACCCAGTGATTCCGGCCATGAAAGCCTTCGACAATACATTAAGCTGTTACTAGAGATGGCTCCAATTTATGGGAAACTTGAAAAAAATATATCCTGCCCATGAGTGATAGTGAGAAAGGTGAAATTGCTCCTTGAATCTTCACCCCACAATTTCGTGGCCCCTAATAGTTTGTGTCTTGTGAGTGTCCCCATACACCATTATCATAGTTGTAGACAATGACAGAAGTACTGTCAATCATTCTAGAGAGATTCAAAGTCACAAAAACAGAACTTGAAAAAAATGTATGCATCTTTTAAAGCAGGATTTGTTAGGGCTTCTTCTGGGTTTGGAACTCTACAAAATCTAAATCCTTTTATAATTGGGGATCAGAAGCATTTATAAACCAGTATCTCTGCTTTATAAACCAGTATTTCTGCTTTATCAGGGAAGTCTGCTGTTTAAATTTAATTTTATGTTTTAGAGAGGATAGCTTCTCTGAAAGATGAGGAAGATGCAAATCCAGTCAACAAAGTTTTATGTGATCATTTGGGACATGAATGTTAAAGTCAATGAGGAAATAATGGAATGAAAAGGAAAAGGAAACTACAGAGAACACACCCGTTAATGAGTACCCAGGAAAGGATAATGATACTCTTCAAATAAAATACCTATTTTGGTAATATAAGCCTAATGTAAATCATTATAGGCCTCACGATTATTGCCTGTTCATATCTAAACTGTCATCCCCTGATCTCTCAAATTTAATTTCTCCCAGATAAACTAAACTCAGTGCTGAGTGAAACATTTTTTTTAAAAAAAACCTGCTCTTGATTTCTGAGGGTCAGAATAGATAATGACACCACCAAATTATAATGCAGTAGGTTAATATTATCTTCTGCTGAATCTAATCTCAAAACCAAAATGAAAATGTATGAATTTAATTAATATTACTTGTCTATGCTTGAGAACTGTGAACAGTTTATGGTGCACTGTAGCATATCTAAAGGCCCCACAAAATAATTCATGCTATTTCTTTGATAACAGCAAAGCTAGCACAAATTGTATGCCATCTGTATATAAAGTTAAAGTTACTAAAATATGTATATACAGTTTCTCTCTTTTAAAAAACCTTGTTAATTGAATGATGTCTTCATTTAGTTTAACAGGAAACTGCATAGCTTAGCATATAAAATAACTGTCTCCTGGGGCGGATATACTGCATTTACTCGAATGAAATGCTCACCTCGTTTTTTTTTTCTTTTTTTCTTTTTTTGTGCTGAACCAAAGCAAAAGGAGCAGCATCTGGAAGTCTTCTTTGAGGGACATCATCTCGTGTTAAATGGTCAGGGCTGAGTGCTATGCAATCCTGTGTTTTGTAATTTGGTGAGGCACAGGGCCGGCCCTAGGTAATTTTCAATGGTAAGCAAACATTATTTTGGCGCCCCCCCCCCCCAAAAAAAACCAATCACTGAAAAAAAAAAGGTAGAGGTGAATAAAGAGTTACCTTAAAGAAGAGAGTGGCACAGAGCAGCAGCAGCAGCGAGGATGCCCCTCTTCTCCTCCAGGGTCTTCCTCCTCCTCCTCTCCATTTGGAGGTGTCTAAACGGAGAGGGGGAGGAAGAAGAGCCCAGAGGAGAAGGAGATGGCCAAGCCTCGCTGCTGCTGCAGCCGGACGCTCCTCTTCTCACCCCCTTCGAGGCGAGGCCTCGAAGGGGGCGAGAAGAGAGTGGCACAGAAGCAGCAGCAGCAGCGAGGATGCCCCTCTTCTCCTCCAGGGTCTTCCTCCTCCTCCTCTCCATTTGGAGGTGTCTAAACGGAGAGGGGGAGGAAGAAGAGCCCAGAGGAGAAGGAGATGGCCAAGCCTCGCTGCTGCTGCAGCCGGACGCTCCTCTTCTCACCCCCTTCGAGGCGAGGCCTCGAAGGGGGCGAGAAGAGAGTGGCACAGAAGCAGCAGCAGCAGCGAGGATGCCCCTCTTCTCCTCCAGGGTCTTCCTCCTCCTCCTCTCCATTTGGAGGTGTCTAAACGGAGAGGGGGAGGAAGAAGAGCCCAGAGGAGAAGGAGATGGCCAAGCCTCGCTGCTGCCCCACACTCCTCTCGCCACTCTACAAGGTGCACGGGGCATGAGGGGAGGGAAAGGCATGCACCTTTCTCTTCTCCCTCGCACGCCTTTCCTGCCTCTGCCGCTAGGAAAGGCACATGCAGGGCGAGAGGGGAAGGACAGAGGCGCGCGCCTTTCCCTTCCCCCTTGCCGCATGCGCGGCTTTTCTGCTTCCTCCCGCTGCTGCCCCCACCGGCGCTGCTCATGGGACGAGGCCCAATTGGAGGGAGGGGCATTTAAGGAGGCGCGTGAGCGCCCCTGGGACAAACAAAGTATTCTGCGGTCGCTTACTTCGCGTAATGGAAAAGCCGCCCCTGGTGAGGCATCAGCATTCTTTGGCAGAGAAGGCTCAAGGCTTTGGAAAACTACAGCCACCCATGACTCCATAGATTTGAAACAAGGCAATTAAAGTAGATTCATTCTACAGCATAGATGCACCCTTCGTTTTTCTTTTTCATCACTAGAAGCTTTGATGTCCTAACACAATTTTTTTGTATATATAATGAAGGAATTCTAAACAGGCAGCAAATGTAATGCACATCTTTTTTGGCCAAATTACAAAGACTGCACTTTTTGCCACTACATATTACATTCGGCAGCAAATACTCTTTTTGGTTTTGGGGTTTTGAAATATGAGGTTTTCATTAGATTCGATGGCACATTAGACTCAAGTAAATACAGGCAATGCTTTTATACTTACATCAAAATAAGTTGATTTACAGAATGTTTAGAGACATACACTTGGCCTCCACATTTGCTGGAGTAAGGAGCACAGGACCCCTGTGAAAGTAAAAAAAAATGAATTAAAATTGCTTTTTACAAAAAACAATCAAAAAGCAAACCAACAAAGAACGCTAAGAGTACACCTCTCCAGGATCTCCAGCATGACTGAATGATCAACCTCTAGCAGAAGTTGATATTAGAATCTCTCTGGGTGGTCTAGAGATTCCTAGGAAAAGCATCTTTCATCAAATCTATGAATAATCAGATCAATAAAAGTCAAAGCAGAAAATGTGGAGGGCTAACTTATTATCATAAATAAGTCTTATAATATTGCACAACTGATGCTCACCTCAATTTCTAAGTGTCATGACAAGAGTTTGGACGGGATGGCCCTTATGGTTTCTTCCAACTCTATGTTCTTCTATGTTTCTACAAACAAAAATGAAAGCTAGGGCATGGGGTCAAATTTAAGACTTTAATTTTCTCTCTTCAGTCTTGAAATATGGCTCAGGAAGATAAGGCTGGTGATATTTCTCAATATATGAGAAATTTCACATTGCTTTTGTTGTCTCAATCTAGATGCCTGGATGTATCAGATTTATATTCTCTATCAAGGGCCTCTATCAAGATGTAAAGGAGGTTTAGCCAGGACTTTAAAAAGGTTTTGTTAGTATTGGATATCTTTTGTGAATTAGTCTGTACTTTGTATTTTTCAATGTAACACAGACTATAAGCATATTTAAATTCGAAGAGCTTAGAAAGGTTTTATCGCATTAGCATACATCATGTAGTCTGTGATATACATAGCACAAATAACAGAAGATGGATAGATTATCTAGATTTTTATTCTTGACCTGCTGCTATCTATTGAGTGATCTTAATAGAAATATATATATGAACACTGCCTTCCAACTATATTTTTAATATAGTGTAGTTTTAGAATTCATTTATTCATTTTTGGGTAATGGAAATTCCTGCTTGTTAAGACTGAAACAGAACATTAACATTAATGATACAACAGGAAGATGGAGCATGAAAGTAGTAGGTAATAAAAGGGATTTGGGGACAATAATGCATTGTTTTGCAGGAAGAAAAGTCCATTAAAACATATTGTTCACAGATGCCTGCAAAAGAATAGCAGAGAAATGCTAAATGATACCGAAAATAAATCTTTAAAAAATTAATATGCAGTCCTAGTTTTGTGAGCAGCAGAGAGATTTGTATTCATCTAAAGCCATTAAACAAAGACTTCAGGTTGGTGCATACACATACATCCATCACTCATTTACTCAACAATTAATGGAATATACCAGAAGACACAAATTGTTATCTTCAGAAAGAATTATGTTTGAGATGGTGACAGATAGCTTTAGAAAGCTGATGATAGCATTTTATTAGTGATAACTATTTATGAGTGAAAGCCACCATTTCATAACTTTCAAGTGTGTAAATATCTATACATTTTATGGTAATTCCAGTCCTTAATGGACAGGCAGTGTTAAAAGATAATAAGTCCTATTTGATCCCATGGCTTTTGACCTATGACTCCTGTAGTATTCCATCTTGTTTCCTGAACTATCTGATACGTATATCAAAATTCTCGGAGAATTTGGCTGGAAGTTTCTGATGTAATGATCCAAATATACTGTCGTTATCCAAATTTGTCTCTTTTCTGTCCTGTCCAATCCCAAGAAAACTATTATGTTTATAAATATAGTGTCTTATGTCAGTAAAGTAGAAGATGAGGTCAAATGAAGTGAAATTTAATATAAAACAAGATTTCCTGGTCATTCAAAAATCAAAGCAAGGCTTCTGTCCGTGTTAGATATAATTTGGATATGTGAAAAGTGTTGATGGTTTTCTTATCCTCAGTGGGAAAGGACCTCTTAGTGTTGTAAAACACACTGGCAACATGATTCTCACCTGCCTCAAGGTTTTTTGTCCATGTGTGGTAAGAAAAATAATCAAAATTTCTCTCATAAACAACTTGATTTTTGTATAATTAAGTGTGTTTGGGAAGTCTGCACTAAATGCATTTTTTCATGAGCATCAAGGTTTACAATACACATATAAAACTTTTTATATTTTATGTTTTAAAAGACAAATAGTCAAAAACCATTAAATATACCTCTTGTAATCTCACTGAAATCACCAGAGCGTTAAAAAACAAATTAAACAAATGCTTACCTCATACATCATAACAGTAATAATATGTAATAAACAAGTGCTTAATCACTAGAGGGGAAGGCAACGGTAATTCAGCTTTGGACTCCTTGTTCTTCACTGCACCTGGAAGTTCAGATTTTAATGGTTGCCAGGAGCATGTTTGTACACCTGTTACCAATATTTTAACTATTCCTTGAAATATTAGATTTTTCTGTGACCATGATGTCAATATGCTTTAGGGCTATGAAATAAATCAAGGGATTCATCAGCTTGATGGTGGACCTTGGACAGGCAAACAAAACAAAAACAGACAAACAAACACATTCTTTAAAAATGATGAGATTCTTTGTTATTGGTCTTGTCAAGCTTTTCTACAGTGTTTCTGAATAATGATTGAGGACAAAGAAAAAATGTCAATATATAGTACCACTTGATTTTAAACTCTACTGAAAAAAATGGAAATGTTCACATTCCTGCCTCTAACAAGAATAATATCATTGACTGAAGTGCCACATTAATATGGTAAACTACGGTTCAGATCCAATCTATCTTCGTGACCACATCTCCACCTATAAACCAGTGGGGGCTCTAAGATCTGCTGGGGAGGCCCTACTCTTGATCCTGCATCCATCTCAAGCAAGGCTGGTGGAAAAGAAAGAGAGGGACTTCTTGGTGGTGCCCCCCCCGACTTTGGAACACCCTCCCCAGGGTTATTAGGCTTGCCCACATATTACAATGTTTTCGCAAGGAGCTGAAAACATGCCTCTTGAGGCAGGCCTTTGGAAATGATTAAGACATCTGCTAATCTAAGGACCAAAAAATCTAATATTGTTACTAGTATTTTAATGATTGAATTGGGCTATGGCTGGGATGCTGTACTATTTGTTTCTATGGCAATTTGTACTGAGTTTTATTGATTTTAACACTGGACATTTTGTAATGTGTAGTTGTTATCTTAACTGGTGTTGCCATTGTTTAATATGTGATATAATATTATGTGTTATGGCACTTGTATGTGCTTTTGTAAACAACCCCAAGTCCTTCTTGGAGATGGTGGTAGGGTGCAAATAAAGTTGTTATTATTAGAAACACAACAAGATGAGTCCACAGCAGACAAGATCACTCTGCTGGCTGTTGTATTGGATCACACGTCAAACATTTCCCAGGTGTCTAGGACTGTGTGATGTATCGGTGAATGATGTGTGCAGATCCTAGTAAGGTGGCCTTCCGCAGCTGGAAGATGGTAATTTTGTCAGCACCGATTGTGTTTAAGTGCAGGCCAAGGTCTTCAGGCACTGCACCCAGTGTGCCGATCACCACTGGGACCACCTTTACTGGTTTGTGCCAGAGTCTTTGCAGTTCAATCTTTAAATCATCATATTGTGTCAGCTTTTCCAGTTGTTTCTCTTCAATCCTGCTGTCACCTGGGATTGTGACATCGGCAGTCCATACTTTGTTTTTAGCATGATTGTGAGGTCAGGAGTATTGTGCTCCAGAACTCTGTCTATCTGAATTTGGAAATCCCAGAGTAGTTTGACATGTTCATTTTGTGTAATTTTTTCCAGCTTGTGATCCCACCACTTCTTTGTCGCAGTCAGATGGTATTTGTGGCACAAGTTGTTATTATTATTATTATTACAATTATTATTATTATCATTATTATGCCATGCTGGTTCAATAAGACTATTTTGGCTGGGATTGAATATTGAATTCAGACGTGTGTGTGTGTGTGTGTGTGTGTGTGTGTGTGTGCATTTGTTCAGTGGGCAAGATTTGCAGCAGGTTGCACTTCGTTTTTTTTAAAAAAAATCTGCTCCTGGAATGGCCATATTCCTTAAAAAAAGAGGATGTTCCAAAAGTGGGAGATACAAAAATTGGCAAGAATGATATTGAGCTTGCAGGCAGCATGATACACATGCCTATGATAAAGTATGAGCTCTGCCAATGACCTCTGCTTTCTGCCCTGTAAAATAGTTTCACATTTATTAAATTTCTTTGATTCTGAAATATTGTACATTACAGGATCTAATTCTTTTCCTCTCCTGAAATAGTATTTGCAGTTGACAGACTTTCAAAGTTACCCTGAGCAAAAAATAAAACTTCTGAAAGTCTGCATTAACTTTCTGTACATCCTTTTTCTGATGTCAGAATAATCCTGATGACTTTGCTCAGATCTTTTGAGAGCCCTTCCAGACAGGCCCTATATCCCAGGATCTGATCCTAGGGTTTCTGCTTTAAATTGA
Source organism: Anolis sagrei (assembly GCF_037176765.1). NCBI lineage: Eukaryota > Metazoa > Chordata > Lepidosauria > Squamata > Anolidae > Anolis > Anolis sagrei. Next base: position 21,661,032 of record NC_090025.1, read on the forward strand.
GTCCGCACTGCCAGATAATCCTGGGTTAAACAGAAAACCTGGGATCAGATCCTGGGATATAGGGCCTGTCTGGAAGGGTCCTGAATTATTTGGATAAAAGAATGCCATTATCGTGCATTCGAAGGAAGCAAGTCAATAGTTATTGCACAAAACAGTTATAGTTCTGCTATATTATTCCGCTATGACAAGGTTGTCTTGTTCGGTTGTGGATTCCAGGACTGCAAAATTGATTGGTTTGCCTGTATGTTTTAAGACACAAAAGAAGATGAAGAAAAATTCCAATGTCAAATCCCAATCTGATTTTTACATTTTAATAAATAGTTTTAAATGGTGTGGTGAAAACATCCCCAACAATTGAAATCAGACCATCCTATGATCCCATTTGTATTTTGGTTAGGTGAGGTAAAGGGGGAGTAAAATGAGAGTACTTCTCACCCAAATAGGAATTCTGCCCTTACCCAATGGACAGAGGTGGTTACCGGGGGCGGGGGGAGGGGTGTCAACTGGTGCTGGATGGAATTACATTAGCCTGAAATACTATGTTCACAGCTTGGATGTGCTCCTGAATATATATACAGTAGAGTCTCGCTTATCCAACCTTCGCTGATCCAACATTCTGTATTATCCAACGCAGTCTGCCTCCCACCCAGATCCACAGCTGTTTCAATACATTGCGATGCTTTGGTACTAAATTCATAAATACAGTAATTACTGCATAACATTACCATTTATTGAACTGCTTTTTCTGTCGATTTGTTGTAAAACATGTTGTTTTGATGCTTAATTTGTAAAAGCCTAACATAATATGACGTTTCATAGGCTTTTCCTTAATCCCTCATTAACCAACATTTTCGCTTATCCAACGTTCTGCACCCCGTTTATGTTGCATAAGTGAGACTCTTCTGTATTTTATAGTAATAATTTTATTATCTGCATTTTATGGTATGAATTTTATGGTGATATGTTTTAACTATGTTGTGTCCTGCTTGAGCTGTGAAGAGAGGTGGCCCATTATTTATTTACTTAATTTTTATCCCCTCTTTCTTCTGATATAGGGATTCAAGGTGCCTGACAGCATATATAACACAAAACCATTTAAACAGAGCAAATGTATTAAATCTAAGTACACACACATACATACATCCTATGTGTTATGAATCCCAAAATATTTAAATACATTTAAAACTACACTTAAAAACTACATAGCCCCCCAGAATCCCACTCCAGAATCCCCAGCAGCCTACTTCCCATCATTCCATAAATGCTTGATGGCAGAGGTATGTTTTCAGCTGTCTGCGAAAGGCAAGTCCCACTTACTTCAATAGAAAGTCAAAGATTGGGAAGGTGGATAGGCATGCTATCTTTATTTATTAAGGCATGTATGGATAAATAATCAGATTTTATAATCGAAAACCTTATACTTGCGTAAATAAAACAACAGTTACTGGTGTAAACAGGGTAATATTTGATAGTATAATGCCAATAACACTTCAAAAACCTTCTTAAATCAAATTAGATAATTTAAAAATACATCACAGAGGTCTTTTCATTTCACCTTTTTATTGCCAGGTCTACTAAAGAAAACTGCCCAAACTTCATTTCACTGTCATATTTGTATAAACTTGGGTTTTACCTGTCCTTGCATATTGACTTCAAATTTCATGTACACATGTTGAGCCAATAAGACTGCATTACAGTCACAGCAAGTGCTGGCTCATGCATAAGCAATTAGACACAGAAATGATCATAATTGAATATCCCAACACTTTCTCCTGCTATTGCTGACACGTCCCTGGCTAATTTATCTTTCTCTTTACTTTCTAGTGAAATAGTTAACAGCTGTGGCATCAGAAAGAACTTAATTTGGCAGCTGGAAAGCCAGATGCCAGGGCCTGGAATTTACCTATAATCTTTAGAAATATATATTTTTGGAAACCTTGTTGAAATCTGATGCCAATAGCCCTACTTGGCTTCGTAAGACAAGCTTTTGCTAGTTAAATGCCTGGCTTCTGTTCTGGAATCCAGGCAGTTGTCCAAACTGGTAAGTGGTGATGTATCAGAGAAAAGGAGAGAGAAAGAAGGAGATGATGGTGAAAAATAAAAATAAAGAGTGCAATCCTAAAGTACTTGACAGTAAATCCTTTTAAAGCCTTTTAAACAGATTTTTTAAACAACCATGGATAAGTTGATTACAGTGGACTCTATGTATGCTCTGGTTCCAGTATCCCCAATGAATACCAGGTCCCATTATACACAGTTATATAGTAAAATGTTGTCCCTTACATAAAATAGGAAAAATCTAGGTTTGCTTTTTATTTAATTGAGTTTTAACTTTACAATTAACATTTTCTTCTATATTTTAAATGGTAGTAAGACACCTTGCATCTTGTGCCAGAAGAGAGATGTCTATTTCATTAATTAATCAAATAGTAACTTAGCAAGTGAGATAAAGCATTTCTCTGCACTATAATTATATTGAAAATATTTGGTTTAATAAGTAGGAAATGTATCTAAAATATATTTAATAAAATTAATTGATCTCAATATACATGTTACTTAATATAAAGAATTTAGTCAGAGGCTCTGTTAAACAACTCCCTCGAGCAATATTTTCTGTACAGGACTTGGGTGGAAAAAATTGACGAGGCTGTCAAAAAGACTAAAAATGGAAATGCTTTTCAACAAGAATGAAAATGGATGGAGAATGTTGGCTTAGTCCCAAACACTTCACACATTCATAATTATATCTGGAAGAATCTGAGTTTAGCACAAGAAGTATAGTGGGAACTGCCCTCCTGTTCTACTATGACTGGAGCATTCACAGCTCTGAACATCTCCAGAGCTTGAAATATGGTGGCGGGGGGACGGGACGGGGACAGGCGGACAATAGAATAAGGACATAGGAAAAGCCCTGGAAGATTAGTCCAAAATACTGTTTTGTCACATTTTTTTGGCTGTTGGTGGAAACACGGCAAGGAAGACGTGAGAATAATAAATATTTCCCATTGTTGCTCTCCAATGACAAGTATGCATATTTCTTTTGAGACAGGTTTCGTATTAGTGAAAAATGAAATCAGTCCTGCGATTTTCCATTAATATGATCATCCTGGCATAGGAGAATGTATTGTAAGCATTCGGCAAACACCAAATATATATATGGCAGAGTTGTTACATCCAGCGCATCTTAAAAAAAAATAAGGTAACTTCCGCTGGATGTCTCACATCCATCTTGCAACTTTCTTGAAGGTGTCAAGATGCTGGGGGAGCATTTACGAGGACCGACAGCTCTGTGTTTGGACATGCTGTCAGATACCATGTTTTTTTGCCCCATTTATTTGTCCCGGATTATGAGTCTGTCTGGAAGCACCCTAGCTGGCAGAAACAGCAAGCACACTTGCAAATTGTTGCAATCCAGAGCAGGGAACAAGGCCCTAAGATAACTATCCACCACACTTGGCTGTGAAAACAATCCTTTTTTATTATAAGAAAAATGGTTACAAAATAAAGGAAAAATGCAAGTCAAAAGCCACAGCAAAATCAGCAAACATGAATTTAAATGGACAAAGCAAAACCAAAAGCCTCACTGGGAAATACTGGATTCTGTTAGCAATCCACTAACCATACTTGATATCCTAGAAATCTTCCCAGACTATGGCCAGGGAACCGAGAGACCTGCCAAGGTCTTCATCAATTCTGAAACGATGCCTGAACTGAGGCAATCAGCCTGGCGTATTGCAATTAAAACTCAAGAATTGGTTCCGCGAACCGCCCTTCTGTTTTGAAGCCAATGTTTTTAATTCTTGAATTCGGGAGGATCGACACAAACTGAGTGATTTACTTCTGTCTTCCCAAATTTGGCCTCTTCTGTTGTCATTACAGTTAACAGGTGCAGAAGGGAGGGAAAGTTCAAGGTCTCCCTCTGAAACATTCTCATGAACACTGGTACTTTCATTTTCCAAATCTACAGAAGTTCCTTCCTCACTAATTTCAGGAACATTGGCATTTTCCAAACCTACAGCAGTTTCTTCCTCACTAATTTCAGGAGCATTGGCATCAAAAGGTACATTTCTACTGCATCAGTAAATATACTTTCATTAGCATCAGGAGGAACAAACAGAGAATCAGGTTCAAGTTCAATCTCAGGCTGAACCCCAACACAAATATACAACTGATTATTTGATGGTGGTAAAAAGATAAACATGAGAGTATAGATTTACACTACAAAAAAGATCTCAGTCCTTGTATTTCATTTCTCTGGAACAAACTTCAAGTCTACAAATGCATGTATTTTCCAGGCAATGTGCAGTTCATTTTGTAACATTTTCCTAAGAATCTGGATATAGCAACAGTGACAAAATCCATCACTGTAATGAACCTTGCTATTGTCATTCCTTGCTACTGATGCTGTGCCCACTTCTTGGAATAAACATTCAGTCTGTACAGATTTTTTTTTAAAAGTTTAAAAGTTCATACCATTTTATATACTTATAAAACTATATGCAGTACTTGAATGAGATTGTGCACAATTGCACACTGGTGATGTAGGGTTGGATTAAGTACAAAGCTCGTCTATAGGAAAGAACAACTTTCTGCCAGCAGATTTCTCTTCTGCCAACTTTTCAGAAAGATATGCTGACAGATCATTCTTCTATGAGAATTGCTCTGCTGGCTAAGACCTGCTAGCAGTACTGCCAAAGTACAGGGTCAGAGAAAGGGCAGAGGAAGGAGAAGCCATGCTAAACCAAAACTAAACTCTCTCAGCCCTGGGATACAGCCGCATTGCCAGCACAAAGTTAGGCCTGAACAACTTTAATCTGAAATAATTTCCCAAGGTGGAAAGGGCTGAGAATCAATGCAATCTCATTTGATGTATTGGTTCAGCTGGACTTTGGTTGTTTTTCCCAGTAAAAAAATGCACTTGCAGTGAGATAAAAGAATGGTCGAGGAATTTTAGGGTATTGCAATATGAACTAAATTGATCTGTGTCTCAGAGATTAGTTGAAAATGCATTACGAAAGTTCTGATGCAATTCGTGGCCAAAAATTTGATAAGAACATATCAAAATATACTCTAAAATAATATTTTGAGTAGCACAGGGTTTCAAAATAAGTTTTTTTGAGAGATCTTTTTTTCTTGAAAACATACAGATGAATATTGTTTGAATAACAAAACAGTAAATAGTTTTACTTTTTTAAGGTACATCCAATAGTTTTACTTTTTTAATGTGCAATTCAGTGAGATGGGAGAAACATTTGGGTAAAGAAGTACCAGAGATATCTTTCTCTGTGTGTACATCTGAGGCCCCTCCTATACTGCCATATAAAATCCAGATTATCTGCTTTAAACTGGATTATATGGCAGTTCAAAACAGATAATGTGGATGTTTCGCTTTTATAATCTGGATTATATGGCAGTGTAGAAAGGGCCTAAGAGAGATTCTGGGTTGACTTCTACAGTGCTAAATTGTACACATTTGCTTTTCTTGTCAAAATAATATTCTTGTCAGTGGCTTCTGTTCATATTATGGGAAATTGCAATGAAAGAGGTGACATTGACTTCATCCTGCCTATTACTGGAGCAAGTAGGATTCACAGTTTATCTGTGCTTGCATATGTTATTACTTGCACTAATTAATCCCATTTGCAAAAGCAAATTATGATTGGCATTTATCCTTAAAAATTAAGAGTTAATTACACAGAATATAATCTTCAAATTTGTATAAGTAGAAGCTCTGATTTTGTGTGCTCAAGACAGAATGTTTAAGTAAATCAGTTGGATGTATACAATATTTGCATATGCTAATGAAATGCTGCTTCATTGTATTTGCCCCAGCAGGCAGGTTAAGTTTTCATTACTCTATCTGCTCCTCTGTGAGCTAAGGCTGACAGCAAGTCTGCTCTGAGGCCGGCCCAGATGACTGAGCAATTTGTGCTTCCCTTTAATCTCACTGGCTGGCATTCAGATGAAAGAACACCACTTTAACAAGTAATGACCTTGATAGATTTTAGTACAAACACTGCTTGGTATAAAGGATTTGGATGTTTCTGAGTATGACTTTCAAAGAAGCATAAATGTTTTGGTACTTCTGAGCAAACAACGCTCCAACTAATAAACTAATAAACAAGATGAACTGGATTATTTTCCCCAACATTTCTTTAGTTTTTTTTTTTTTGGGGGGGGGGGGGTCTCAACATCTGACTATTTCTTCCACCTTTCCCAAGGATGAATGTTCAGAGATCCTTGAATGTACCCGAGATTCTATTTCTTACAAACATTGGTAGGTGTGTCCTAGTAAGAGTTCAATAAGGTATCCTCTCATCTCCTAATACATCATATCTCTCCTCTCCTAAAGCCTATCATAAAGCACATTGAAAAAAAATATTAGAAGGGATATGATTCTTCACTAATTCTACTAAAAGAAAGCATTTTTAAGCAAGAAAATCTTCAAAACCCATACAGGTTTTGAGATTTATTTACAATGTAATAATAATAATAATAATAATAATAATAATAATTTATTTATTTATAAGCTGCCCCCTCTCCCCGAGGGGACTCAGGGTGGTTTTAAATAAGTAACAAAAATGCCTAAAACAAACAAACAGAAAGTCAAGTCAAAAACATTAAATAAAACAATCTCAGTGTAACTTATAAATGTAACTGAAAATTAACTGAGCATTAAACTTAAATGAACATAATATAACACATGAACTCATACAAATTAAAAACAATACATTAAAAACACAAGGTAGTATACAATATCCAGCAGGCTGAGATAGGTGTCCGATATCAAAGAGAAGATATATAAAGATATACTAGTCCTCCTCAAATGCTAGGGTGCATAAACAAGTCTTTAAAAGCTTTTTAAAAGAGAGGAGCAAGGGGTCATTTTTAGTTCTTTAGGGAAGCAGTTCCAGATGCAGGAAGTGACCACGGAGAAGGTACCTCTTCTCATTCTCACCAACTACACTTGCGATGAGGGTGGGACTGAGAGCATTTGCAGACCGCATTTAGGACTTATTACATAAATGCATTGAATGTTGCAGCTGCTTTGCACAGTAAATGGCATTACATATCTGGGTAGAAATAAGGGCTAAACTCTTACATGGGAATCCTTTCCAAAAATTTGGTTCTCATAAGGAAGAACAAACATTTTCACCATTCTCCTTTTCATTCAAAACTGCATTGCAATTTTTGTATGTTTTTTTTTTAAATCCTATGTAGAGAACCAATTTTTAATGTAGAAATAAACATTTTCTGAACAGCAAATAATGTTTTGTGCAGAAAACAATTTTTTTCACAAAGAAAAAGGATTTTCTGTGCAGAAAATAGCATTGTTATGTAGCAATATTGTTTTCTGCACGGAAAATATAGTTTTCTGCATTTAAAAAATACATTTTTCACATTGAATAAGTCCCATGCTACAATTAGTCTTTTCAATCAAGAACTGATACTGTCAGGGTTTCCTGAAACTAAAAAAGCAACTGCTTTTCAATCTTTTCCCTTCTCTCAAATATTTAGGAATAGTCTTTCTATCCCAGATTCTCATAGGAGAAAACAAAATAAATTAAAATATTTGCTTCTTGTTGAGTGAGATTAAGAGAGCATTTTTTTTTTTAAAAAAAGCATTGAATTACATCTAGCTCTTGAGAGACAAGTGAGTGTAGGGTTGTTGTTTTTTTAAAAAAAGCCATCTGCTTCTTACAGTCTGCCTATATAAAAGGTAAGCTGAAAATAAATTTACCTCAGATGTTTGCATCTGTAGAGTTCTCATTGACATCATAATGACTTTGAATTTCACCTGTGTGCATTATTTTAAAAGGGACTTATAAAAATTTCTCTCCAAAGGCTTCTTACTGAGTAGGTTATTATTTGCATAATATTTTGCTGCCAAGCCTTCAGGGCTACTCAAATTTAATCATGATGAGAAAAGACTTCAATAGGTATTGGCAAAAATCTAACACTCTTACACTTACTGCAGCTTATCTGAGAGTCCCAGAACAGATTCTTAATATTTTTGGATCTGCTCATGAATATTGACACCTACTCTGGCACATTTTTATCTATTTTGGAGTTTCAAAAAATACATCCTTAGTAAACGCATTCAATTTATTGAGTCCATATTAGAATATAAGGTCAAATGAATTCTTTGGCTACTTTAATCTAGAGAAGAACTTTGGTTGCCATTTAACTAACTAGTGACCATTTTCACAAATGATCCATGTCTAATATTTTGTAGGAAAACATTAAATAGACTTGCAAAACATGTAACTCTGACTCACTTTTACATGCCTGATATTTGAAGTAATCTTTCATTCACACAACTTTTCATTAAGTTATTAGGACTGAAACAAATTTCAAACAAGCTTCACTGAAAATGAAATAAAAACACTATTTTCTAGCTACATATTTTCTCAACATGCAAATTACTCTTATAAGACTTTATGTTTCTGTGTTGTATTATGAGATTAATGAGAACACACAAATAATTTCAAACAGTCATAGCATTATGACATGGATCCACAGAGTGTACTTGAGGACTTCTGGCTGTGATTATCAGAAGTATAATTCACAATAGAATGCCAGGATGGCACAATGGTTTGTAAATTGGACTAGGACTCCAAGACACCAGTGTTTGAATCCTTCCATGCTCATGGAAACTCACAAAGTGGTAATATATCATTCCACTTCAAAGCACATAATGTGGATTATCTGCTTTGATAATGTGGATTACATGGCAATGTAGAAGGGGCCTCAGCCTCATAAAAAATAAATGGCAATACACACCCCTAAATAAATCTTGACAAGAAAAGTAAGTCAAATGTATTGAAGGCACACTACAAAAACAGCAAGAAGCTTGCCATCTCCATGGTGATCATAACATGTATCCCATTTGTTTTAATAATTAGTTTGAAAGATTTCAGGTGATCACTCTGTGCTATCAGAGTGAGACTCTAATCATGAATTGTTGTGGTCTTTGCCTGTATTTGGACTTAGCTCATACCTAAGTTTCTCTGAATTCCACCTGAATTTTCACCTTTCTTTTTTTTTGTATCAGGTTGTAAAAAAGTGTTATTTCTTTTTTGTATAGCCATTCTAGAAATACATACATTTTCCAAGGATTTTTCTTACCATTCCCCAAGCTGACTGGGATTTCTGAGAGGTAAGATCAAAACCTGAGAATTATTGAACCTGAAACAACAATAGTGATCTTTCCAAAATGCACATGTTTCATCAGTTCAAATGTGACAGCGACAGTCCAAATCACTCCCTTTTCAGTTGTTTTTAAAACATCCCAATTTCTATCTGTCCTGCCTGTATTTCCCCCCTTTGTCCTCAATTTACATCAGCTACTACAAAGTAGGCTTAAGGTGCAAGAGTAGTTTTCACTCAAATTATCAAAAGCAAAGGACAGGAGAGGCCCCTGTAGAATCGGGCACAAGCAGACTACCTGAGCCTCTCCCAAATTATGTCTTCTTTCCCATTAATACTATTTACCACTGTGGGCACATTCTGATATTGTATGTCAACATGTGTCCTGTTTTTTTATCTGTGAAATGTCAGAGGGTATATTTAATGAGTAGCTGGATGAGAAGGTCACTTTGTTGAGTCAAATCAGAAAATGTAGGTCAAATAAGTTAACATGCAAGAGCAGCTGCAGAAATTATTTTTATGTGTATTTCCCTGTGCAGTTCCTCCATTTTACACTGGAACACAAACATGGATGCAACTCACAGCATCAGCCACAGGACTAAGCAGAAATTGTGTAGTGTGCATGACATACCTTGATGGTTTCTTGAGTTTATGGGCAGCCAGTATCATTGGCCACCCTCATACAGCAGTGCAGTGGAGCTGGACTGATTATATATTACATGTAGTATAGTTAAACCTCATATTTTAACCCTCCTTTGACATTCCAGGGGATAAGGACATCACTTGGTTACCTGTGAGAACATCTGAAATTATATCCCCCATTGTTAGCCCACTTGAAAGATCTGCATAAACATGGCTTTTCTTTTGTTCCCTGCTGTCATTCTCAGAGCTAGTAGAAGTTTCTGTGTCTGTATACTTGGGTTTTCTTTGTTTAGATTATTACGATGAAACATGTTGCATGTGATGACATGTTATGATAACAATGTAGTGGGGCATGCAACAGGTTAGAGAACTTGTATCAACCCTGGGTAGAATATGCAGTTTAAGGATCCAATCTACAACTTTACATAGATGTTGCCTCCTGATCAGCTAAAGAATATGTAACTTTTTCTGATATGAAATTCTTGCGGCATCCATTAATCATCAATAAAGATTGTTTTCTCACCAGTGATATATTCCAGTCTTGCTACCAAATGAAACCTTTGATAGGCCTGTGATTAGGTCCTGTCTCAGTTCAGAAGAAATTATTTTAAGTTACATCTTTGCCTGGATTTGTTCCCACCCCTGGAATCATCAACACTTAAATATGCTCAAAAACTGGCAACCCTTGTCCTCCTGATCTCATTACCTGTCCTAGGTTTGTTTATCTGATGTGTCCTGCTGAAAGAGGACCCCTCTTTCTGATAAGCAAATATGTCCAATGAATAACAATGATGTCTTGTAATCTGCTCCAAAGAGGCATTTTACATGACCCCTCTGAGAAAATTACACACCAGTTCTGACTGAAATGTCACATGCGTCATTGATGAATGGGCCCTTTAGTGCCCAGTTGATGGCAATCAGACTGCCTTTCTGACAGGCCATAAGTAAATCATAAGTAAACTTGGAAACTTTAAAAAATATGCCCTTCAGTTATGGGCAGCTGTCAAGAGTAAAGGGCAACAGCTTAATGATAGGGTTTGAAGGAATGCAGAAGTGAAAAAAAAACTTCATCTCAGCATTTGGTGACTTAAACATCCACCACCAGAACCATATACAAATTATAATTCCCGGAGAATGTATAAGTGATCAGTAGGAAATATAAGTGCTTTTTTTTGGTTCATTCTTTCTTTCTGTTAGAATTGCTATAGAAATGACACTCAAACTCAAGAGGCTACTTTCCTTTCTCCAAAATGGAGCTCAAGTATGGATTAGCCTATGCTAACACAAATAGAAAGAATACAATGCTTGAGATTAAAGTGCAATGACGGGTACTCTGCACACACATGCACATACATGCACACACTTCCTTCCTTCTGCATTTTTCTCAGTTTAAGGATTCAGTGTATTACTTATAACTGTGTGCAAGATGTATATCTGAAACAGGTTTAGATATTAAGGAAATCCATACAGAAGACAAATCAGTTCTCTAGCTAAGATCCAAAATGTAATGCAGGGCCATGTAAGGAGATACCACAATCCAGCGAGTTGCATTCTTTGCTCCAAACCATTTCCTTAGTTCAGCCCACTACTTCTCCTTTGCAACAGTAAGAAGCAGCAGTAGCAATCTCACTGAATGTGTTGAAAACATAGTCAGATGTAGCCATGTTGTTTATGTAGCAAAATACAACAATGAATAATGAGAATCCTTTGTGGAATTCAAGTGTAAACATGAAATGAATTTATATTTCTTATACATCTTATACAAATATAGTAATTGTTAAGGTAATTTAATACAATATTTTAAAATAATTTCATGCATAAATCAAAGTTTGTATATGTCAGTATCTCAGCTGCTATTAGATATTGAATTTCTGCATTAGAGATGCTTAACCCATACCTTTATTGGTCCAATTAAAATGCAAACTTTTGGTGTTTCATTGGTTTCTACATTAGGCAAAGATGTTAAATATGATGCTGGGTCAGTAGTTTCTTTTAAATAACATGTGACCCAACATGCATGCATAAATGTATGCCTTTGTCAATCTTCTCTTGACTCACCAGGCTCCGTGGGGCAATGAATGATGAATAAATACACTTTTAAGACATTCAACAAATACATGAATTAAAACACTCTTTTTTACAGTAGCCATAAAGCAAATAAACAGTTTGAAAAACAACAGCAACCAGAACAAACACCTCTATTTTTTCAGCTCCTAAGATCTGGATATTTTGAATCAGTCTTTCATCAGTAAATCACTCTTGATATTTTTATTTATTTGTTTAGAAAACTACCTCTGCCTATTTATGACTCATGGACTTGGAGAATACTGGTTTTATTCACACAAACCCAACCTCCAAAGAATATACATGTACAGCCAATTTAGGACCCTAAAGTGATAAATGCATGGTATGGTTTAAAAGAAATAATGTGAATGCACGGAGCCTTTTTTTGGATTTGGCATGAGTAAGGGCAACTGTCACATACAGCATCACAGAATATAGGAATATTGTTAGTCAAACATTTTTTTTCAAAAAATATAACCATAACCTGCAATCTGTTCTGCTGACAAATGGACCTTTAAGATTCCACTGTTTTTATCTCCTCAGCCTGGTGTGATGTCTGATAGGTGATAAGTTATAATATGTTTTGCACAAAACTCTATTCATATTTTCTTTTGGGAAATGAATTGCAGATTATAGTGCAAATGTATTCAACAGATACTGGTAATATTGGTTCTGTATTATCTGTAGTATTTGAGGTACTATATACAGCTGCCATATTTGTGTGGGCTAAGTTCCAAGATCCCATGGGTACCTAAAATCATGAATAGTAGTGAAGTTCACACTGGACCACAAGCATACAGTAGAATGGCACTGGTGATCCTAGAGGGGCCCACAAACACTTTCTAGGGGATGGGATATCTTTAGAACATGGGTATCTGAAACATGAATATCAAATTTGTGAGTAAGTGAAATCGTACTGTACCAGTTCCCAGAATATATAAGGAATGGTTCTTCTGAGTTCCTCTCATCATTTTGTTACAAAGCTGTTCATCTGATCCAGCTTGACTCTTTTTGTTGTAGTAGAGTCTGCTGGCAACGATACTACTACTAGTGGGAGTAGTAGAGGAGGCAAACAAGGTGCTCAGGTGCTTGAGGAAGAGCAACAAAGGAAGCATATCCAGGAGATACTTATATCTCCCGCAGATGAAGACTCTTTCGAAGGCTTTTCAGAGAGTGAAATGTGTGAGGAGGAGGAGGGAGATGGGAGTAGTGGTGTCAAACGGATTACTCGTGAGCTGGAGTCTGACAAAGAATCTCAGAGGAAAAGGATCCGGGACATTAGTGCTCCCACTGAAGATGAGGATTTCATGGGCTTTACTGGAAGTAATGTCTGGGAGTAGTGAGGATGAAGAAGAGCCATTAGATTGGACTCAAGTACAAGAAGTCAGGAATGTGTGCATGCAACCCACATCCAGTGATATGTTTGAGGGTTTTTCTGGGGCTTGGCTGTCTGGAGATACCAGGGATTCATGGGGAGACTTAAGTCTTGACAGGAGGTGGAAGAGTTGGAGAAATGGGTGTTGGCGCTCAGCTGTAATGGGTAAGACAGCTGATAGCAATGAAGAAAGGGCGGAGGACAGCTCATCAACGGATGATGACTTGTAGGATAAATGAAGGCACCGAAAGTTTGGAACTTTGCAGTAGGCAAAGTGTTGGTTACGTGCCTTGGGTTTTGCTGTTGTCGCTTCTCTTGTTGGGCTTGGGTCTTGGAACTGCAGGTTGCTGTATTCTTTGTTTGCTGACCTGCTTGGACTCTTGTAAGTGCGGAATTCCCCTCTCCTTGACCACGGACTGTTTACTGACGCCGCCGCTGCTTTTGGACTCTGTTATCTACAACTGGGACTTCGTCGACCTTGGACTGATTTTGGACAATGGCTTCTCTTCACAGTGTTTTGTTTTGGCCTTATCTTTGAACTGTGTTATTTTGGTGCATTTTGCTTGAACTCTTGTTTAACCCGGATTTTTTGCCAGTATAATCCGGTTTATCTGCTTGTTTTGGTTTTTAAGCTGCAAATTGCCGCTAACTTTGAGTTTTAGCCAGAAGCACCGAAGGAAGTGTCTCTGAGCTCTGTTTTCTTTGATTTAATAAACTGTTGATTGTTTACAATACTGTATCTGGGTCTTTAAAGGCATCTGAGTTCCGACACTTTTCACAAGTTTTTGCTATATTTGTAGGGGGAGAAGTATTCTTTTCTTAAAGAATTTCCAAATGTACATAAAGATTTAGTTTTGCAAGCTTAGAGCAAATACTCACTGTCTTTCAATTATACTTTTCCATAGCTTTTTAATGTTTGTTCTTTAAATACTTTCAGGTGACTAACTCAGCATAAGGTTTAAGGGGCTATTAAGCAGATTTGAATCTTGTTTGCAGCTCAAAAAATGTGGTTTTTGCATGTTGTTCATTATGTTGTATGAATAAAAATGTATAGTTTATTGGATAATAATGAGGAAAATGGAAAGCTTTTTCAGGCATTTTCAGTTTTGCCAGCAAGTGGTTGTAACTGTCCCAAATGCCAGCACTGGAGCAAATACTTGTCAAAGGCCATGTCTGCATTGAATCTTCCAGTGCAGTGGCATTTGATATGTACTGTGGTGATGTTAGTTATACTTGTCTCAGTGCCTTATTTATACCTGGTGAACATGAAAGAAAACAAGAAGGTCTTGCATAGGGATATTTTCTCCTTCATGTATTTTTTTTAAAAAAATCACAGGTTCTTTCCTTATGAATATAAAATTGTCCCACCACAGCAACAAGGACCATGTCTTTTCCAAATTGGTCACATATTAAATAGCCAAATGTAGACTTGTTCATAGCCTTTACCAGTATATTTTCTAAACCTTGCCATACCTTTTACCTACTCCTGGCTGGTAACATTCACACAACCTCTGTCCAAACTGTAACGAGTTTATTTTACTACATGACATACCTCTTGTTCTAGTTGTCTTAACATGCATACAATAGGGGTTAAATGAGAAATATTAAAATATAGAATGCAAAGGGAATTGGTTGAATGACTGTCAAAATCCTTAAATTAAGTGAAACTGCAGTAAAGGTTTTCCTGATGTCCAGGTTTTGGTGTCTTGTTGTTGCTATTTTAAAAACACATGGTGTGTGCATTATTCTATAAGGATTCTGGAGATGCTGAATAAAACATTATTATCTGAGAACAAAACATAGACTATAGTTGCTTGAGGGGTTGTTTTTGATGCTTTAAAAGTTTTGTTTGACATGAGCGTGTTTCAGATGGGGGAACTTCCCAGATCAAGTATTTACATTACAACATGTGATGTACTAAACAGGACTACAAAACAGAATTATAATTGCTTGCAGGCAATGTTTTCCCCCCTTCATTTTTGTTAACTTGTTCGTTTTGATGCTCACCAGAAACCAACTGATTTTCTTGTGACAAATTCACATAAGTCTTGAGAGTCTTTCTGCGTCTCTGCTTGATTTCTTTTCTTCCAGTGTACTGATTATGAGAAATCATGGGCACTCAAGATTATCATTATAGTAGCTGTTGTTTGAGCATCAGAAAGCTTCTTAAAGTAGGACTTACAGGTCATAAAGTTTGCCATGTTCTACCTCAAAGAAGGACAAAAGATGTCACCGGGGAATCTCTATTTTAAATACTCTTAAGTTTGTCTCAAAAAAAATGTCAGTTTATCTGTGTACCAATCTGCAGATAGCTTTTCCTTTGATATTTTACAGGTGTAATTTCTATTACAGATTAGAAGTGTTCTATTTCATAAACAGAAGTCTCTCTGTTGATGATCATACTTCCAGAATTATTCCTAGCCTCCCGTCTGAGTAAGAAACCATTTGCAAATTTGAGTAAATTCAATTAAAAACAAATCCTCAATTATAACAATATTATCTTCTCTTGTTGTTGTTGTTCATTCGTTCAGTCGTCTCCGACTCTTTGTGACCTCATGGACCAGCCCACGCCAGAGCTCCCTGTCGGCCGTTACCACCCCCAGCTCCCTCAAGGTCAGTCCAGTCACTTCAAGGATGCCATCCATCCATCTTGCCCTTGGTCGGCCCCTCTTCCTTTTGCCTTCCACTTTCCCCAGCATAATTGTCTTCTCTAGGCTTTCCTGTCTCCTCATGATGTGGCCAAAGTACTTCAACTTTGTCTCTAGTATCTTTCCCTCCAGTGAGCAGTCGGGCTTTATTTCCTGGAGGATGGACTGGATGGATCTTCTCGCAGTCCAAGGCACTCTCAGCACTTTCCTCCAACACCACAGCTCAAAAGCATCGATCTTCCTTCGCTCAGCCTTCCCTAAGGTCCAGCTCTCACATCCGTAGGTGACTACAAGGAATACCATGGCTTTGACTAGGCGGATCTTTGTTGCCAGTCTGATGTCTCTACTCTTCACTATTTTATCGAGACTGGACATTGCTCTCCTCCCAAGAAGTAAGCGTCTTCTGATTTCCTGGCTACAGTCTGCATCTGCAGTAATCTTTGCACCTAGAAATACAAATTCTGTCACGGCCTCCACGGTTTCTCCCTCTATTTTCCAGTTGTCAATCATTCTTGTTGCCATAATCTTGGTTTTTTTGACGTTTAGCTGCAACCCGGCTTTTGCGCTTTCTTCTTTTACCTTGATTAGAAGGCTCCTCAGCTCCTCCTCGCTTTCGGCCATCAGAGTGGTGTCATCTGCATATCTGAGGTTCTTAATGTTTCTTCCAGCAATTTTCACCCCAGCCTTGCATTCATCCAGCCCCGCACATCGTATGATGTGTTCTGCATACAAGTTAAAAAGGTTGGGTGAGAGTATGCAGCCTTGCCGTACGCCTTTCCTAATCTTGAACCAGTCTGTTGTTCCGTGGTCAGTTCTGACTGTTGCTACTTGGTCCTTGTACAGATTCCTCAGGAGAGAGACAAGGTGGCTTGGTATGCCCATCCCACCAAGAACTTGCCACAATTTATTATGATCCACACAGTCAAAGGCTTTAGAATAGTCAATGAAGCAGAAGTAGATGTTTTTCTGAAACTCCCTGCCTTTCTCCATTATCCAGCGGATATTGGCAATCTGGTCTCTCGTTCCTCTGCCTTTTCTAAACCCAGCTTGAACATCTGGCAACTCTCGCTCCATGTATTGCTGGAGTCTTCCTTGCAGGATCTTGAGCATTACCTTACTGGCATGAGAAATAAGGGCCACTGTACGGAAGTTTGAGCAGTCTTTCGCATTTCCCTTTTTTGGTATGGGGATATAAGTTGATTTTTTCCAGTCTGATGGCCATTCTTGTGTTTTCCATATTTGCTGGCAAATGGCATGCATCACCTTGACAGCATCATCTTTTAAGATTTTAAACAGTTCAGCTGGGATCCCATCATCTCCTGCTGCCTTGTTGTTAGCAATGCTTCTTAAGGCCCATTCAACCTCACTCCTCAGGATGTCTGGTTCTAATTCATTCACCTTAGTACTGGCCAAACACAGAATTGATTGAATTGTTTTTGAATTTCATTTATGGTAAGCCTATTTTTTTTTATGCTGAACAGAGAGACAAAGAAGTGCTATGCAGTCTGATATCTTTGTGTGTTCATTCCAGTACTGCCAAGATAGTTAAATTTATAGTACATGAGAAGGGATTTGGTAAGAGATAGTTTAGAGCTGAATTTTATATTTCTGTGAATGTGAGGGAATACAGAGACAATGGAAAACCAATAGGCAAAATGTGGTTTTCCAAATTATTCTTATTAAGAGCAATGTGTTATGTCAGTTCTTCATGTCTGAAATGTTTGTCAGACATTAATACTGAATCAAGAGACATAGAATAGTGGGTTGTTGTAGATTTTTTGGGCTATATGGCCATGTTCTAGAGGCATTCTCTCCTGACGTTTCGCCTGCACCTATGAGGATGCTTGCCATAGATGCAGGTTAAACAGCAGGAGAGAATGCCTCTAGAACATGGGCATATAGCTCGGAAAAAACCTACAACAACCCAGTGATTCTGGCCATGAAAGCCTTCGACAAATATTAGACATAAAATACTTTGAGTGTCTTGTTAGCAGGGAAAAAAACTGGAACCAGGAAGCTCCATATGCTGTTCTGCACCAAATGTTTAGGTACATATTATGACATAGACTGAAATGTATTACTGTGACATGACAGCTACCAGGTGTTCCATTCTCCTTTGATTTCAGGTTTTTAAAAAAGACCTATGAAGAACTATCATAAATGAAGCAAATGGTTTTGCCAGGATTACAATTCCTGTTTAGAAAAGTAAA
This sequence comes from Anolis sagrei, assembly GCF_037176765.1. Lineage (NCBI taxonomy): Eukaryota > Metazoa > Chordata > Lepidosauria > Squamata > Anolidae > Anolis > Anolis sagrei. Next base: position 21,679,121 of record NC_090025.1, read on the forward strand.
TTCTAGCTGTGTTTTAGCTGAGGGTAAATTGTTTCAGAATAAATGTGAAGCTGCTGAATTCTGTCTCTCTTTTGGGGCTAGGGGCTTGCAGTGATCTTTGTCCCCAGCTATACCAAAGAGAGTCAGCAGATCTACTAAATGGCAAGAGCTTATTATTATTATTATTATTATCATGTCAGGGGCAACTTGAGAAACTGCAAGTCGCTTCTGGTATGAGAGAATTGGCCGTCTGCAAGGACGTTGTCCAGGGGACGGCCGAATGATTTGATGTTTTTATCATCCTTGTGGGAGGCTTCTCTCATGTCCCCGCATGAGGAGCTGGAGTTGATAGAGGGAGCTCATCCGCCTCTTCCTGGATTCGAACCTGCGACCTGTCAGTCTTCAGTCCTGCTGTCACAGGGGTTTAACCCACTGTGCAACTGGGGCTCCATGGCAAGAGATAATGCAAGGTAACAAACACATCATCATAGGCACATGTGGAAAAAATATCAAAGTTTGATTTTTGAATGTGTCTTTAAAATATTTTTTGAGCTATGATGGGTTGAATCCATGGTTACAGAATCTGTGGATGTGGAGGACCAAGTATACGTCTAGCCCAAATTCATGTTCGGTGTATTTCTCCTCCTCCTTGTTTTCTTTCTCTTCTTCCCCCTTCTCCTTTCTTTGTAGTTATATTTAATTCTATTGTTAGTTTTGAGTAGAATAGTAATAGAATCAATTGGATTTACAGCTTGGGATAAACCATCATTGTTCTAGTCTTATGTCCAAATTCACATACTGTTGATGATGGATGATATGCTTAAGGAAATCTGTAAAAACAATGTTGTTTACCTCCTGATCTGTCCCCTGAAACCCATCTTGAAATCCAGCCAGCCCTATCTTTAGTTGGAAAATATTTGTCACTACAATCTTCTTTAAGTTAAAATCTTGGATGATTTACCCAGATTGAACTTCAATTGAATTCTACATAACAGGAATATAATTTAAAAATGCATATGCAGGTGACACAGGCAATCATTCAACCAAATTTAATATGATGCAGTGCATCCAGCCAGAAACCAGCACTTGGCCCTATTCAGCATGTCACCTGTATCTTTCTCTGACCAGCACAAACATCCTCTCTACTGTTGGTTTTTTCTTTTTTTTTTGTGCTAGAAGAAAAATTGCAACTACAAGCCACACTTCATCACTGGAATCCAAGCATCTTAGAACTACAAGGGATCACAACAGCTGTACAATCCAACAAAATTAAAGTATTTTTAAAGACCTCCCAAACAAGGAGGTCTTTCCCATATCCTAAGGCAGTCTATTCCACTGCTGAAAAGCTTTCATAGTGAAAAGCTTCCTAATGCTTAGAAATGTTTTCTTTCAATTTGAATACATTGATTTGTAATCTAGTGTTTACTCAACCAATTGTTTCCCAACCCCTTTTGATTAATAGATTAAGAAATACATTTTAGTTAGTCATATTTCTATTTTAAAGTTAAGGCAATAACATGATATATAGCCATATGTTATATAAAATATTTAGCACTCAGTGGTGGTGGTAATAATAATAATAATAATAATAATAATAATAATAATAATAATAATTTGATTTCTTACCCATCTTTCCTTGTAGCTCAAAATTACCTTACTTGGTAGAGGTGTATTGTTTTTACAGCAGCAAATTTCATTTGGTAGAATTGGGCATGTTATGGATCATTGACGGCTACTTCAGCGAATTTTCTACTATTCCGAATGCTCTGAAGTTGAAAGGCAATAGCACACAATTACAGCTGCCATTTTGGATGCCTGGACATTGCTTCACTCATAGTCACATTTTTGGGCTGACAGATTTTAAAAATTCCACTGCTATACTAGAGCTTCCAAATAAGCACTGATTGGTATGCAATCCTGGTTTATGCATTTGGATTTTGTTTCGTTTTGATTTTCCACATCCATGCATATCACTTGAATATGGGCAATCTAGTGTATGAAATGATATTATAGAAATGTAAAAGTAGTAACTTCGGGATACAGGAAAATTTATGCATCTGTCAATTTAAAAAACAAACTAGTGGTTGTAAATATGTGCAGAGAATGCTGAAAACATATAAATATCATTCATATGATTGTTAGCTTGTGAAATATATTTTAAAAAATTAAAATAGAACAGCAAAAACTGTCTTTCTTTGTTTTCTGAGCAATGAGGAGTATAGGATAAATTTATTTTCTGAAACAAATAAGGCATCTAACAATGAATAATTGTACTGGTTCCAATGGAGGTGTATTGGGGGCAAAGATGCTAACTTAGGCTTTTATATGTCTGGTAACTGGAGTCCATGTTTTCTCACCATTGCTGTCCATATGCGTGTGTGTGTGTGTGTGTTTAAAAGGGGGCAAAACCTTCCTGAGGCCAGGCACACCTCGAGCTTTCTATTCTTCTCATTTCTATTAGTTATTACAACTTTTAGAAGGATATCTTATCTAAACTGAAGTCTAACTGTGCTAAGCTTCATATAGGTATAGCTGATGTAACTACCTCTCAGCGAAAAGCAACAGGAGCCATGGTGACCAAGGGAAGAAAAAAAAATACATATTATCGAGTGTGTCAATAAAAAAGGCACAAAACTCTGTGCTAGATTTTAGGTCATTAGACCTTTTCATCAAGCAGAATGATTCAACAAGCATGGAAAGAGTGGAATGGGGGGGGGGACTTTTTTTGAAAAGTTATTTATTTTAGGAATGGAATAGAGAAGAAGAGTCTGCAAATTATACATGGCACCCTCATAACTCAAACTGTCTTTGTCTCATGGAAAACTCCTGGAAAGTAAAGAACTATTAGACCAAGTTTGTTCAGACAATGCTGGAAATAAATTAAAATGCTGATTTACAGTAGTAACTTAGTCCAATCACAGAACAGAGCAGTTTCATCCAATTCTAAGAAGCTTAAAAGATGAAGCATTTTTCTTTCTTTTGGCTGACATAACTGGCTTTACTTTCTAGAGAGAAAAATACTTTGATTAGCAGAGTTGTCAGTGAACCAAGTCCTAAGTCATGCACCTTAAGGATGCATGAATCTTGTTAGTTTGTAAGCAGTCAGAAGACTTTGTTAGTTTAAGTTGCTTGGCGTCCATGACCACAAGAAAGGGACAACAGCAATAGCTGTTTTATGGACTGGAGTCATGATACCATCTACCAGTCATGACAACAGAGTAAATCAAAAACAAAGGACATTTTAGAAGAGACTATAAAAGTGCATGTTAGAAGTTAGAATGAAAGGATTACTGTGGATACAGGATTACTTGTTGCACAAGGTAGTTACAGCTGTACTGATCTGATTCAACTTTGAGGACCAGAAATATATTATATAGAGGATTGGTTTATATATATAGAACATATAGGATATAAACTTGTGTATTGGTGAATGTGTATGTGCTTGGTATTGAGAACATAGTGATGGCCTAGTTCCAGGCTGATTGCCATCTTTATTGTAAAAAAAAAAAAACATATAAGGAAGTCCACCACACTTGACTGATAAAAAAGTGATGCCTGATGCCATCAGCTAAGTGAGATGATTTGATCAAAGAAAGAAAAAGCCAAGTTTTAGCTAAATATGGTTTGTTTATATTATATTAACAGTATGAATAGAGAAGAGGATTGGTTACATGAAGAGTGTGCAGTCATGTAAATAAAGCAGACAAGAATAGGTGCAAAATGGGAAAGGATTCTCAGTTCTTTAGTCTAAGAAACAGGGGTGAGAAACCATGCCTGTTTCAAGTCTCCATTGATATTTAGATTTTGGTCAGCTTAGTGTGGCAAGACATATCGTGGCTAGCAGCAGAATTCCCCTCTAACAATTATTTTCTGAATATATTGCTGAAATGTTTCTGTTTTAAACTAGTGGCTTTCCCCTCTACAATTCTAAAACTAAAAACTAAAGAGCACTATGTAAATAAAACTGTAGTTGGTCCTCTGTATCCACAGATTCCCCACCCATAGATTCAACCATCTATGGCAACCATAAGGCTGACATGACCCTCAATAAAAAAAGTTTGATACTCCTCTCATGTGAATCCTTCCAGACTGTTACTGGTGAGGCAATGAAGATCTATCTGCTCTGGGTTCCCAGGAAAAGAAAAAAAAGCAGATGCTCTCAATTTCAGACTAACCCTTCATCTATTTCCCTAGCTGAAATGAGACCCTGGTCTCCACTGATCCCTTTGGGATTGTATTTTGCTACCAGTTTTCCTATACTACCTTTGAGCCTGAAGAATTTGAATAAGCAAAGGTCATCGATGTATCCTAAATCTTCCAGGCTAGGTCTGTATGCATTCTCAAGTACACAACAGGTGAGAATGACCACTGTTAGAAGATGTGACATAAACTGTAACATTTTGGGGGGAAGTGACATAAAACTGTGTCCTTGTTTCTATGAATGAGTGACTACCAGATTCCATATATGCCTTCTCAAAGTTGGAAATACAACACACAGCATTGCAAGAGTTAAGAGAGCAGTAGAGATGAGCTAACCATATTCTAATGAACTAACCTCTCTTATCTCTTCTCAACCTATCTTAGACACAGATGGATAGTCTAAGGACCATTCTACCTCTTCTCTTCATTCCCCTTCTTATTATCGTACTGCTGCAAATTTGAAACAAGCTTATTCCTGCTCTTTCCTGTCCTTACCGAGTCTCACTATGTTTAGTACCATGAGAGCTTTCCTACTTCTAATGGAGTCCCTATTATAAAACTTTAGTTTTGCTCTTTTACCTCTGATGGAGTTCCTATAATAAAACTTTCATTTGCTTTTTATAGCTATTGCTCCTTAATCATCATAGCTGGCCACTCTTGGTCACTCACAAATTGTAACCATCAGTCTGTGTCACAGCAGTGGATCACTGAGGAAGGATGCAAGTAGAAACAAGTTTCTTCCACCATTGTTTCTAGGTTTTAAAGGTCTTTAAAAGCAAAAGGTTTTTCTAAAAGACATCCAGTATATTTCTGCCCTTATACTCTTGGACTAAATCTTCTCTGTTTTCAAGGATAATCGGGTATAAATCAGATTCTTGTCAGTGATCCTAATTTACTGTCATAAGTGAGAAGCAGAATAAGATAATTTAAATGTAGGTTCTTGCTTATTGAATGCCGACTGTCTTTAGTAAGGACTTCAATAGAATATGCTGATGAGATTTATAATTTCTCAATACAATTTCCTCTAAATTTATTAGGACTATTACCATGAGATTATTAAAATATATTAGTACATTCATTGAAATTGCAATTCTTTTGTGATAGTTTAAATGCAATAAATGTTTCTAATTAACTAATGCTCAAATAGCATGTAATTTTTTTCATTCTATCTTCTACTTCGGATTAAATGAATGGGCTGTCTTGTTAACTATCATTATAAAATACATATTAAGAATGAACAACTATATTCTGCCTGCCCATTTATAAGCTAATTTCACAGTCTGTGTGAGTAATTTAATTTACACTGCAGAAGGAATCTCTGACTCTAAAATCTCCTGTGGTTTCCATGCAATACAAATTTGTCTAGTGGAAAACAGAGATTTGCCAGTCTCAACTGGAGTAGGTCCACTGAATCTGTACATTAAATGATGACTTACGAAGTTCCCACTTAATCAGTGGGTCATATTCTAGGTGAGAGTAAAACTTAGGCTGGATCTACACTGCATATAATCCAGTATCAGATCCCAGTTATCTGCTTTGAACTAGATTATATGAGTTCACATTGGCATAGAATCCAGTTCAAAACAGATAATCTGACATCAGAAACTGGATTATATGGCAATGTAGATGAGGCCTCAGATTCAGGATAGATTGTGGAGCTCTCAAAAAAAATTGACTATTCTCAGATAAATCTATAATCATAAAGATTGTCCGAGGTATATAGAAGACTTTGCCTGGGTCTCTATTAAGGTTCTGCAATTTCTAAGATATTGGCAATTACTCCGTGCTGTTCATTGTGACAATTATCCAGCACTGTAACCAGAAAATAAAACCCATACTAATCACCCTATACTCAATGTACTGTAGTTTTAAGTCAAATATGGAAAAACTATATTAAATATCCATCAAAAAGCCACTTGCTAATTTTTGACCTTCACTGCTGATTAATGCAAGGAATGGTGAAAGTGTAGCCCTCCAGCTTCTGTTGAAATGCAATCCAGGCCAGTATAGACAGAATGCGAGATTATGGAAGTTGTGGTCTAACAACATCTGAAGGTCCATCACTTTCCCCGTTTTGTGTCCTTTGCTGGGTTTCACATAATGAAACAGGGGTTGATGTATACATTTGGAATCACATGCTGACAGTGGCTCCCTGAGCATTCGTAGGACCAAGGAGGCTGTGCTTAGCCATCACATTTTATTTATTTACTTATTTATTTACTTTGCTTGTATACCGCAATTTCTCAGCCTTGTAGGCGACTCAACGTGGTTTACAACAAGAGCAAAAGTCAATCCAACAGCATACAAAATTCAAAAACCATTAACAGCATAATATACAAAATGACACATCAATAACAACACATTAACGTCTCGTAACTAGAATCGTGATCCAATTCGTCTTCCATAATTCCGTTTCCTATATTCATCACAGATAATATGTATGTTTACACAACTCAATTTTGTTTTGTTTTTCTTTTAGATTGCCATCTATTATTCTTTCATAGGTCAATTTGATCAGTAAATTTATCAGTGAAAGTTTTAATTAACTGGAAGGGTCTATTTTGATCTTTGAGCTTGGGAGGTCAGGAATATCTACTTATCTTTCATCTCTGAATTTTGTAAGAAAAGTTTAAGAGACAACAAAGATGAAAATATGAAAGACAGGACTTCCTTCAAACATGTAGTCACTTTTGTTTATTGTACTGTAAATTACTTTCCACTTCAATCATTTTCTTTAAAAGCGCTTATATTAAAAATTTGATTATACACATATTTCAACTTGGATAACTGAAGTGATTATTCAGTCAAATGACAGGCATTCAACTAAAAATATGTTTAATTGGTTAGTAGGTCTTATGTTGTGTGGTTTTTCAAGTGTATTTTTTTTGGAAAAATTCTATGCAATGTATGAAAGCTCCACTAAATTTCACTCTTTTTTAGTCCAAAATTTTTCATATGTGTGTGTGTGTGTGTGTGTGTATATATATATATATATAGAGAGAGAGAGAGAGAGAGAGAGAGAGAGAGTAATTAACAAAACTTCTTCCATCACTTTTAAACTCATGATTCAAGGTTGAAATAATCATGACACAATCTCTATAGGATGAATAAAATTAATTAGGATAAATTGATTTTTTTTCATTTGCTCCCCAAAGAATAGTAAATTTCCATATTGCCACCTTTGAGTGGTTTCTGAAGCATCTGAAGTCAAAGATTAGAAGATATTCCTTTACAGATCCATTACAACCCTCCCAAGATGCACAAAAAGGCCTAAGGTTACATGCATAGAGTTAAAAGGGAAAATTATTATATCAGTGTTATGAAACCATTATAAGAGTAGGATGACAGGTTCACATTCAAGGATCAAAGAATCTCCATATTTCAACAAATCACACTCTAAACCTGGGAAGCAAAGACAGACACATCAAACCTTTAGTTGTTTAATGTAAGTTAATTTGCTTGGATAAATTTAGGTCAAAATGTGTTCTCTTCAGCATTAGTGTTTGCTTACATATTGCCAAAGGGTACTCAATAGAAGCTATCAGTTATCTAAGTATAAAATAAGCAATGCTTCAAGATATGCAAACACCCAACATATGCCTTACCTCTTGAGACAGGATGCCAGAAACCTTTAGTTCTTTCTTTTGCAATTGTATTCTGTTTTTCAGTTCTTCTTCCTTCTCAATTATATTTTATAAGTCTCAGTATTGTGTATCTTGTGTGATTTTTTAAATTAAAAACATAATTTGCTATGTTTTAATAATCATATTATTTAGACTTTGGGAACACTCTGCATAATATAGAATTGCTACTATCCTATGTGGAATACCAGGGGTGGCCAAAGTGGAGCACAAAAGTTGACCCAAGAGCATTTATAGCTATTCTAGATTAGGAAGTATTATTATCTGGGGAAGGAAGGGAAGAAGCTATTGTAATTGCAAAGGGACAGAGATGTTTGCACTAGAGTTTGCAACAGCTGAGATGATTGACTGCAACAGATATTAGCATGCCCATGCTTCAAACACTAGCATCAGGCCACTTTCTCTTCTGTAACATGCTGCAGACTTTTAAAAACAGTGCCTAAATAAATATTTTTTTCCCACCTGGGGAGAGGCATAGCAAACTAGATGGCATGTGATATCCTCCTCCTCCTCCCATACCTTATTCAGAAACTAATTATTTGAAAGTCTGAGAAGATTGCAACTGCCAAATGGCCTCACAGTTAGCAACCACATATATAAATTAAAAAGAGAGTGCATAGGGCCTTGGGGGTTTGCTTGGCCTCCTTTTGTAGGCCAGGTTTATTCCCAGAATGACATAGAAGAATTAAAGGAACAAGTTTAAGTGGAATGTAGAGGGCAAACGAAAGAGTCTAACTTTCTTAACTGTGTAACTCTGTATTAAAATGGAGGAGGGGGGCAATAAGGGAAAGACCTATCCATTGGATATCCTTCATGGTCTGGTCACAAGATTTGTGGATATAATTCACTAGATCTAAAATCAACTTCTAGGTTTCATTGGAAATAGGATTCAGGTTATTATTGTTGTTGTTATTATTATCTTTATTTTTATTCCACTTTGGTCCCCATGGGGACTCAAGGCGGTTAAAATCTATCCAAACTAAATAGTTTAAAAAGAGCAATAAAAAGTCAATAACAATTAAATAATAACAGTGTGGTAAAAACAGAATTAAAATGCAGCAAATACATAAATATGGACTTTATCCCTCCCCCAATCTCACCCACCCTCCCCAGAACCTCCCCTTACCCTTCCCCAAAAGCCTTTTGGCAGAGGAAGGTCTTGACCTGCTTGCAGAAGGCCAGCAGGGATGGGGCCATTCTGGTTTCTCTTGGGAGAGACTTCTACAGCCTGGGAGCAGCTACCAAAAAGGTCCTCTCCTATGTTGCCACCAAGCATGGGTGTTGGTATTGAGAGAAAGTCCTCCCCAGTAGAACACAGATGTCTTCCAGGTCCATAGAAAAAGATGCATTCCTTCAGATAGCCTGGACTGGAGCCATATAGAGCTTTGTAGGTCAAAACCAGCATTTTGAATTGTGCTCAGAAATGTGTTAGCAGCCAGTGAAGCTGTTGCAACAGAGGAATCATATGCTCCCTGTAGCCAGCCCCAGTTAGCAGTCTGGCTGCTGCTCTTTAGACCAATTGGAGCTCCCAAGCACTTTTCAAAAGCACCCACATGTAGAGTGCATTACAGTAGTCCAACCAGGATGTAACCAAGTCATGTACCTCCATGGCCTGATCTAACTTCTGCAGGAACAAGTGCAGTTGGCAAACTAGCTTTAACTGTGTAAAATAATGCAGTTAATATGCAGTTTGAATCTGGATTATATGACAGTGTAAATGCAACCAGAGAGAAGGTACAACCATGCGAGCTCCAACCCATTGTTATTATGATGTCTTTTTGAACAACACTTTAAAGTCTCTATTCAAAAAGATAAGCCTTAAGATTACATGGTGTTTTTTTTCTGACAGAGGTTAGGTTGTTAAGAGTCAGTGTTGTTTACTCTTTTGAGTGTTGGACTAGAACTCTGGAAGATGAGGGTCCCCATTCAGTCTCTCCTAAATAAGTTTTCTGCAGTAAGGAAAATTATGGGTAAATAGTGGAAAAAACAAGAGACAGTTACCAGTAGAAAGCTGGAAATGTCTCTGTTCATCTGCTTGTTCTCCAAGAATATGCAAATGTTCAGGATGGGAACTACATTGCCCAAAAGATTTGGGGGGTAGGGGTTAGCATTTGGAGGCATGGCTACAAAGATAAGGTTAGTTACATCTCCATAACTATGCCTCTTGGTAAGAGATCTCAGCTGATGATTTTTTTAAAAGTGTGTGATCTACTTCTCATGAATTGAATAATGGTAGAACAGATATCAGATGATACTGTTCACATTAATGTTGGTTTTTGTACATACATCATATACTGGGCAGTGTGCTTATAGATAGCATTCATGAATAGGTAACATATGGAGAGTTTGTCGAACCTTAAATGTAACACTAGAGATCTACTTTTTGTAAGGCAGGGGTAAAAGTAGTGTAGCTGCAGAAGCTAAATAAATGCAGATTTGACCTTTTGTTTACAGAATGCCCAGGGAAATCTATATTAGACCACGGAAGTGTTTCAAAAGGTTTTGAGCCATTATACTGGAATGAAATGTGTCCCTTGTGGATAGTTTTGACAGCGAAAATCTGACTCTATTTCTTGTTGAGCAATGCCCTTTCCTTGGAGATTTCGGCATGTCATTTGCAAGTGGCTTTTGAGATGGATTTTGGTGGTATAATTCAGCCCCCAGGATTTATTTTAAACAGTGTAGAGCAATTTAAAGGAACAAAAAAGAATGGAAGGTAAGGATCAGCATGGTAAATGAGACAGAAACATGAGCAACAGAAAAGTCTTCATAATTATTACATGTGGAACATGATCCATTTTACTACAGATAGGATATATGTCTTTTGTGACTACTTGTAAAGCAACAGGGTTTGAACCGGGTTTTCTAATACATCTAGATGGCTCACTCACTGTTTGTTTTCCCCTCGAGCTTCTTGTTTGTTTTCTGTTGTGTTGTGGGTTGGAGTGCAACTAGCCCAGATGGACTCAGGTGATGCTAATGGCATTTCAGTTGGTCTTGTAAAACTGCTGTCAGTGATCTGGTTCCTCAGATGTGTAAATTAAACAAACAAACACATGAATATAATGAGAGCCTGAACACAAACTTTTCTATCCTGAATGGTATCTTTTGGTGATTCTGTGCGGGATGTCTTACTTCGATAGTTTCAATAATTGCTGTGTTACGCAGACAGTTCAGCTGTGTTCCTATTACAACAGGTTGCCACAGCAACAGCTAGCTACTGAGAAAGATCTATTTGGCAAGCACTGTGTAATGGTCTTTGCTGTATAAAGCTGTTTACTGAGGAATTAGCCATCTCTTAACACCACAAATCATCTTCCCCCACTTCCCCAACGATTCTGCCCTATACACTAAATTCTGATACCTAAAAGGTGCTCCATAGGTTCTGTACTTGTTATTGGAAATATGATGAAATCCTTCTAGCATTTTTCTTGATATTGTGTCTTAAATATGCTGGATAAGGCAGCAGCAGGAGTTGTCACTCCCTCCTAAGGAGAACACTGTTGGATTAGATCAAGTATATATCCTAGTTTCTGAATAAGATGCTATTTTCTCAGATGTTGACAGCAGAAATTGAAGAAAGAAGCATCCATCCCTAACTTAATCAGGATTCCTTTTACCCATCATAACTAATATTTCTCCATGGCCTTTTCCTTCTAGGAATGTATGCAATGCCATTTGAAAGTCATCTAAGACTATAGCCATCACCACAACCAGTGATCACAAATTCTATATACTGACCATATGTTATGTTAAGACATTCTTACTACCAATCATTTTCCAGTATAATGAGAAAAATTATCTGCACCATGCATAACCCTTATACTGGAGTTCATAGATTTTAAGCTAATTAGACACAAAACTTTTAGACTTCTAGGGAAGATGTTCCACCTTCTTTATCAATGTGCTTGTCTTTTTCCCAAACATTGCCAGTTGTAGTGTGCTCTTCTTGAAATCGGGATGCTTTAATATTATAAAATATTTCAGACAGGGCTGGACCATGGATTTATGTGGGGCCATGTTATCCTTATTATCATTGATTTCCAATACTAATTTACTTACTCCATTACCAAAGAACAGCAAATAAATACTGAGGCCCCTTATGCACAACCGTATAAAATCTATATTATCTTCTTTGAACTGGATTATATGGCAGTGTAGATTCAGATAACCCAGTTCAAAGTAGATAATGTAGATTGATATTCTGGAATATATGGCAGTGTAGAAGGACCCTGAGTTTACCATGATTCCATTACAGCTTTCCTTGTTAATTGCTACCACTTCAGTTTCTACAGGGATATACCTGAAGTCAAAATGCTTTGTCCACATGTGACTCGCTCTCTGTTTAAATTACATTAAAATCTCATTTTCCAACCGGTTGCCTATTGAACAAATTTGAGGTGGTCCATTTGCTTTGTATCACCCTGAAACATTTCATGTTACTCAAAATTAAAGTGTAGTGCAGGTAAACATAATAAATATTCATCTTTCCCTGTACATGGAATATTTATAGGGCCACAACTCTAACCTGATGTCAGAAGACTGGAATTCATTACTTTTACCAGAACATTGTGTAAAAAACAACAATAAGCAGCTCTGAAGATATTTTGTTTTAAGAAATCCAAAACTGAGAAAAAAATTGTTTTGAACTGACACTCCTGGCTGAGATTGTCTTTGGAAGTTTTAATCCATAAAAGCCTACATTCCTGATTAATGTGTAGACACCAAAAATGTCTAATGGTTATTTCCGTTCACAGTTTTGACTCATGTGGTTATCAGCAGTTTGTATGCTGGGTCAAAGGCATGAAGAGAACTATTCCCCACTAGATTTAGATTAAGGCTTCATTACAGCAACATCACAATTTAATTTGCTTTCTGGAGATTGTGATTCTGTGGTAGCATTGGTTTGAATGAGGGTGAAAATTCTTATCTCATTCTCACCTTGTATTCCATGAACCTTTTAGATAAAGCTGCCATAAACCTATGTTGAACACGGGTATAGAGCCACTTTGCTTTATCCCCTCCATGGGAACAAAATCAACCACAGTACATGGCATTCATTGACCTTGCAAAGGCATTTGACACAGTGAATCACAGTGCTCTCTGGACCATCCTCCAAAAAATCAGGTGCCCTAACAAATTTGTGAACATCCTCCAGCTCCTCCATGATGACAATAGTCTTGGACAGCAATGGCTCCCAAAGTGACCCATTTAAGGTGGAATCAGGTTTCAAACAGGGATGTGTTATTGCCCCAACTTTATTTTCCACCTTCATCGCTATGATACTTCATCTTGTTGACGGAAAGCCTCCCACTGGAGTGGAAATCATCTATCAGACAGATGGCAAGTTATTTAACCTCAGCAGACTGAAAGCCAAAACCAAGGTTACAACAACATATGTTATAGAACTCCAGTATGCTGATGACAATGTTGTCTGTGTGCATTCAGAAGAAGACCTACAAGCCACTCTAAACCCTGCAGAAGCATACGAGAAGCTCAGCCTGTCTTTGAACATCGAGAAAACCAAAGTGCTCTTCCAGCAGTCACCAGCCAGTCCCTCTCCAATGCCAGAAATACAGCTTAATGGTGTAACATTAGAAAATGTTGACCATTTCTGCTACCTTGGCAGCCACCTCTCCACCAAAGTCAACATTGACACCAAAATACAACACCGCCTGAGCTCTGCGAGTGCAGCATTTTTCCAAATGAAGCAGAAAGTGTTTGAGGGCCGGGACATCCATAGGGATACCAAGGTGCTTGTTTATAAAGCTATTGTCCTCCCAGCCCTGCTATACGCCTTTGAGATGTGGACTGTCTACAAATGTCACATGGAACGATTCCATCAGCACTTCCTCTGGAAATCCTGCAAATCTCCTGGGAAGATAAGTGAAAGGCATGTCAAGCCAACCCCTACCGGGACCGCCTTCCACCAATGCCCTCACTGTGGGAGAAGATGCAGATCAAGAATAGGGCTCCACAGACACCTACGGACCCACCTCCAGTACACTGATCCTGGAAGACTATCCTACTCGGACAATGAGGGATTGCCTAAGTAAGTATCCCCTCCATGACTTTTCTCTTTCCTCTTTCATTTACACATGCTTCTTTTTCTTTTTTGGTTTAAACTAACACAATTTTAAAATATTGCTCCATTCTCAGTAGGGATATGTGCCTTTAGGAATATTGAAAATAGAGCATGGTTCTAAAAGAAGGAAAGTCTCTCTCCATCTCCATAGCTGCATGAATGAAAAGGATTATTTTTCCTTCTGTAAAACATCCATAGCAGTTAGAATGAAGTGTAACTGGTGGTGCATTAATGTTTTTCTTTAATGGCACATCAGCTTCTATCTTTCCATCTTTGGACCCAGTTTTTTTACATTGTTTTTACCTTTCTGAAAAGCTTTTATAGTAATTATTTCTTCATCTTCATGCTGTGATTCTGCTCCAGCTCTATAACTGTTGTTACAGACTTCCCTTATTTTCTTTCCAAGTTCATCCATTATCCACATTGATACTTGCTACTGGAGTGCTGTCATAAAATTGTTAGTCTTCACTGTGTTTATCTTTCTCACATATATATGGAACAATTTCCAGATAGGCAAATGTCTTCAAAAGAACTGTTGTTCTGGTTTCTTTTCTTTTTTTAAAAAAAAATAGGTGCATCAGTGGGAAGATCAAATAAGGGCATTGTCCCACAAACAAAATTATGTCTGTAATTTTTCTGTCCCCATATTGCTACTGTTGTAACTGAGCAATTAGAGAAAAAAATATTTTGGACATCCAGAGAAAATAAAGTTATATAATCTTGCAAAACCTTAGCAGAAACACTTCATGAACTTACTAAAATACTACGCACATGTTCAGTTTTTTCATATTTATTTACTGTATTGTTATAAGTGTTTTATTTAACTTACTATATAGAGTGTAATCAAGTTTTATCAAGCCTTTTTGTTTGGTTTTGTATTGTGATATAGCCTAAGGGATAATCAATAAAATTTACTACTACACACATACCAGGAAGTCCTTTCTTGACAGCATGGTCTAATGAGAGCCAGTGTGGTATAGTGGTTTGAATCTTAGAGTATGTTGGAGACCATGATTCAAATCTCTACTCAGCCATGGAAACCCATTGAGTGGCATTATTATTATTATTATTATTATTATTATTATTATTATTTTATTTGTACCCCGCTAGCATCTCCCGAAGGACTTGATGCAGCTTACATAGGCCAAGGCCTCAAAACACAACACAACAATACAACACCTAAAGCAAATTAAAAACAGTTAAGCAGTATAAACAACAAGCAATGAACAATACATCAAGGCACTATAAAAACTGGGCCAGGCCAGAGTAATGGGTACAAGATTAAAAGTGCTGATGTGGCAGGAGGTATGTAGGATTATAAAGTAAGTGCAGTGTGCGGTGTGCAGCAATTTCAGTTCCACTAAAGTGCCTCTGGGACTTGGTACTGGAGATTCCTAATCTGGGAAGGAACATCGGAACAGCCAGGTCTTCAAGTTCTTTCTGAAGACTGCCAATGCAGGGGCCTGTCTAAGATCTTTTGGGAGGGTGTTCCAGAGTCGGGGGGCCACCACAGAAAAGGCCCTGTCTCGAGTCCCCACCAAGCGCGCTTGCGACGCAGGCGGAATCACAAGCAGGGCCTCTCCAGATGAGCGAAGTGAATGTGAGGGTTTATAGACGGAGATGCGGTCACGCAGGTAGGATGGTCCCAAACCATTTAGGGCTTTGAAGGTAAGCACCTGTACCTTAAATTGGGCTCGGAAGATAAACGGCAGCCAGTGGAGCTCCTTGAACAGGAGGGTTGACCTCTCTCTGTAAGGAGCCCCGGTTAACATCCTGGCTGCTGCCCGTTGGACCAATTGAAATTTCCGAGCCGTTTTCTGAGCCTTGGGCAAGTCATACCCCTCCTCCTCCTCCTCCTCCTCCTCCTCCCCTTCTCCGCCATATTTATATGGTACTTCCACGCTTGGTAAGAAGCCCTTTTAAAACCCTTTTAAAGCCTGAATAGGGCATGAGGGAGGGAAGGCTGGCACTGGTATCGCACATGGCAATGTCACAACCTCATCGGAGGGAGTGAATTTAGTGTCCTAAGATGCTTCCACCATCCTGGGGACATGGTGGCCATCACACAATATTGTGTGACTTCCAGTGGGGGCTCTGACCCCAAATGGTGTGAAAGTGTTGCTGGTTGCTTTCTGCAATATATGGGAGGTTTCCAATGGAGCCAGCACAGGATCCTGCTGGGAGGGCGACACTTTCCTCATATGATGGGGAAAGTGTTGTCAAGAGGGAGTTGTGCATAGGGCAACAGATTCGACCTGCTGCCCCTATATTTCCTCCTGGATGCCAGGCGAAGTAGGACACTTCACCTGGCCTTTATGATAAAGCCCTTAGTCTCCACAGGCCCCACAATTCCAAAGATGAAGATGTTGCTGAAAGGTCTGTGTCTTTGGGGGTGTTTTTTTTAAAACTCAGAGTAAAACTGGATTTTCAAGTTTATTCTGGGTTAATGAAAATTATCATGATATGTGATTTGGACACCTCATGATAATGTGCCCCCTACTCTGCATTTTAATGCAGTGTACCATAGATGGACCCTGAGTCACAGAGAAAATCTTGTTAGGAATTCTCTGTGATTGGATAACCTTAGGGTCACCATCAGTCATAAATAACTTGAAGGCACACAAGAAGAAAAAGAGGACAAGACTTCTGTTTTAGGAATATTCTGCTACACACAAATTACAAGGATTAATTGATGAAGAACTTGGTATACTTCCTGATTAGTTTCATCTTGGAAGTAATCAAAGTTGGAACCTCTCACATAAAGCATTTATATTCACTGCCCTTATAGAGTTGTTAGAATACATGCAAATGTGATACTTTATTTATGTATTACGTTTGCAATTCATCACAAGTTATAAAGGTCAGAGATGACAGGTATTAGACCTGGTGCAGTTTCAACAGCCATTTTCACATTACATTATTGGACTTTCATAGTGATATGAGCTTCTGAAGTGAGAGTAGAAAACATTGCCTACATTAAAATTCAGTGTTCGTAAGTGTGAACTCATAAACAGAAGTTAGTTCACACAATTCAAAGGCTTTAGCATGCTAAAATTGTTTAAAATATGTATTGGGATTAGTGGTACATTGCATATCCTTCTTTCAATATTCCTGGTACATTAACCAACACAAGGAAAATATATGGTCTCTTTGGAGTCAGGTGTAGCTCAGTATTTTCTTGCCCAGACATTAAAAATGTGACACCACTCCAGAGAACATAGAGGGGGACATGCTTCTTTTAGGTTCTCCTAAAATGGACTAAGCTCTTGCCTTTCACCACTCTACTCAGAGAAGGGGATCATTGCTTTTTCATAAGACTTAAAGCACTCACATTGACCTATTAATAAGTTGATCCAGTTTTTCTGGGTTGATGTTGTGACTAAAATATCTAGGTTTACACATGTTGAGTAACTGTGTGAAGCTTTTTTTAAAGAGTTGTCTGTTTTCTGCTTATGATTTACATTGAACATGAAAAGGAGAGGATTTTTTTTTAAAAAAATGAGCACCTATATAGAATGTATAAAGCAATGCAGAATTTACTATTTAGCAAAAGTTCAAAGGGGCCAAACAAGGTGTGATATCTGTACAATTTTTTTGCTTTGGATAAAAGCAGCTATTTGTCAAGTTCCTTGGACTATTCTTAAAATTCAAACTAAAATCCAAAATAAATCCAGTGTTGCAGTAACATCAGAGTTGCTAGCTTTCAATAAGTAAGGAGGATTTTATGGAGCCAAGGTTCAAGTAGAGGAATAATAGTCTGGTTTCCTACACCCTTTCTTCAAGGGAAATCCTCTCCTTTGCATGTCTTGGGCAACATTTGAAACAAAAATGTATATCAGAAGAATTGGAAATTTGTAAAAAAAAATATTTCTATGAATTTCCATTCAGAGTGAAAATTACAAGCTTGGGAGAAATGGGATGGAGCAAAATGAAGACTGGAAAAATAGGTGGTGGAGAAAAAACTGAAAATGAGAGATGCTTGGAAAAGAAGGGTGTGATGCCTTTTCTGTCAAAACTTTTGAAAGATTTTGACTATGTCTGGACTCTGACCTAGGAGTGCTCTCATTGTAGGATTAGGGTTATTTTATATATATGGTCAAGGTTGGGGTACTATTAACCTTGATTTAACAAGGAATACTTCTTGCTTTAAAAGGAAGGATAGAAACTTCAATAAGAACAGCTAAGATGGACTAACAAAGCTGACATGGAAGAAAAGAACATATTTTGTTACAGTGTCATAGAATCTCTAATCTACTTTTGTACCTCTGAGAGTTCAAGCTTTTTATTTTATGTCAGTAGATAATTTAAATGAGATTAAAGGATTATTCTAGATAGGCCTCGGCAGGGAATTGATAAAATTAGACTGGCTAAGTACTTCTGAGATATTGTAAGTTTCCTCAATTTGCACTAAAGATTGAGCTGTTTCTCAAAGGTGCAGGTATTAGATTTTCAGATGGAAAAAATGATACACCCAAGAAATCTGGTAAAGTAGTCTATTAAGCAATAAAAGAACAATAAGTCAAAGAGGGCACCTGTGAAGCATACTATCAAATTATGGATGAAGGGGTGAAATAAATTGTGAGTAAATTTGAACTACTGAATAGCCCAGATTCTCAGATGGAACTGTTGAAAATCTAAGACTGATTAATCAGTAAGTTGTTGAACTTTTCTGAGGGCCTTTTCATTGGCTTTCATATCCTGATTTTTTTCTTAGTTCTGCTACCTGAGATTCTTTAATCAGAAATATGGCACTTTCAAGGAATTATGCTCGAGAAGCAAAACATGTGGCTATTACTTTTTAATGTAGTAACTTTTGTCATCTGAGTAAGATTGATAGAAATTTGTTTTCTTTATTTGCCACCTGTTAACACAGACTGAAATGCTTTTGGGACAGTATTGCATGATAGTCCAGGAGGAGGGAAACACAACAGATACTACTGGTGTGAGCAATTTTAGAGAAATCATGGAAAAAATACACCCAGTATTAAGGCATAGCACCAAAGTGATTTTCTCAAAGTTAAAAAAATATTGTAGTGAACTGGGACTGCATCTATACTAGAAAATTAGGATGCTTCCACACAGCATCAAAATTTGTGTCAAATAAGTGGGGCAACAAGTTCTAACACAGACCTGTCAATCCCAGTAAATAGTCCCTTGCCATTCTGACACCTTTTTTTGTAGCAGATTTTAGAAATCTGCAAGATGGTTGGGGGACATCTGGTGGAGGTTTACTTTTTTTAATTGACTCTCTGAGATGTGCTGGACCTCATATGCACTCATGTGGATATGTAAATGTACACACAAGCAAATTTCTTATTATCTCTCCTCACCCTACTGTAAATTCAAGTTCTGTTTAATTCCATAAAGATCAGAACAAAGGAATGGTTGCAGAGTTCTTATTGTAATTGTTTTCCATTTGTGCTTACATTTAGCCACCTGTGTGTCCATTGCTTCATCTGTTTACAGCCCAGCTCAGTTGTTTTGGGATTTTAAAATGTGCACATGTGCTGGAGCTGTCCACACCAGGGTGTATGAACAAAATCACATGTTTGCCCATTTTTTCAACTGGAATTGGGTTTTAAGTGCACCTTTTTCAGCTGTTAATCTGAATCAGTGCACATTTTCTTGAAACATCATTTAGCCCCCACACCCATCCTTTTATTCTAGTTTCTTCTGCATTTTAGGGTATGTGTAAAAGGGTTCTTAATGCAGCTTGACACTTCTTTAACTGCCATTATTCAAAACTATGGAATTGTGGGAGTCCTATTATTTACAAGGTCTTTAGCCTTTTGTACTGAAAGAGAAGTGTGCCTCACCATACTACAAACCCCAATATTCCATGGCATGAAGTCTTGGCAGTTAACGTGATATCAAACTGCATTAATTCTACAGTATAGATGCACTCTATATCACTTGACTACATTAGCATCTGTTAAGAAGGTTCACATTCAACAAAACAGAACCACTTAGTGCTTCTAGTGAAAAAAAATATTTATTGGAGAAAAGAAAGCACATAACTATTGTTTTGAAGGCTAATTTGTATGATTTTAGGGGAGTGGGAAGGCAACAAAGGACAGGGAAAAGAAAAGAGAGATTCAGTATCATCTCCTCCTTTGTTTGATATATTTTGGACTAGTTTCTATAGTATGTAATGGTATAATATGCAGTTTGGCATAATGTTCATTGTAGTGTGTTTGCCAACAAATTCCTTTGTAATCTTGCTCACACAGTACAATTCACTTGTACAATTAAGTTACAAATATTCCTCAAAACCATTTCTTTATCTCTTGGCTTCCCTTTTCTGCTATCTCTACCCTTCCCTTTTTGCTTTCCCATACCCTTTAAATTATATAATAGAAATAAGATAAGTCCACAGAAGACTGGTCTTATTAGATGTCTTTCTCATTAAAACAACTATTGCCACATATTGCAACTGAGATGCCTCATTCTGAATGCAAAATCTTACCCTTCCGCATAGCTCCATTCTCATCCATACATCAGGATAGTTCAGATTAGTCTCTATAGTTATATTTTTATATACGGAATGGTTAGCATCTCTCAGAAAGCATTTTGGATGTTATGAATTTCAATTTCCTACTTATCAACCCAAATTTCCTACCTATCAACCCAAATTTGTATCCAGGACCCAGGCTACTTTCCAGCACCAATTATAGGATGGTTGATGTGATTAGAAGCTGTTTTGAATTATAACTCTTAAGAATTCACCAAGCCAGCATGGCTAGTGGATATGAGAGCAGGAGTATTCTCGGAGCTTTCCTTTGAAAGAAAATGCATGCTTCCTAGCTCTGGTATGATCAAACTGGTATAATATTATGTTTCCGATGCACTTGGTGTAAAGTTGGATCCATCTGGACAATGGTCTATTATTAGCACACTGATGTATACCGGAATATCACAATGATAACTTATAAGCTTCTCAATACTTAATTTGAATCATCTGCATAAATTTAAAGAAAATCTTTGCTGTCCTCAATTTATGCTCATAGCAGAGCTTATTCAAAAACATATACACCCCCTTAACATGACTTTTGACTGTATATTTTCTTTAGAATTACTTCATTTCTTACAGAACGTGCTGATAATGAGAGGAGGCTGTCTTTCCAACTGACACACTTCAAGTGCCTTTTTTGCCTAATTTGTACCAGCACGAGTGACAGTGTCCCATATCTATCCATCAGGTGTAATGCAGAAGGACTGAAAGTGATATGAGTCTTCACAGAAATGCATTTGTTGACAACCTACTTGCATAACTAGAAAGTTTCCAGCACGGAAGCTATTTTACGTTTCAGCATGGGCTAATTAGGACAGCTAGTGGTGATTTCATTGACAAATAATGAATAAAAGAAGCACATCCTTTTCCAAGTTGAGTGCAAGTAAGCAAATAACAAGCCAATCTATCACCTAAAATATTCCAAGATACTGCTTGTTAGTAATAGGGTGAGTCCCTTTCACCAATTAGACTGATAATTGAATTTGGAAGAACCAAACTATTTTCTTCCCAAACTTATAAAATAGCTTGGTTTATTCCAAGTCCCATTGTAATGCAAATTGATTCCCTCCTGGGTCCACAGACTTCCCAGCCACTTCTCCTTACCTTTTAAATTTGCTGTTGGCTCCTGTACCAAAAGTGGTGAAACATAATACCATATTGTTCCATGCGAGATCACTTCTCAATTTGTCTAAGTGTTTCATAGTCTTAATGATAGAGGTCCTTCACAGTTTCTTTCAACAGCCTTCCCATCTGCAGGTGCTGAGTATTGAAACTTCTCAAACACAAAACCACTATTTTTACTACTACAGTATGCTTCCTCTGCCCTCTCAAGATCTTCCAAGCAAATATATAAGGGCACAGTCATATAACCCAGAATATCAAGTCAGAGTAACCCACAGTATCTGCTTTGAACTGGGTTATCTATGTCCACACTGCCATATGTCCCAGTTCAAAGCAGATAATATGGGATTTTATTCAGCTGTGTGGAAGGGGCCTGACTCTGGGTTAATCATTAGGCTTCATGAATTATTATGGAAATGAGTTTACTATTTGCCAAGCCTTTCCTCACAGTCGTCCTTCTGGGAGTTTTCTTTGACTCTACTCCAGTAGCAGCATTCCAGGGACATGTATTCCTAGGAACTGGAGTTTTATTTATTTATTTGCTATATTTATATACCGCCGTTTCTCAGCCTAGCCGGCGACTCAACACGGTTTACAGCATAATATAACAATCAACAGTATACAGTTAAAAGCATAAAAAACATAAAAAACATAAAAACACAATTCATACATCAATACCAATCCAGTTCGACTCTTAACTAAAAACGTGATCCAGTTCGTCATCCATGTTGCCAGTCCTTTAGTCAGTTACCATTCGTTGCATTGGGTTAACCAAATGCCTGCTTAAACATCCAGGTCTTCAATCTTCTTCGGAATATCATCAATGAAGGGGCTGATCTTACCTCCAAGGGCAGGGCGTTCCATAGCCGCGGGGCCACCACAGAAAAGGCCCTGTCTCTGTTTTCTAAACATCACCTGCTAATGGAGAAATATTTAACTGCTGCCACTGTTTTCAGAGAACTATGTCCATCAGAAGCTTGAGTGATCATGCATGGGTGTGTGTGAATGTGTCAAATTCCTTCATGGCTAATATTTACATCAATAAAGGAATTATGGAGTGCATGAGGACAATGATTGGATGAATGATTGGCAGAAGGCTAATCTAATAAAAGTGAGTGCTGTTGGAGTTAGTTGAGAATGTCAGCTATGGGAGAAGGGCTTGTTCAAGCTTGCATATTACACAGTCAGACAATGTCTCAGGAAATAGCACTATCTTGCTCTTTAACACAGGGATTATTACTCTATTTTGACTGGCAAAGGAGGTTAAGTGTTGAGCTGATCATCTGTGCTCCATGGGCGAGCTTCCCTTTTCTTATATAGGTTGCATTGTTTGCCAACTTTAGATTGTCATACTGAAGACAGAGGACATTGTCCATTTGTGTCCAGTTTGGGTAGTTTTTCTGCCCCCAGTTCTGGTGGTACCATTTAAGAAGAACATGCACAGCCAGAAAATATTGCTAGTTTAGCACTGAAAACAACTTTGTAAAGAAAATATTTAGGACTGATGATCTCATTCAGTGCCTACACCTCAGATGCTTTAGAGTTAATGCCTAGGGAATGCTTGGTGTGGCAGATTGTGAGTGAGCAAAGCCTGCTGCAGCAGCAGAATTTCAAGCTAGAACTCCCTTGGGGCATTGTCCTTCCTATACCTCTGCCAGGTGAGCAAGAGCAAGCTTTGCCTTCAGCTAAATCAGTAGGGATTCTGTGCTTGGCCAACTCTGGAAGTTAGTTTGCATACTCATTGAATGCAATG
This sequence comes from Anolis sagrei, assembly GCF_037176765.1. Lineage (NCBI taxonomy): Eukaryota > Metazoa > Chordata > Lepidosauria > Squamata > Anolidae > Anolis > Anolis sagrei. The sequence goes on from NC_090025.1 coordinate 21,702,412, forward strand.
AAGCATCATTTTAAAGGGGAATGCTTGTTCAGAAGGTATAGAGATTTGAACTTAATGTTTGAATGTTCACTGTTAGATTCTGTGTGGTGCAGGGAATCATTTGAATTCCTACTTTCAAAAGGCCAGGAAGACTGGCATCCATGCCACCCTCTATTTACACAGTATCATATTTTGATCTTCTGGTATTTTCTGGCTTCCCATCCCATCTTGAATCTCCTGCAATCTCTGTTTTTGTTGACTTTTTTGCGTATTCCTTGGTTAAAATGTTATTATACATCTTCACCACACCAGAGCATGGATCCACTATAAATCTGGTTTCTGCCTCCTGCAGAATTCTGGGGGTTGTAGTTTAGTGAGGCCCAGGACTTGTCTGGCTGAGCATTTTAAAGGCCCCTCCCTAAATTACAAACCCCAGAATTCTGCAGGAAGCAGAAACTGGATTTAAAGTGGATCCATGCTATAGTGTGATGTGGTCCATAGTGAGCTATTAGTTTCAGTGAAGATGCATCACTGAAAGTGGGTCCATACAGGAGACTTTTGCATTTTATTTCATATAATGATAGTACTGGAAGATACCATCAAGGGTCATCCAGTCCAACCCCTTGCCATGCAGGAACACACATCAAAATGCTCCTGATAGATGGCTATCCAGCCACTATTTAAAAATCTTAATACTTATCTATCCAATTGTTTCATTTCTCTGGCAAAGCTCCTAGTGTGCTTTTTCTTAAATGAGGAGGCTATCTCCGAATCCTTCTGAACACCAATCACTTTTATCCAGCCTCCTCTGCTTCCACTTCTCATTTTCCACATTCCTTTCATAGAATCATAGATTTAGAAACATCTAGTCCAATCCCTTGGCAGTGTAAGAAACTATGAGTAAAACCCACCAGAGAGGTGGCCATCTAACCTTCCCTAATCTTTCCTTAGCTTCCTGTTTCCATCTCTTAAAATGAGGGTTATCGGTCTAGGCGGTCTATAATGGCTTGATGCTTTATACTATTTCTGACATTTTCCCTCCTGTGGTGTTCATTCTGAAACACTCAGTGCTCTTGATGTCGTAAGTGTGTCATGTTGGGTTACATATTCCATATATATGAAGGTCCTTCCCACCCTCTCTGTATATATTTTAAAAAACACATAGACCAGTTTTAGATTCAGTTTCCTAACTAACTGACCTCAAAAGTTTTTTAGATGTGAAAAGTATACCAAGGATCTGATTTGATAAAAATCCTCCAAGGAAATTCAGACCTCAGTCACCACTTTAGAAATTAGATGCATTTTTGATGAACACCGTAGGGAATGATGAAATGAGTGGGTTGTGGAGGAAGTAGGGATGTATTAAAATAGTTATTAAACCAATTACCCTCCTCTCCTAAAAGTAGTAGCATGCAGGAGATGAATTTTAGAGCAGTCTCAGTGGGCCAGGTGGAATACAGATGCTATCTGATAGTGGCCCATATCTTTGAAATATAAATTATGAGCAAGCACTTGGGATGGAATGAAACTACTAAAGCCTCAATCCTAAAATGCTCACAGTTTCTATGGAAGGGGCAGAGAATGTGTGGCTTTCTAAATATTATTGGATTGCAATTTCTATTAAATACAAGACAGAAGTGCTACCATTGAAGAGTGATGTCATTTGCAGTTCAAAAGCCTAGAGGGTTACATACTTTAAAATTGAAATCAAACATGGTTTGCATTTACTAAGATCAAAATTTTGAGGAACATAAAATTTCAAATGCTCAAAATAAGAGAGGAACAATAATAATACATCGCTAACATTAGTTTGCTGATTTTTTAAGGGGAAAAAGGGGAAGCTACAGCAGAAGCTATGGTTTATGTTGAACACCTTGCATAAGAGACGTTCACTTCCTCTCCCTCATTTGTGGTTCAGATGTGAAGGCAGAGATGCATAGTTTCATCTCTGGATGTAGGTGAACTACAACTTCAAAGCCTACCAAACCCTTCCAACATTTTATGTTGGTCATGGGAGTTTGGTATGCCAAGTTTGGTTCAGTTTCATCATTGGTGGAGTTCAGAATGCTCTTTGATTGTAGGTTAACTATAAATCCCAGCAACTACAGTTCCCAAATAACAAAATCAGTCCCCCCCCCCCCCAACCCCATCAGTATTCAAATTTGGGCAGATAGTGTATTTGTGCCAAATATGGTCCAGTGAATGAAAATACATCCTGCATATCAAATATTTATATTACAATTCATAACAGTAGCAAAATTCCTGTTATGAAGTAGCAAAAAATTACAATTTTATGGGGTTTTTTTTTTAAAAAAATTACAATTTTATGGTTGGGGTCACCACAACATGAGGAACTGTATTAAGGGGGTTACGGCATTAGGAAGTTTGGGAAACACTGGTTTAGATCAAGGGAAGTAATGTTGCCCCTCTATCCTGTTTTGGTCTGGCCTCACCAAAGCAGAATAGAGGGGCAACATTATTTCCTGGATGAATTGGGAGCACTGTGCCCAATTCTACCCACCACAATTTAAAAGAGATATTGACAAGGCAGAATGCATCCAGAGAAGGACAACTGAAATGATTAAAGGTCTGGAGACCATGCCCTGTGAGGAATGTCTTAAAGAGCTGAGTATGTTTAGCCTGCAGAAAAGAAGGTTGAGAGGAGACATGAAGCCATGTTTAAATATCTGAAAGGCTGTCATAAGGAAGAGGGAACAAGCTTCTTTTCTGCTGCCCTGGAGACCAGGACTAAGCAATGGGTTCAAAGTACAGGAAAGGAGATTCCACCTGAGCATTAGGAAGAATTTCCTGACCATGAGAGCTATTTCTCAACAGTAGAGCTCTCTGCCCCTGGGTATGATGGAAGTTCCTTCTTTGGAAGGGGCACCCTGTCGGGGGTGCTTTGCTTGTGCTTTTCTTGCATGGTAGGGGTTTGGACTAGATGGCTTATATGGTCTTTTCTAATTCCATTATTCTATGAATCTATCTGCCTTGTGATGGTTGTTGGTTGTGCAGTCCTCCAGATGTTCCCAAACTAGAGATTAAGCCAATGTAGAACTAAGATAAGGAATGCTGGGGGGTGGGGGGGGGATGGGAGGGATTTTGATGGTTGTTATAAATTCTGTTTTAAAGTGAGAAGAGCTAAACTGAGAGTGAATATAAAGAAATGAATAATGTTATTCAATGAAAGAGAAATAAATTTTAGCAGCACTGGACTCTTTTTCAGTAATTAATGTTCAGCAGCAGTCTTAGAACATACAACGCAATGCCTGTGGTGAAGACATGTAGTAATTTAATAATGCCCTTCTCTGACCCTTCCTTAGATATTGATGGCATGGTAATAGCTCTGACATATTTAATGAAAAAGAAAATGTCAGAAATAGGTTAGAATATGAAATTTAGTCATCGGGAATTTAAAGAGGAGGCATTGATTCTTTCTTTCATCAGTGCAGTGAGAAGACCAGAGAGGGTGGTCCTTGCCTTCTGAAACCTGAATCACTCACTTTTGAGCTGATCCCCCAAGATTCTGGTCAAGGAAAGTCAATGAGCATTTTGGCTAAGTGCTAGGAGGGTCAGTGGCAGGGCAGGTCTTTACACAGAAGCACCCTCTCAAAAGGGGTGAGAGTTCACGTGAAAAATGCTCATTTCCCTTGCAGAAATCCAATAGGGTGTTTTGATTGATTCTGCCTCTGCTGATAAACAAGGTTTGCAACTGTCGAACAGAAATGTTTTCTGTCTAACCCAGTGCCTGCAGATATGCAAGCTCTAAAGAATGTATTCATTCATCATGCATGAAAGCATGATATACTGCCTGATTTTAAAACCTCATTGAAGAAAACAGGAGGCTTTTATTTGGTTGCAACTCTCTCTAGATTCCTAGGCTTAAATTATTCGCTAATTGTCAAATGCCTGAACAGCCAAGGTCTTTGGTGGAATTAGTTTTAAATTCAGAACTGCTCAGCCATGAGAGGATGAAAGGGGGTTCCCACTAGCTGTCAGCACTGGGCAGTGAGCAGTTTAAATGGAGATGGATTCCATTTACTGTATGTTGGACAGATAATAGAAGACAAGGACAGAGTCTCAATCAGTGTTTTTAGAGAGTTTCAGGTATAATGTGCCATATGAATCAGTCTTGGTTTAGAATCCAGCTGCATTTCCACAACTCAGCAATATGTATGCAGTATGTTTTTTGACCGAGTAAGAAGGTATTCATTACCTCCTTGTACAACATCATCTTTCAAGTCCCTTGAGTTACTATCATGTTTATTTACTGGCTAGAAAGTAGAGTTGAACAGGCAGCACTTGATAAGCAGCAAAAATAAAATAAAATAAATTCAGCGAATGAAAGGGCAACCAGAGGTCCCTTTTACACTGCCAGAAAATCCAGGTTATCAAGGCAGCAAATACACATTATCTGAGTTGAACTGGATTATCTTAGGGCCCTTCTATATCCCAGGATCAGATGCCAGATTATCTGTTTATCCCAAGTTATCTGCCAGTAGAAACTCATATATTTCAGTTTAAAATAATTTGGGATCAGAGCCTGGGATAAAAGGCAGTGTGGAAGGGCCCTTAGTCTACACTGCCGTATAACCCAGTTCAAAGCAGATAATGTGGATTTCATACAGCTGTGTGGAAGGGGCCTCAATTTTCTATTTCCAGTTGCAGAATCATAACCAAATGCTGACTGGCAACCTGCTTTCCTCCTGATTAGTCAACAGACATGGCAGCGTCTTTGGAACTTGAGGAGTTACCTTTTGTTGGAGAAAGTAGCACAGCATTTCAGGGACATAATATGGTAATTAGATGTCTATCTCAGTGGCATAATTAATCTTTTCTGGGTTTTACTAAAAAGGCAACTATCTTTCTAAATAGCTTTTATTTTGTTTGAGGCAAGAATTCAGTACTTTGAACCAAGTCTAACATCCAGAATAAAACCCAAACATGAATATTTTCCCTTTATTATTTCGGCATAAAAATGGTTTTTCTGTCCAAAAGTGTACATGGTATGTTTCTGTGCCAATTTTTTTTGCAGTATATTTAGATAAGAGATGGATAGCAAATAACTTGTCTTTTCATCCCTAGCAGTGATAGCAAGACAACATGTGGTAGCCAGGACATTTGGCTATATTCTTCTCTGCCTTTTCTCCAAAATTGTGAATTCTGGTATTACATGACTCCCCCCCCCCCCCAAAAAAAAAATCAGTTATTTTGATTCAAGTGACTGACTCAACCTTGATTGTTAGAATTGAGGATTGCTTATCTCTTAGTTCCTCTCTATAGCTTTTGAAATGTCTGCAAGACACATTAGGAATTTGTTGGAGAGTAGAGTTAGTTTCCAAGCACATATCAGGGTAACTAAGTATACCCCCACCATGTCACTTTGGTATATGGAAGTTTTCTTCTTTTTTTTCTTGCATCCCCTCACATGTTTCATTACACATATTTACAATAACAAATTATAAATAGATAATAAATACTGCATAGGACTATTTTGATTGTATTTACCTTCATGGCAGGGGATCGGGCTGGCTGGCCCTTGTGTCTTTTCCAACTCTACGTTTCTATAATCAAATATATAACAAGAACAAAATACATACATACATACATACATACATACATAAAAGCTATGGCATATATGTTTGGAAAAGTATGTAGGAAAGAAAGGGAGATGTGTACAATGAAAAATAAAAAGTAAAATACATTTCAGCAATTCTTTCATACTCAATTATCTTTGTATGAGAAATTACTTGGAGCAATTCCTTCTTTTGGTCTTGTCAGCCTATGACTAATTGCTCTGACTTTTGGATCTTTTAGCAATATCATTTTCCGGGAATAGTGGTAAGTGGTGAACAGCTGTAATTATCATGAGGTGAAGAAATTGTGCTGTTTCTCTTGTGGAAAAAACAGTATGCAAAGTATGCTGGATTTTAATATACCATCATTATATCAATTAAACAAAAGGCACAGACCAGGGCCAGCAAAGAAGCAAACATAAAATTATACTCTGGATACAAAAATAGCTTAGACAGAGCAAGAAAAATGCCATTGGAGAACCATTTCATGTACAAGTAGTGATGTGTGAAATTATATGGCAAAAATGAACAGTGAGAGATGTTCCACTTTTCTTTAAACCTGATATAACATAGCCATATGAAAGTATTGACTAAAGTCACATAAATGAGATATGTGAAAAAGTATAAAAGAAATGGTAGAAAAAATATGGTTTTGGCAGGGTCAGGCATATCAGAAGTGAAACAGCTACCTCAGGTATCACTGGCAGGTGCAGAGGAGTAGGCTGGTCTTGTGTTCCATGTTGTTGCTTTGTATTTTTTCTGTCTTCTCCTCAGTTGTCAGTTTTAATAGATACTTTTGTCCTCCTGCCAGTGTTGAAATAATATTCACCAGTTATTCTGGGTCCTTTTCGCACTACACAATTAAAGTGCGATCATCCCTCTTTAACTGTTATGGTTAGGTATCATGGAATCTTGGGATTTACAGTTCAGGAAGATTTGGAATCCCCCCCAAGAGATTCAGTATCCCACCAAAATACAAATATCTTGGCACTTTGTGTAAAATGGTGTTTCCTATAATTGTATAGACCAGGGGTTCTCAATTTTTTCAGCCGGAGAGCCCTTTATGAAGCAAAAAGGAGCCCCAAGAAATCTTTATATATCATATTATATTATATATAATGTATATCTATCAGGCATGGACAAACTTTTTGACCAACATAACAGTATTTCAGTGGAAGACCCCAGGGCCATCCAGTCCAACCTCTTCTGCCATACCGGAAAAGCACAATCAAAGCACCTCCTGAGTGGTGGGAGGGAAGTAGGGTTTTGGAAGCAATGAAGGTGAGGAGGAATGCATCTGATCAGCAAAGAAGGTGAGGAAAAAAAGCTTTTGGGGGTGAGGGAAGCAAAGGAAAGGGTTTTTGGAGGTCAAAGGAGGTGAGGAAAAAAGACTTTTGGAGGCAAGGGGGTTGAGGGAAAAAGGCTTTTGGTGGCAAGGAAGGGGGAGGAGCAGGAAAGAAGAGGAAAAACTTGGAGAGGAAGGAAAAAGAGGGAACCACGGAGCCCCTCAGGATGCTTCACGGAATACCAAGGGCTCCATGGAGCTCACTTTGGGAACCACTGGTATAGACTAAAGGGATGCCTGCTCGGTTATTTTGGCCAAACCATGAAATACAATGATGTGCCATATTTACTTTCAGCAGGAATCTATTTTTGCCTGAACTCAACTGTCATTGCTCTGCTCTTTGAGCATCAGCCAGACATACCACTGCCATATAAAATCTAAATTATCTGCTGGATTATATGGCAGTGTAGAAAGGGCCTAAGATGCTGAATTCCATCGCCAAAATGCATTCAGAACATTTAATTTAGACTAAAATTAGAAGCAGGTTCACAGCATCACTTGGCATAGAAGCCACCATTCATTACTGGGTCTCTTACACTCTCCCCATTGATGCATGGACCCCTGTTCTTCATTTTTGACTCAGCACTAGTTTTTAAACATTGCCATGTGCCTGTATAAAATTAGAAACAATGTGTCAACCAGGAACCACAAAAGTTGTCTCCTTCCTCTTCTGCAACAGAATATGCCTTGTCTTCTTCTCATATCATTGACACTGTTCCTAGTTAGCTATGTGTGCTCTTGTTGATTGAGGAGAGTGTGTTAACATGTTAGGTGTGTAATCTATCTCGCCTGTCACTTTTTAAAGTGGTAGCAATCATTTCAGTGTTTGTTCTCATCTGGTGTTCATGGTTACTTGGTCATTAAATATTCATGCTGTTTTGTTAGGAAGCCTTATGGGAGGCTTAACTATCAATAATATAGGTAAAGGTGAAGGTGAGGTGTACCCAGATGCTAGGAAAAGGGCAAAAAAGGTCAAAATTTAGACTTGCCATCCTTGACAATGTATTAATTAGTCATTAGCAGGCTTCAATGGGCATTTTGCCATTGCTATTATGCAAATCAGATTTTAATAGCATCTTTGCATGGAAAAAATGGAAACCAAGTCAAAAGTGTCAATTGAGACTCAACACTATGCGTGTCAACAATGTGGCTTACTATAACACATTTTGCTTGAGATGACAAGCGCTTTTTGAAAACTTTTCTTAAAATACCAACAAATTAATATGCCATCAGTATAAACCTGTGCGTGACTTAACTGAGAAGTACATTCTGTTCTGCCCACCAGGAGTTTGTCCCTTTTGTCCTAGATTTCTTTGTAAGATAAGTTTCATGATATTTCAGATGAAGGTGATGGAAATTTTCAGTCTGGTGAAACTAAGTATGGCAAAATTTTGGTTCAAGCTGGACTCTAAAGCAAGAGGATTGTTCCATTGATAAACACCCATTTGAGTTTGGGGTTAGCAACCTAACCTGAAGCTTGATTGGGGTCATTGTCTCCAATTTGTTGGTTTTATAGCTTCAGCTGTATTTTGATTTCTGCTTCTAGAGATCAGTAGTATTTTGGTTGCATATAGATTTCATTGTGTGCATGTGCCTTTGAGTCATCTGTAGTCTTATGGCAATCCTACTAATTTTATAATGATGATGATGATGATGATGATACCACTGTATCTCACCAAAAGGACTCAGGGTGGTTGCCAACATAGGCAAAACATTTAATTGCCGAATGACACAAAACCATACAAAAATAAACATTATAAAACATGAACATAAATCCTACAAAAAGCAATCACAAACATTTAAAACCAGTTTCAGTTTTCTCCATCAAACAGGAAGTCAATTACCAATGGTCAGGAATTTCAAAGTGGTTTTGCCAATCCCTTTTTCAAAGGTATTCTTTCTTATATGAGAAATGTTCAGAAGTGATTTTTCCAGTCTCTTTTTTTCTGAAATATAGCCAAATCAACTGGTATTAGTTCTCAGACTCGCATCCAAAAACTAACCTGGTCTAACTGTGAAACTAGAGGAAGTTATTGCAATTTGAATGGGGATAGCTAGCTAGAGCTTAGGGAAATAAAACTAAAAAAAATCCTTGCATATATCTAGTCTGAAGAGGATGTAAGTAAAGCCTTTCCATATCTAATTTGGCAGATCAGGTTTTAAGCCACATTGGCTGCTACTTTTTCATTACGCTTTCCACTTGATTTTATACTTCTTACAACCAGAGTTATGGACATTAGACATACATGGGTGATTTGGTATCCCTCTTTCCTGCCAGCTGACCTCTCCCCTCTCTCCCTTGAGCACTAGATCCTTCACCTGTGTTGCCCCCCACCATCTGTGGCAACATACGTCCTTCCTTGTGCCTAATTAATTCTTTGACTCTTTCAAGAGCTCATCTCATGACCCTGTCTCAGGTCTGACATAAAACTCTGTCTCTGAAGCAATCAAATCTTGTTCCCCAGGGCTGCTGACTTGTTATGCTCAGTTATTATGCTATTCCAGCATTGCTTTATGCAAAATATGTCTGAGTACAGTGCCAGTACTGCCACTTTGCCAGTCAATTGTGTTTTTCAGTTAAAGAGTTTAGAATACAGATATGCTTTCTTCTTGCAAATAATTAAACGATTTTGAATTTAATACTAGTAATTTTATTCCTGCTGCTGAAATGATCAGAAGTAGACAATCCACATCTACATTTTTAAAGGATAGGAGCCTCTCCAATGGGTTGAGATTCCAGTTCAAAGTTTTTTGAACAGTAACTTTGAACAATAAATTCATTTTGCCATTGTTATGTAAGGAAGTACATAGGAGGAATGTTTCTGTCTCCTCCACATAAAGCCATTTGGTCTCTTCCCAAAAATGATGACTTGTGAGAATTGGATAGGCTCCTAGACAAGGTGAAATGAGGAACAAGAGGAGATCACCTGATGATTTATTTCTCACAAGTGCTTTGAGAGCAAATTCCACTTCATATTCTAAAATTGAGAGTTCATCTTCATATGGTTTTCCTGAAATCTTATGATATGATTAGGTCAGACATTGTATTATATCTTTTGACTGCTTTTGTTACACCTCTCCTCCCTATTAATGCCACCAAGTTCCTCTTCCCTTTACAATGCTGACATGTTCCATTTCTTATTTTTACTATGTCTAGTTTCTCCAATTCATGTTTTTCACATTCTGTGCTTTTTCCTCTGAGCATGTCCACAGCTGAATGCCCTTTTTAGCTTGAGTCCAGTTGCATCATTAGCCCCAGAACCACTCATAATTGTCCTCTGCTGTATGTCAGTAATCTACTGGGTCCATCCAACAAGGGGATTTTGTCTTTAGGGAGTATCTCTGGTTTTATTTGAGATTATCTCATGGGGGGTGGGTGGGTCATGGTATTCACAAGAAGGCTTACCATGCCTTACTCTGTGCAGTATTAGCAAGTGTTAGATAGAGGGCCACTGCCCTTGTCCCTGAGAGATCCTCCACTAGTGTCACCTCTCACTACTGCTGCTGCCAGATAGTTGTTTCACACATTTAATATGACTCCTCAGTGAAAACCTGTCTGACAAAGGAGACCCTACCCTACCAATAGTACTGCTGCCATCTGCATAATTTCTTGCTTTGCTAGTACATGCAATCCCACCGGTGCTCAAAGACATACATAGCCACCATTTTTATAGTTTTCTTCCCATCCTATCCCAAATAGAACGCCTACATATTATTGCCACACTACCTGCTGTCAAAACAAAACTATATTTATCAGTGATGAGAAAATCAGTATTTTTTCTGTTGAAAAGATAGCCAGAATCCCTCAATCTGATATCTCTATGGTTTATGATCACAGGCTAAATTAACTGAGACTGATGGGAACTGGATTACGTCTTAGACAGAGCTAGCCTAAGGCATATTTGTGTTTTTGTTTTTAAATAATGTTATTTTCCTACTTTGTGCTTTTTTTTTGAAATATTGCTTAATTTGCGGAGACAGAATCCTGAGTACAAGAACTTTTTTCCACAGTGGGGTTCCACCAGTAAAAATGAAATACCTGAATGTATTAAAATGTTAATTGAAACCACTAAGTGTCTATTAGAACTACTGCATTACAGAACCTTTCCTTTGTGCTTGTGAAGAAGTAATATCAGGAGAATTTTGTCATAGGAATAAGTCCCATCAGTAACAGGTGAAAATAGGATTCCATTGCAAATGACTTCCAAATCTCCTTATGATCATAACCTATACTGAAGTGTATAACTAAGATGTGTAAAACGTATACACAAAAATAAAAATAGGATCCTGTTGATGCAATATGCTAGTGAGTGCTCTTTTTTCCAGGATTGTAGCTATCTGCAAGCAGTTTATTCATCTAGTGCCTTACTTCCTTTATTGTCATGATGCCTACAATCTTTTACCACAATCACCTGTTGTACTTCTTATACTTATGTGGTTTATCAAAGGGATTGAATAAAATATTTGTAATGATAGGGATAAAACTTAAAACTAATTGAGAGTCCCTGATGTGACAGGACTCTACTTTAACTGCCATATTCAATGCTATGGAATCATGGGAGTTGTAGTTTGGTCAACAATCTTGAGCAAAACAGGCTAAAGACCTTGTAAAACTAAAACTCCCATGATTCCATAGCATTGAAGTTAAAATAGGGTCAATATGCATTAATTTAACTGTATAGACCATGTATGGACATTGTGGGCCCAGCCAGGAGAGCTAAGCTTGGAGAGTGGGGTTGTTCACATGCTGGGTGGAGTGGGCCCATGAGGGGTAGGGCGCAGGAGAGTATGGGGCCAGGAATGTCAGGGCCTGCACTGTCCTCTGGTTATCCTCACAGCATAAGAACAGGGCTGCTTGCCCCAACCTTATGCCAGGAGGGAAGCAGGACGTGTAGTGACTGCCCTGATCCTTTTCCCCTGATCCTTGGTCTGTCCTCTTGGCATTATGGCAGGAGGAAGGCAAGAGAGTTGGCAACTGATTGTGCTCTGGAGAGCTCTCAGCCGCCAGGCGCCTTCCTTGAGCTGTCCTCCTGACATAAAGATGAGGCCACTCACATCGTCTTTATGTCAGGAGGAGGTCAAGAAACGCAGTGTCTGAGAATGCTCCAGAGGGCTCTCATCTGCTGCAGGCCACCATGTCCTTATGCCAAGAGAACAGGGAAAATGAGGAGAGTCTGAGGTAAGTGCCCAGGGGGCCACATCCAATCCCTGAGACTTAGTTTGCCCATACCTAGTGTAGAAACATCTTTTATTGTTCTATGCCACTAACTGGGGAATGGAAGATACAAGGTGCAGTTGCAATTGTGCTCTGCTGGTAGACTTCTATTTGGCCACTGTGTGAACAGAATGCTAGACCAGATAAGCTCTGATCTGGCCTATCATAGCTTTTCTTTTATTCTTTTCAACTTGGTTGTGACAAACGATAAACCTGTTGCTCTCTAGGTGCTTTGTACAAGAACTCCCATTAACTACAACCAATAGTGCCAATTAGTATGAGGTTTGTGTGAGATTATAGGAGTTGCCTAAAACATGTTTAAGACATCCAGTTGTATACTGTGATCTTCAAATCAACATGTGATAGTCACATGGAAGATAGAGTCCTTCATTTATCATCTGTTTTTTTATTATTTGAGAAAGAAGATTTCTATACATAGTTCTTTTTGTATTATAGCATGCATGTATGTATGCAAACATATATTTCAGGAAAGAATGTATGTAGGTAGAAGGGTGAGAGACTGTGAGGAGTATAGGTTGACACTATGCATGCTATAATACAAAAAGAACCTGTAGAGGCATGGACAAACTTCAGCCCTCCAAGTGTTTTGGACTTCAACTCCCACAATTCCTAACAGCCTACCAGCTGTTAGTTGAAGTCCAAAACAACTGGAGGGCCAAAGTTTGCCCATGCCTTCACTACCAGCATCTAAACTCTGGAAACAACTACAAATGAAAATTGATTAGAACACTAAAGAAAGTAAGATATAAATGCTGCCAGAATCACACAGTGGAGTGTATCTTGAATAATTCATGCCTGGAAAGTGCTCTTTGATGAAAGGTTATGTATTGGCGAGACATCGTTATATTATTTATTGTTACTTTTGATGGGGATTCTGTTTGCAGTGAGGCTCCCAACAGCTTTTACTATTCATTCTTCACACATTTCTTCAGTATTCCCTTGTGTTATCACAATTCTAAAAGGCAGTGTGACTACACTGAAAATATTTTGCATCTGTCAGTGGCAGTGTGGGATTCCTTAGGGCTAAATAATGGTTCTTGAATGGTCAGATAAAATGTTATGATTCATAAATAGACTTTTAATACAAATTTTATTCACAATTCATTCTTCACAGTTTGTTGTCTGTATTTTATCCTCACAACAGCCCCATAAAAGAGTCTGATACTTTGTATCTGTGTATCACTACTACAGTTGCAAAAGCTTGACTGTTATGACTAATTCCTGAAGACTTCTGGGATTTGTAGTGTCTCACATTGTTCTTACAGAGGGCTCCAATGATGTGGAAGTTTACTAGTGTTCCTTAAGAGATTCAGATTAAGGCCCCTTTCACAAAGCTGTATAAAATCAACATTGAGCTCGATTATATGGCAGTTTGGACTCAGATAAAAGGTAAAGGTATTCTGGTTATATGGCTGTGTGGCACAGTGGATTAAACCGCTGACCTGCTGAACTTGCTGACCAAAAGTTTGCTGGTTTGAATCCAGGGAGTGGGGTGAGCAACCACTGTTAGGCCCAGCTTCTGCCAACCTAGCAGTTTGAAAACATGCAAATGTCAGTAGATCAATAGGTACCACTTTGGTGGGAAGGTAAAGACACTCCATGCAGTCATGCTGGCCACATCACCTTGGAGGTGTCTACAGGCAATGCCAGCTCTTCGGCTTAGAAATGGAGGTGAGCATCACCCTCCAGAGTTGGACACAAATAGATTTAATGTCAGGGGAAACCTTTATCTTTACTTAATGGCTGTGTGGAAGGTCCCAAACTCACTAAACTACAAACCTTGTATTCTTCAAGAAGAGGTTACAACAGTAAAAATGAGATCAAAAGACACAATAGTATAGATATACAATAGATCTTTAGTGAGATTCAGGGTTTGAAATCAGCTTTTGACTTTGCTCAAAGACAAATTCAAAGAGTAGATTATTTTTGTAGTCATAGTTCTTGTTTATTTTATTTTATTGCTGGAATCAGAGGCCAACAATGTATAGAAATCAGCAGGAAGGCAGGTTTTTTTTTTAATCATACAACTAGATTCATGAAATTGTTTTTACTCTTTGTTTCCATCTTCAGTATTGGCACAAGCCAGCTGTCCCATTGTCACAGACATATTATTTTTCTCCTTGGACTGGCGTTTCATGTTCTAATTTAGATGGTTCCAGGGGAAAAAGTAGTAACATATGGCAGTTCATAAACATGAAGTGAATGAACCAGCAAAGCATAAGACAAAAGTCAGTAGAGGAATTACGAAGCACTCTTTCCCCAGCTACTTTACTTCTGCATTCCTAGGATTACATCAAAAATGCTTTAAAAGAGGAGAAAAATCAATTTCCCTTCTGTATTTAAAAATAAAGATTTTTTTTCATTTATTATTCCTGTCACCTGCATTGTGATTACACTTTTGTCCTTTATTGCTTGAACACAAGAAAAAATATAACAGTGTGTGAGAAAGGACATTGGAATCCATGTTATTTTAGATTTGAGTTTAGCAGTTTCAGTATTTATATTTTACATTGTTAAGACACAGCAGATTTTGTTTATTTATTGTGAGTATTTTAGACATGCTTTTTGCCCATCAGAATGGGACGTCCATTAGCTTATTTCTATCCCCTTTCCCCTCCAGATCAGAATGTTAAATGGCTTCCAACAACTTCAAAAGACTTTGCTAAAATTGAGAGTTTCTAGTCCCCTCTCCTAGCCATGGTGGATATCTCTATATCTTGTGATAGCAAATCACATAGTTTAACTATGAGATATGTGAGTCAATTCTCCCTTTTCTTTTCTTTTTCTTTAATGATGCTCAGCAAGAAGCATATCTGGCATCACCAAAGGGTTTCTGGTGCTTCTGGCATCTTCTCTGGTGCCATCTTATTGTCCCATGAAGAGGATAACATGAGCCAACTATAGCATCAGGTGGCTGGGAAACTGCAATTTTAAATTTCCGAAAATTGTGACAATTGTGGGGCTTTGTAGGAAGTTGCAGTGGCGGGGTGCTTACGCATGTGAACCTTCATTTATTTCATTATCACAACCAAATATGGATAACTTGAAATGCTTTCCTTCCACTGGACAATATAATTAAAGATTTTGCACCGTTTGTTAATTAATTGTTTAAGATACTGAATAAATGGTTGCATAAAATTGTTTCAGAGGCTTTCCTATAGTTGGGACTAATCAATAAGAGTCATAGTCTTCCAAAGCAATTTTTCTAATGTTGGAAAAAAGGTTGATATTAGGTGGTTTGGTATTAAGAATTATGTGACAATTTACTAATATTTCTCAAGATAGCCAGATGAAATATGTTGCTGCTATTTATTTAAAGGAAAGTGTTTTCAATGCAGAGAAATATGGGGAAGAATTTACTAAAACAGGGCTGTACTGAGGATTTCTTAAGAGAATGGGAGGAAGTTTACTTATTTATTTATCTTATTTATATCCCACCTTTCTCTACCCCAAGGGGGATTCAAGGCAGTTTACATATGGCACCTCCGCAGTGTCTTAAAACATACAACGTTAATTTAAAATAACTTGAATTAAAATTATTACATAATAAACATGATTAAAATACATTCCAATGTTTATCAAGCCATCCAGGGTCAGAGTCTAAGTCAAATTGCACATATTCCACATTAAAATTATTGTATTGCACTATTTTTCAAAAGCCTACTCCTAGAGCCAAGTTTTTATTCTCTTTCTGAATGCTAGGAGGGAGGGGGCTGAACTGATATCACTAGGGGGGAATTCCACAACTGAGGGGCCACCACTGTGAAGGCCCTGTATCTCATCCACTTTAGCTGCATTTGCGAAAAAGGTAGTACTGAGAGCAGGGCCTTCCCAAACTATCTTAATCTCTGAGATGGTTCATAGGGGGAGATACATTTGGACAGGTAGACTGGGCCGGAACCATTTAGGGCTTTATAGGTTAAAACCAACACTTTGAATTGTGCTCGGTAGGTAGCAGACTGGCAGCCAGTGGAGCTGACGTAACAGGGAGGTGGTATGCTCCCTGTACTCCACTCCAACGAGAAACCTGGCAGCTGCTTGTTGGACCAATTGAAGCTTCCGAACTGTCTTCAAAGGCAAACCCATGTCGAGCACGTTGCAGTAAATCTATTTGGGATGTAACCAGAGGTGGACCACTGTGGCCAAGTCTGATTTCCCAAGGTACAGTTGCAGCTGGTGCACAAGTTTCAAATGTTGAGCCTCTATTGATCACATATAGATGTTGAGATGCTATCAGTTCCTTATTGGAAGAGCCCCATGTTTTCTCAGGATGAAGGTTTAACATGGTGTGAATAATCCCAGCAGAAGCATTTAAAATGAATTAGCTAGACTTGATTTTCAGAAAAGAGAATACAAATGCCTTCCATTCTTAATGTCTTTGCATCCTAAAATAGACATACCTGCATGACATGATTTTTAAAATGGAAGGATGAGGTTCTTACAATTGTTATTGATTGTGGGTATTTGAGTTAGCATAAAATCCAATAACCAGCTTTTGCACAAAGTAATTTGTGTGCAGTGATAGGGGAAAAAAAGAGGGCTTTAAAAATCATGCCAATGTAGGTAAAATTCAGTGCACTTCAATTTGCATCCTTTTATATGGTAAAGTGGAAATCTGCCTTCCCCAGCAACAATCCATAGTCCATTTTCTTCTCTCCCCCCCCCCCCATTTTTCAAAGGAAATCTGTAAGCACTTTGAAATGAATAAATATGAAATGCACCAAGGAATTTAAAAATAATAATAAGCTCACACATGAATGCTAATGAATGTAGTACATTCAGCCAAAAGTTCTAGAAATCAAACAGAAAATATACTACACACAAGTTTTTTTCTTCTATATCAATTCCTATTTGAATTACCAGTGTGCACATATGAGAATTATATCATATAGCCATTTGATGCCATTAACTCTAACAACAACAGCAACAACAACAAATCACAGATCTGGACCAGTCTTATATTAAGCTTGAATGGTTTTAATATGTTTTTCGCCATGCTGGCAGTAGACTTCTTTAACTCAGGGATTTGTCTGATAATGTCGCAATGTGTAAACTGTCAGAAACAGCCAGATGTTAGTTTCTAGTCATTTGAGTTGCTTCTTGCCAAGTCAACTTCATTTTTGTCATTTGAGAAAAGTTAGTCAAAAATGGTGCAGTTGTGAAACTTTACAGTTCTTTCTAGTGATATAATTGATTTTAAATCAGTGGTTCCCAACCTTTGGGCCTCCAGGTGCTTTGGACTTCAACTCCCAGAAATCCCAGCCAGCTTACCAGCTGTTAGGAACTGTGAGAGCTAAAGTCCAAAACACCTGGAGACCCAGATGTTGGGAACCACTGGTTTAAATGATCCACAATGATGTATTAAATATACATTACCCTTCTTTTCAGTCTGATGGCTGCACAAGATAAAGCAACACAATTCTCTACCCTCCATCCCAGATGAGCATGTTTGAAAACCTGTCAAAGGGCATGGTTTTTTTGAGTTAGAAAACTCTGATGAGTAGAGCCGTATACTGATGAGAATCTTCATAATTCAGTACTTAATCTGCAGAAAATCAGCACCTTTTTGTTGTAAGAAGCAGCATTTTTTATATAAAAAAAGTTTCCTGCATAGAAAATAATATTTTTATGTGAAAAGATTGCTTCCTGAGCAGAAAAAGCAGATTCCTACTCTGAAAGAATTGCAATTAGGGACATATTCTGTTTTAAAATGTACTCATTGTTTTGCATGGGAAACAGAAATTATGAACAGCTTAAAAATTCCTGACTATAAAAGAAAGTGAATCAGATAATATTGATTATTAAAGAAAAAGGCTTTGATTGGTTACATGATGGAGGGCTACATTTGAATGACTTACTGTCCAACCCAATTAAAACTAAAGTAAGGCCTATATTTTTTGAGGGACTCCTCATCTTTCATACCTGTAGCACACTTGTTGAGAGTGTATGTACAGTTGGTATTCTGTATCCACCAATTCTGCATTTGTGGATTCCACCTCACATAGCTTCAAAACATTCCAAATCAATTTCAAAAAGCAAAGCTTGGGACACCATGCTTTTGCATGCAATGGGACTTGAGTATCCACAGATTTTGGTATCCATGGAGGGTTCTGGAATCAAATTCTGTGCATCTATCTAGCTAGATACTGAATTTGATTACTGCAAATGTGGCTATTGAGTAATACTCACTTCAGTTTTCTTTTTGAATAATTTGCCACAATCTACCAATATTTGAAAATTTCTGCACTTTTGGGATAGAATGCAATTCCCATTAAATGAATGACATGGAAGCAATCCTGTAACCATGGCAGCAGTATAATGCAGCTCTTCCCATTGGTTTGAATGCATTGTGTTAGTAGGATTTCTTCCTTACGTATACAATGTCTGTGCTATTTCTGTTTTAAACAGGAAAGTCATTTTGATTTTGACAGTTTCATCTCCTCTCTTTCCTACTTTGGCCATCTAGCTGATTTTAATTAAAAAAAATCTTGAATTTATGTTATGTTCATATGTTTATTTTCCACATAGTGGTATTCTGCGCATTTTACATGGAAGGATTCAAGTTATTACAGGGATTAAAACTAGAAATAATAACCAACAACTAAACCATGCAAAGTCTAGATAGAAAACACGGCAACACTGTTTCACAACA
Organism: Anolis sagrei; assembly: GCF_037176765.1. Lineage (NCBI taxonomy): Eukaryota > Metazoa > Chordata > Lepidosauria > Squamata > Anolidae > Anolis > Anolis sagrei. The sequence goes on from NC_090025.1 coordinate 21,721,200, forward strand.
CAGTTTCAAGGAGTAAGCACAAAACTAAGCAAGATGAAATTTAGGTGCCGAAAGATATACAGAGAAGAAATTTGCCAAATTTCTAGGAGGAGAAGAAAGGGAATGTTCCATAATTTTGGTCTCAATGCCCTAAATTGACTCCCAGGATTGAGGCCTCACACCCACCCTAAACATTCAGCATTTTCCAGAAGTTGACCCAGGAAGACATAGAGTGACCCCCCCCCCATTTACCCCCCCCCCCCCAAACCTATTTATGCTTTATGCTCAGGCTCCTCTGGTGGAAGCTCTCCACCGCTAACCTCCCAACCTATTGTTTTGATGCACCAAGGGCTTTCAATGGAGGGACCTGAGCATGGTGCCTGAAGAACCAGTATTGCAGTGGAGATTGACAACATGATTCAATCCCCACAGGGCATTACATTAAGGTCCAGATCCAAGTTTACTCTGGATTAATTCAGGTTTACCTGAGGCATCATTTGGATGCCTCATATACCTGTGACAGGTTGCTGGTTATGTGCCTGTCTGGAAGGACCCTATATTATTGCAACGTAGTATAAGCAAGCAAAGCAATAACAACATCACTAAAAGAAAAAGCAAAGTTATAGTTTTTCATAAAGTTTGCACATGCTACCATATATTCAGAGTCTCAAATTCAAAAAATAACTGAAGTAATTACTATTTCCTACTGAAATACCTTAGAGGTCACCATAGCACAGAAGACTAATGAGAAATGGCCTGTGTGCTCTATAAGTGTGCCATCCAGGTCCTAGCAACTGGCAATTTCTAGACTCTTGGAATTGTTTTGAATTGGTCTTTTTCTTTAAAAAGTTCTTAAATTTTACCACCCATTTAGTTGAGGACATCTTCAAATAGAGAATCGCTCTCCTTAAAGTAGGACATTTGGGCACCCGTGGCATAGAAGACAAAATAACCAGCTCTCATTCTATCTCCCTGATGTGAACAATGCATGAATGTAGGGAAGTTTAGTTATATGACCTCTGCAGTGCAAGTGAAGACTTGGATTCTTTTAAAAGAGGGTTTCTATTAAATAGCTGGTGTAAGCTTGTTACTAGAATTGAAAATGTGGTTTGTAAGAATCATTTGTTGTGTAGCAGATTTATAAAATGCAGAGATAGGGAAAAACACTGGGCATGCATTGCCCTCTGTTAAGCCTTCTCTTGATACTGCTTGTCTATTGCTGGTCACCTTTTCTTTGAAAACTCAAATTGCTCAAATATAAGGGCAAAGTTATAACATTGACAAGGAAAGCAATCACACCTTGCAGGTTACCAGTGAATATTAATATATGTTCCCCTTTAAAGCTTGATGATAACTGCTTTAAAAAAAATTACCAAGGTAGAATAAAGGTTATACTATTGAAAAAATTAGTTGAGATAGCTTTCCATCAATTATCTGCCGGGAATTCAAGCCCATCTTCTAGAGTCAAATACAAGAGGTATAAAAGGTGAACGAGGACAACAGAAATGGCTGAAGAGAAGTAAAAAGGTGTGTCACTTTGCTCAAAGTCACAAAAGTTTTGGGCCATATTTTGTTTTCTCTGAAGGAAGGAGAAATTCAGTAATTTTATATGAATATTTTTGGTGAGGCTTCCACAAAATAACAAGGTTGTGACATTAAGAGGATAAAAGCCATCTTGCATCTGATTCTACTACTGCATAGCAAGACTCTATAGTAAACAGGTGGTAAGGGCCAAGAGTTAGAGTCAAAACAAAGGGAACACAGAGAAAACGGTTTGGAGAACCTCAATGCTTACATACAAAAAAAAAAGTCTCCCTACCTAAAAATAAAAATACAGTGAAACACTTACATGCTTTGTTGCTGCAAAACATTGAGTGTCAGTTGAAAAAGAAAACTAGAGAAACCTAGGATAGCATAGTGTAGGGCATTTGAAAAGAGACAACAGATTCTGTTAAAGAAAGAATATTTCACTAATATATTCAAGTAAGTCACTCATGTCATGTGTGTGTGTTTGTGGGCATGCATTTAAAACAATAGTGATTATGTGTTACTATATCCACATATCAGCATTATAGCAATTGGATGCCACATTAACTGCCACGGCTCCATGCTAAGGAATTCTGCAGGTTTGTGACACATTTACCTTCTTTATTAGAAATCTCTAGTGCTGTAGCAAACTACAAATCCCAGGATTTCAAAGGATAGAGAATATAACAGTGGTGTCAAATTGCTGTTATTCTGGAGTATGGATGGCCACCTAGTTTGAAAAGGGTATCTTTTTTTTAACATGCAAAATGAATATCAGTGATAATTCAGAAGTTGGAAAGTTATTTTTGCCAAGTCACACATTCTTTATTAGTTCAGTGCTTTAAAAGTAATGACTTGCTTTCTTTATTGCATTTTTAAAATACTGTGTATTACCTCATTTGTTGCTTGTTACTTTATTTTTGTTAGCTTTTTATAGTCCCCAGACATACCCATGGGATAACCTGAAAAAATCTGACAAAATGCCACCAATCAGTCCTTTAAATGTAATTTTCACAAGCAATTGGGACACATTGTTACATTAATGCAACTATTTTTCCAAACCTTACACTATATTTGAAATGGAACATTACTGCATATGTGCAACAGATGATGCAAAGTTTCTAGCATCTCTAAAATATCAAAATAGGTAATTTGTTACTATAAATTTTGTTGCTAGCAATGTATTACTTCTACACTCTTGGTGATAGAGTAGACTCTGGCCCCTTCTGCCCTATAAAATCCAGATTATCTGCTTTGATCAGGAATATATGGCAGTGTGGACTCATATAATCCAGTTCAAAACAGATAATGTGGATAGCTGCTTTGATAATCTGTATTATATGACAGTGTAGAAGGGGCCTTTCAGGGCAGATAATCCACATTATCTGATTTGAACTGGATTATCTGAGTCTACACTGCCATATAATCCAGTTCAAAGCAGATAATCTGGATTTTATACAGCTGTGTAGAAGAGGCCTAGGGGCCCTTCCATACTGCCATATAACCCAGAATATCAAGGCAGAAAATCCCACAAAAATCGCTTTGAACTGGGTGTCCACACTGCTATATATTCCAGTTCAAAGCAGATAATGTGGATTTTTTTGTTGTGTAGATGGGATCTAAATTAACCGGCATTCATGTGGATTGATAGATTCCAGATATGTGTAATTTCTGGCTGTTTGATAATTAATATAAAATATAGGCCTAGCTTTATTATACTCCATACTATACCATACCACAAACTCTCTATTTACTTGATATTCATGTTGATATACAGTAATTAAAAACAAGTTAAGACAAATAAAGATAAATTTAATGTAACAGAGTATTACTGTATTATAAAAACAGCTATGTGAATGCAATAAACTACTGTGGTTAAATGGAAGTCAATAAACTTTTCAACTTAATGAATTTCACTAACAACATAATTTATGTCTAAACTTACATTTTTATTTAAAGTATTATTTCTTTGATTTTTATCAGTTGCTTGAGAGTTTTAGTTGCTAAGGTCTGCTTATCTTAGGCTCCTTTTACACAACCATATAGCCCAGAATATCAGGGCAGATAATCCACAATATCTGCTTTGAACTGGGTTATCTGAGTCCACACTGCCATATAATCTAGTTCAGTGTAGATTTTTTTACAGCTTTATGGAAGGGCCTTAGAATCTACTGTATTACAGCAAAGCTGCAATATTGCCTTATTGGTACGCAGGCCATACTGCAGGATAAAAAATATATCGTGCTAATGGCTGCTCTCTTAGGGAACTTGGAATTTTGGACAGATTAAGGAAGAGGACAGGATGTCCTAGACCAGCGTTTCTCAACCTGGGGGTCAGGACCCCTGGAGGGGTCGCAAGGGGGTGTCAGAGGGGTCACCAAAGACCATCAGAAAAAACAGTATTTTTTGTTGGTCATGGGGTTTCTGTGTGGGAAGTTTGGCCCAATTCTATCGTTGGTAGGGTTCAGAATGCTCTTTGATTGTAGGTGAACTATAAATCCCAGCAACAACAACTCCCAAATATCTATTTCTCCAAAACTTCACCAGTGTTCACTTTTGGGCATATTGAGTATTAGTGCCAAGTTTGGTCCTGATCCATCATGGTTTGAGTCCACAGTGCTCTCTGGATGTAGGTGAACTACAACTCCAAAACTCAAGGTCAATGTCCACCAAACCCTTCCAGTATTTTCTACTGGTCATGGGAGTTCTGTGTGTCAAGTTTGCTTCGATTCCATCATTGGTGGAGATCAGAATGCTCCTTGATTGTAGGTGAAGTATAAATCCCAGCAACTACAACTCCCAAATGACAAAATCAACCCCCCACCAGTATCCAAATTTGAGTCTATTGGATATTTGTGCCAAATTTGGTCCAGTGAATACATCAAATCTTTCCATTACAAGTGATAACAGTAGCAAAATTACAGTTATGATGTAGCAATGAAAATGATTTTACGGTTGGGGGTCACCACAACATGAGGAACTGTATTAAGGGGTCATGGCATTAGGAAGATTGAGAAACACTGTCCTAGACACTTAATGAGTTGAGAAGAAACTGCATGTCCTCCTCCTCTTAATCAGAGGGTGGGTATTGTTCCTAACTGTGAGAGCTGTACAGCAGTGGAACACTTTGCCTCGGTGGAGGCTTCTTCTTTGGAGGCTTTTAAACAGAGGCTTGATGGCCATCTGTTGGGGGTGCTTTGAATGCAATTTTCTTGCTTCTTGGCAGGGGGTTGGACTGGATGGCCCATGAGGTCTCTTCCAACTCTATGGTTTTATGATTCTATGATTCTACTCTGTCCTATTGGGCTTGTAGTGGAAATCAATCATTATATAGTTACTGGAGGAACATTGACTCTAAAACTAGGCTGAACTTAGCTGGACTGGTATTTACACTGGGAATGCCACTTTAAAAGATAACATGATGAAGTATCAGATTCAAATGTCTCTCTTCCCCTGGGTTTACAACATCAGCACTAACACTGGAAATAACTCAGCAGAATGGGGGAAAAGGTACTTGTGGTTCTTGGTGCATGCATCTATTTCTAGTCCACAATACACTTGCACTAAATAATACAGGATGAGCACTTGGCATCTGATTGTTCAAGTGCCCCTGTTCTTCTTTTAGAAAACATTTGAATCAAAACATCTTTATCTTCCCACTCTTCACATTACATAAACCACTAGACTGAAAATGTCATTCAGGGAGGTCAGAGCCATGTTTAGTTCTCTGGGACAACATGCCATAATATTTTCTTTAACCTGTAATAACTGCCTTGAACTGATCCAGTTTATCGTGATGAAATGGGCTCAGACAGCCCTATTACACCTCCATATTGTTGTCCATTAGCAAAATGCTTGCAAGGGAGGCCTCATAAATAAATCACACTGCAGTTATAAGCGAAAAGTACAGGGCACATCTTCCGGGAAAGTACATGTAGGGAATCTGTTATGAAAGTGTGTCTTTTATTTGGAAATTCAGCATGCTCAAGATCTATGTTGTATTTTTTTCATGCTGGAATATATAGATAAATCCTTTTAAATGTAGCGTATATGTGTGTGAATTATATATAATCTTGACATGGGCAGAAATTTGGGGATGTGAGAGAAGTCATGATTGAACACTGAGGTGGAAAGAATCCTAGAAAATGGAGATCAAGCTTCAAAGTTCAAGACTTATTTTTCATACACACAAAAATAATGTTTATGTATAGAAACAGAGAAAATAACATTTTGTCTGTGCAAAATAAGTCTCAAATTGTGAATAGTCTTCAAATGTAGGCTGTTTTTGAAAACTTTCCTGTAGGAAATTGTAAAATTATTTATTCTTGAATGTGAGAATGAAATTACATTTGAACTGGATGTGTGTTCATTGGTTTATTGTGTTTGGAAATCTTCCCTTAGCATGTAATTGTTTTTAAATTTTCCACAACTACAGTATGATGTCACCTTTATGTCATGTTAACTACACTACCCAGTTTTAGCACTTTGATACCACTTTAATTATCTTAGGTGTTTGTGCAGACAAGACACTAGAGCTGTGTAGCAGAGAATTCTAAGTTTCTCAACAAACTGTAAATCCAAAGGTCTCATAGATTAGCAGCATGCCATGAGCAACCTCATCAGATGGGGTCCAAATCAGTAGCATATGCAAGTTGATCTTCTTGTTTGTGATGGAACCTGCTAGTTCCCATCTCATGATGTCAAATTATTTCCGGTTGGGCTCCATAGCAAAAGGGAAGTTCAACCGGTGTATGCCGTCATGGTGGCAACATGGGACAAGTCCCATGTTCCATTGGGACTTCTCCCAAGGGGCACCGCCAGAATTGCCTCAATCCATGGCAACTCTGGCAGCACATTTGAAGAGGTTTTTACAGTAGTATCAAACTGCTATAACCATGTAATGGAGATATTTTTGTGGAAGCCAACATGAAAGGTAAACCAAGATGCTAGTTTTCACATTGAATGAGGTCTACCATAGGCTGAGTTGAGACTGAAACATTTCAGCTGTGTCAAATAGTTACTGGAATGAAAACCCATATTCTATTAACATCATTACTCTTCCACCAGATGCTTAGATTTCAAAACAATCAGCAATGACTGCATACACACATACACACCCTTCTTATTCAAAACTAACGACTTGCACATGAGAAATGAATCATTTAGGACTAAATGTATACTGAACATATAACACAGTTCAAAGCTATCTTAAAACTGCAGTGGCTAGAAAACAAATGTTCATGAATGCACACAATACTTAATGTGTATCAGGACTCTGTGGGTTGTATAATCGCCAAGATGCAATATTCCTGCTTCTTGGCAGGGGGTTGGACTGGATGGCCCATGAGGTCTCTTCCAACTCTTTGATTCTATGATTCTATACGGGTCTGAACCAGGTTCCAGAATTTCCTATGCAATCATCTGCTCAGTGAAACCTCTTTCTTCAATACCATTTTGAACCTGACTGGTCAGTGTAGGCCCCTTCTACACTGCCATATAAAATCCAGATTATCTGTTCTGAACTAGATTGCATGTCAATGTAGACTCATATAATCCAGTTCAAAGCAGATAATCTGGTTTATCTGCTTTGGTAATCTGGATTATATGGCAGTGTAGAAGGGGCCATAGATGTGCCCCATGTCAGCTAAGTCTGCATGTGATGAAGCAAACTTTGTTTCCATTTTCTTTCTCTCAGGATGGTTCTACACTGACCATTTATGCCAGGGCCAAACCAAGTGTTGCAGAATTTTCTGTCATACCTGAGGAAACTGGCCTTTTTTGGAAGGGGGACACAGGAATTTTGTCTGGAATGCATAACAATATCTTGCAGGAAATAGCAATAGCCAGGAGGCTCTAGAGTAATAGATGGGTAGAGTGGGTTCCTCTTTTCTCCTTCAGCATTTTTTCTCCTTCCTCACTGCAATTTTTAATAGAAACATGCATCATTTTTTATTTTTAGCACCATTTAAGATTTAGCAGATTTAGTATAGTTTAGCTGTCCATTTCCAATTAATGCTCATATGGAAAAATAATATTCCATGACAAATATTTCCAAGATATATTTTGCAATGAACAGGCAAGTGTTCTATTTGCTTCATTCTTCTGTTTGATTGACAACAGTTGCGATTTGGGAGTCGCTGACCAAGCATTTTGTCTGACCAAGATTCAGTGGTCCATGGGCCTCCTATGTAAACTCCATTCTCTGAGCTTCTGCTGACTAACTGCATTCTGTTTCAATACCTTGTAAAATCTGCCCAAGAAAAATGGAGAAGGGAAGTGATGAGTGGTCTTGTGCAGTTTCTGGTGTAAAACACAGCATTTGTCAAGAGGAAGAGTACAGTGCTTCTCTTCACAGAGCAAATGTCTTTAATTTCAAAGCTCTGTACCTGCAGTACATTCAGAGGATGAAATGTACCTTGTAACAGTTGTGAACCTATTGCAGTTCTCTCTTCACAATGGCAAATTGTGCTGTCAACTCAAACATGCCAGTAGAAGGGGACTCATTCTGCTTCAAGGGGAACAAAAAACATCTTATTTCAAAAAGATGTGGGAGTATGTTTATGGATAAATCCCTTTGAAGCTATTCCTGTTGTATCAGTGGCGCAGTGGGTTAAACCCCTGTGCCGGTAGGACTGAAGACCGACAGGTCGCAGGTTCGAATCTGGGTAGAGGCGGATGAGCTCCCTCTATCAGCTCCAGCTCCTCATGCAGGGACATGAGAGAAGCCTCCCACAAGGATGATAAAAACATCAATTCATCCGGGTGTCCCCTGGGCAACATCCTTGCAGACGGCCAATTCTCTCACACCAGAAGCAACTTGCAGTTTCTCAAGTCACTCCTGACATGACAAAAAAAAAGTGATTTACACAAAATCTTCTGCTGTATAAGTGATTCATTACACTGATGTTTTTGGCATGAATGGTTTGGGGATGTTTGGTGGCACCCAAAGATATCTTAGGTATATCTTTTTAAAATAGGAAGCAAAACTACAGTAGGACCCTTCATATCCATGGGGGTCATATATCTTGTATGCAGATACAAAAAAGTGCAGAAAATAGCAAATCATAGCTTCCAGGAAGTTCTGGAGTATATAGTGCACTAGAATAGTGGCTATAAGCAGCACTTCTGCTATAAAGTCAACCATACTTCCTATTGATTCCTTGCAGCAGTTGCAAATGGATCTGTTTTATTTGGTTTGTGTAGACACGTCCTAAATCAGCAATATAGAATCTCAGGCTCCGTCTATGCTGCCCACTGAAATAAGGTTATTTTAGTTGAACTGAATTATATGGTAATGTAGACTCATATAATTCAGTTCAAAGCAAAACAGATAATCTGGATTATTTGGCAGTGTATATCCAACCTCAGTCGCAGTTTCACTGTTATGTGACTTCAAGTTGAGTCAGACTGAGGGCCCTTCCACACAGTCCTATATCCCAGAATATCAAGGCAAAAAAATCCCACATTATCTGAGTGTGGACTCAGATAAAGCAGTTCAAAGCAAATACTGTGGGATTTTCTGCCTTGAAATTCTGGGATATAGGGCTGTGTGGAAGGGCCTGAAGCTGAGATACTGTGACTTGCCCCAGGTGACCCTGTGGCTTTCCATGGCTGAGCCAGGATTCAAATCCTGGTCACCCAGGCACCTTCTACACAGCTGAATAAATTCCCACATTTTCTGCTTTGAACTGGAATATATGGCAGTGTGGACTCAGATAACCCAGCTCAGAGCAGATATTGTAGGATTTTCTGCCATGATATTCTGGGTTATATGGCTGTGTGGAAGGACCCCCTAATTCAACACTCAAAGCAATATACTGCACTGGTTTCTTGATGTCATAACCTTAATCTACATTTATATATAATCCAGTTTCAGAATGCAGATTAACTGCACTGAATTGGATTATATTCCAGTGTAGGCTCATATAATCCAGTTCAATGTATTTCAATTTGCATTATATGAGTCTACACAGACCATTACTATGCAGTTGGATTATATGGCAGTATAGATGGGGCCATACTCAGCTATAAAGGAGCAGATCAAACAAACCAGAATTGCCTGGAAGTTGTAGGAAGCAGACATTACAGCACACATGCCTTTATATTACGCCCTTGAACATGAAGTGTCTACATGTAGTCCATATATATAATATCTGACTACAGTTTGACCTTCTTGCAGCAGCATGCCTTGTAAGATGAAGAACCACTTTCCCTATTAGAATTAAGGCAGATTTAATTAGATTAATATTTGTAGGTGTGCCTAGCACTACAGACACCAAGATTGTAAATGTGGCTCTTTTAAATTTTGATGGGGACATTTCAAAATATGGCCCAATATTGCTCCTGTATACTGAGCCAGTGCAATATTTATGTCTTTACTATATTTATTTACCACCTAATTGGCAAGTGTTCTCAGAGTTTCTTGCAGTCACCTGGAAGAATATTTTCTTATATGAATTAAAGCAGTTGCCATATCTCTGAAATGGTTCAGGACATGGGGAAAATTAAAGTGATTACTGCATTTGCTTTTAAATCAAATTGTGGGTGGAGGAAACAATCTTTAAAGTGCCTTGTTTGACACCTCTTCTTTTTGACAGCACTTAAAGTATTTTGAACAGATTTAATTATCTCTTACTATTGCACATGCAAGAGAGAAACACATTTTCAGAGCCAAATGTCTATTTGTTGTGATGATTACCTCCATCATGTCATATTTCAGCCAACATTTTAATATCCAAAAGGTCATCTTGCAAGGAAGGATTTCCAAATAGACTGGCTGTACTTTGAAATGCAATCTACTTAAGTCCCCAAATTGTCTAAACATCAAATAGGATTTCATTCAACAGGTGTGCAGTGGTTCATTTATATTTATATCTCAATTTATATGGTAATGTCACAAGCCGTACTTAGTGACATATGAGAACCAAGTCTCATCTGAATTAGACTGGTCGTTTTCAGCATATGTAACATTTATTGCAAATGAAATGTCAAGTCAGATGGGTCACAATACAGATCCTAGTCTTGGGTCATTGTCCCACGTAGGTGACTTTTGCTCTTGGAGATGAGTATGTCTAGCACTCTCAGATTAAAACTTGCTTATAATTCTCTTAAAGAGTGAGCATCGCTTTTCCATTATACCTAGAGCTTAGTTCAGCGAGATAATAAAGAAATCTCACTGCACAGTCCAATCTTTATCATAACTTAGATGAGGAAATCGAGTTGCACGAGGATTGAGCTGGGCTGTCTATATTTTAATATTCTTCTCTCACATTTGGTATTCTGTGGCACTGCACAGTGAACACGATAAAATGGAAATAATCCATCTGCTTTTGTGAGTTATGATGGTTAAATCAGATTTACCCTTTCACAACTCACTGAGTAAGTTTAAACCTGTTACAACCACTCCATGACTAAAATCTTATACAAAGAACATCATCTATAAAGAGTTTGCAAGGACCTACAGAACCCTGTTGAATCCCATTGAATCCCATTGAATTGCAAGAAAATTGCCGGACAAGGTCCCACTCTCCCTCCCATTCTCTGACAATGTGAAACAGCCATGTTGGGACTGTGTGCTGCTTACAATATGAGTTTTAGGGTAAGCAGCATCATAATTCATGTATGTTTCCTGATGGAGGAACTTGATCAATCCATTTTTCCTTAGCCACTCAAAGGTATGAAAACTGCCTATTTGAGGTAAAGTAGAAACTGTTCAGGGTTATTATGGGAATGGTAAAATACTATATTTCATTGCATAATAGTCGCCATCACATAATAGTTTTACCCCCATTTTAAGGTGGCAAAATTGGAATGTTATATTCCCTGCATAATAGTTACACCCTTAGTTCACTCACCCAGGAGAGTGAATGAAGGGCAAAACTGCCCTTTTGGTACTATGGGACATCACCCAGCTGCTGATTTTTTCACCACATAATAGTCACACACCCCCCTCCCCGTTTTAATTGAAAAAGGGGGTTAACAGTGTGACTGCTATTGTAGCCTGGCAAGAACCAGATGATACTGAGGTTGAGGGGTTTCAAAATGAAGTGTCTGCATGTGTTCAGGGAGATTCTGAGAGCATTCAGGGAGATTTGCAGACAGGGCAACTTGATCCAGTTGATGCCGTGCATACCAGGGAATATGAAACTGACGTTTTCCTGGAAAAAAAGGCCTTGGGAAGATGGAGAGGGTGAAGAGGTCATCAAGGAGTGTAGATTAGATCTCAGAAAGCAAGGCTTGAAAAGTAGACAGACCAGGACTTCCCATTGCCTTCAGGATAAGGCTTCAAAATCCAGGAGCCTCAGACATGACTTCATGGGAGGCTGGTTGGGCTTAAATTAGGTGTTTGATTCCAAGCAGTTCTGAGGAGACAACTTTGCTAAAGGGAAAACAGTCCCCCGTTCATGTTACCAAGTTCTCAAGTTCATGGGCTTTGTATTGCCAAGATTCTTGTTTCATGTTCCTGCTTTTGCCTATGTACCTTGGATAAGTTTTGCCTGTAGGAGTTTCCTGTGTTCATGTTCCTGTAATTTACCTTGGATTATTTCTATGTTTTATGGATTTATAGTTCCTGTGATGCTTCCTTGTCTTTCTTGAAAGACTTTTATTGAACTCTGACTCATTTTGTATTTTGCATGTTATATCCTAATTACTTCTTTTGTATATAACCCTTTCCCCCCTTTTATATTATTTATTCAATAAACTCTTTATTATTGGACTACTGGCCTTTGATACGGTGTTGGGTGAGAGGTGACTCAGGGCTAGGGTGCAACAACTAGTGGTGAAATATGGTGTTTATATGTTATGTAAACAGACCTATTTATTGTGCTGACATTTTGAATGTTTAATTTGTGTACTCTTGTTCTCAACTGAAGGTCAATCTCTGCTAATTGCTGATGTAGGGCAAATAAGTCAGGAAAGTACACCCATGGAGACACATGTAATCACCATGGTTACTTTTGCACCAAATTCTTCCCTACACTAGTGAAATGTCTGTCTTGCTAAACTTCAGAAATATTGATTGATTTTTAAAAGGGTTGGATGAGATATTTGGGAAGAAAGGATAATATGCCACTTATTCAATGATTTCTGAAATTCCCCAGGGATTATTTGTACTCCTCCTCCTCCTCAAATGAATCAAATGTACCTTTCCAATGTAATTTGGGTGTTAGTAATGTCCTGCTGTTGTTATGGGATAACACTGCTATTCATCTACAGGTTCGAGCCTTCTAATCTTTGGAAAAAGAGGCGAGTGGTCTTTATTACATTAATCTTTCCCCATCAAACACCCACTTTAATTTGTTTATATATTCAAGGCGGCTTACAGCTCTGGCAAGAATTCAATGCCAATAATGTAATGATCCCTACATCACCTTGAAATGTAGGCCAAGCATTACCTGCATATTACATATGGAGAGCTGGGAAAGGTGACACTTGTCATTTGATGACAGAAATATCAGGTGCCATGCAGGTATATAACTGTCATTGAGAGATTTGACATCAAGTCAGACATTTCCTACAACAGATTTCAAATACTCTACACCCAGTGATAAGATATCAAGTGACATACATGCATATGCAATTCAGCCCAAAGTTATCTGTTCTGCCTCTAATTTGATGAAAACATTTTACTTACATTTTGCACTACTGCAAAATGATGAAAAGCACAGTAAAATAACAAATTAGCATTGGATATTTGCAAGACTCTGATTTGGTGGAGAGTGATAGGAAATGATTTGTTTAGTCCCTGTGGAGGAGCATGCCAGATGTCTCACTGTTTCAGCTGTCCCAGACAATTAGAATGCAGAGTGGTACTATTTTCGGCATTTGTTAAAGAGGCTGTACTCCCGCCCTCACTTGCCATAACACACATTGGTACGAATGTCCCAGAAGTGTAACTGTGATCAAAAGAGAGGTGGTCGCAAAGTGTAAACATGCTCTGAAGACATGTATGCTCTGTTTCAGCTAAAATGTCCTGTGTGTAGAGAAGCAACCCTAGGAGGTTGGAAAACCATCTGTACAGCTTGATATTCTGCAGACTCAGAGTACCTCCGTGATCCATCAGCTATGATATTTTCCAATATGATCCACAACAGAAAAAAGGAAGTATAACCTAATTTATATCTAATGGAAATAAACCAACAAAAGTAAATATAAATCAATACAATCAGTCCTCCATATTTACTGGGATTAAGGGTATGAAAAAACACAAATGAAAATATTGCTATTTTATTTTCTATTAATGTTGTATAAATCTCATTTTTTTAACCAGCCAGCGATTTGACTTAAAAGTAAATACTGATTCTCTGCTCTCTGCACATTTTTCTGGCTTATCTTCTTTTGTTTGTCAAACATGAAAAAATGCATGTGAGAGATGAGCTTCTTACCAAAAAGGAAACAAGTAGATTCTGTGTCTATCTTTGATATTCTATATTTTCCTCAGTCCATGTTTGGTGGTTTCATTGCTGTCTAACAAGCCTTTCAATCAATAGACCCTGTCATTAATATGAATGTCATTGTCTCATGAAAGTCAAAGGATGGAGTGGAATTTGTACTAATCTACCACAAAAATTTGGGCTATGGATAATTGGAGCTTTGTGCTGGGACTTTCTTGTCCATTCTGTCTAAATAGAAGAGTGAAATATTGTATATGCAATGTTTACTTGATTGTTTAAGATAAATAATTGTTTTTTGAGAGATTTCTATCAGCTGTTGGATTACATTTGGAAAGTTTCTCACAAGTTGGCCATTTCAAATTAACAATGAAAGCCAAGTAAGCATGTAGCCAAAGCCAAATTTTTCTAATTAGAATGTAAAGTAACTGAAGTATTGAAATTCCCCAAGTTAGATGGTTGCCAGATAAATCAAGGATGCATAGAGCAGTGTTTATTCTAACAACCCCAAAGGTACTCTACATCACTTTAAATTGTGGTGCCCTCCTGAGACATTTTTTCAAGATGCTCAAACTGCAAGTTCTTCTCAAGATTCTCTAGAGATTATTTCAGGATAAATAGTTCTGATTTAAAAAGAAATCTTAATACATTGTTGCAGACATATACAGATATACATGTGTATTTGAAATTTTGGTGGAAGAAGCCCATTTGCCAGATTTTTTGAGCTCTAATAAGAAAAGGAAAATAATAATTCCAAGATGCACATAGGAAAGATCAGCAAACAAGCTCAAAGTGAAACAACCACAAAGAAATTGGTAGTATCAGAGAGAAACCAGTACCTTGCCACCACCCTCTCTAAAAGAGTTAAGGTTTAGGGTATGGAATATACTGGTATGATGCTATGATTATAGGTTCTCAGCCCAGTTGAGGGATTTGGTGTGGTTCTATGTTTGAATGAGTGTAGTAGAGTTACCAGATCCAGAGATTCAGAGAATCCATATACAAGTCAATGGGGATATTGTTCAGTTTTGATGGGCAAATTTTTCAGGAAAGAAGAAATGTTTGTGTGCAAACCTCCAGCTCAGCCAGGAGAGCAGTTGCTTGAAAGGATTAATTATTTCATTGCTGCAACTTCCAAAAGCTCTCTGGAAGTCTGTGTATATGTTTATTTAGTTTACACCTCCCATCCCAGTTGTTGTAGTGCAGAACTAATGACCTTATTACATTGGGCACCGGAATCGCCATAGATCATGGCAAATTTGGCAATGCTCAGCATGGGGCATGGAGAACCTGTTGCCCCACATCACCATTGCTGAACTTACTCCAAACCCCATGCCATGGGGGAGCATCTGCCACCTGGCTTCCCTCGATTGATCCCAATGCAACACAGGAAGCTTCCCATGTTGCTGCCACAGTGATATGTCCCCTCCTTTTGCACAATGGAGCCCTGCTGGAAGTAGCTCTGCATTGTGGGATAGGAGCCAGTGGGCTCCAAGGGGCAAATGGAGAAGAATCGGCATATGCTGCTGATTTTAAGCCCATATGATGAGGTTGTCAATACTCTGTTCTGTGCCCATCTTTTGACTAAAAGCAATTACACTAGATTAAATGTTCCTTATTGTGTCTCCCTAAATCAGGGGCCCTCAAACTTTTTGAACAGAGGGCCAGGTCACAGTCCCTCAAACTGTTGGAGGGCCGGATTATAATTTGGAAAAAAAATGAATTAATTCCAGTGCACACTGTACATATCTTATTTGTAGTGCAAAAACTACTTAAAAATACAATAATGAAAATGAAGATAAATTTTAACACATATAAATTTATTAATATTTCAATGGGAAGTGTGGGCCTGTTTTTGGCTGATGAGATAGGATTGTTGTTGTTGTTGTTGTTGTTGTTGTTGTTGTTGTTGTGTGCTTTCAAGTCATTACAGACTTAGGTTGACCCTGAGTGAGGGCCGGGTAAATGACCTTGGAGGGCCGCATCCGGCCCCCGGGCCTTAGTTTGAGGACCCCTGCCCTAAATCAATGAGGAAGAATAATTCCCTAATTTCACCTTGTTCTAGGAACAAACTTATAGGTAGGGGTTTTGTCTCAGGGTGCATCTACACAGTAGAATTAACCACTTCTATTGCCATGGCTCAATGCTATGGGATCATGTGAGTTATAATTTTGCAGGGTCTCTGCCAAAGAATGCAGGTGCCTGACCAAACTAGAAATCCCAGGATTTCATAGCATTGAGCTATGGCAAATGCATTAATTCTACTGTGTAGGTGTACCCTTAGTTTCCAAACAGAAATATGATCATTTCTCTGTGTTTGTGAGTCATTCAGTGGCAACCTGTAAACAATGTTTATTAATAAAACTAGAGGCCATCCCTAGGTCTCAGGTTTTGACTTTAAAAGTTCAGGGCCTGAATTAATGCTGAACTGGTAGCCCCAAGTTTTCATAAAAGCGGAAGCAATGAAGTTGTATCATGAAAGGTTTATTACATTTTAATGGGGTTTTATTATTTCAGTGTGTTGTTTCCCTCCTAGCACTAATAGGGATCCCCCTCCTGTCTTTCAGTAATATTTCTGTTATGGTTCTTTGTTGTTGTACCTGGCAATGTCATCATTTATGAAGAAGGGGAGATAATTTAGGATAAATTAAGGCAACTCATTTATTTGGCATAAAAACCTGATTTGCATACTGTGCTTTGATTGCAAAATGATGATCTTCACATAGCTTTCCAGGTTTTGTGTCTTTTTTTGTTCCAGGAATTGTGAAGATTACTGTAGCACTGTATTCAGAAGGTTTATTTCCAACCATGGAAGAGGAATGCTCTCAAATCATGTCAATTTTATTTATTTTATTTTATTTACTCTTTATTGTGCTTCTGGTTGTACAGGTTGAGTAATCCTTACCCATAATACTTGGGACCAGAAGTGTATTTACATATGTAATGCAATACATATGTAAGAGCTATTCAACAGTAAAATGCACTACTTCAGAGTGCAGTTGAAACTTCTTCCTTGAAGGCTTTTAAAACTGAGGGTGGATGGCCATCTGTCAGAGGTACTGTAATTGTGCTTTTCCTGCATGAGCATTGCACTAGATGGCCCATGTGGTATCTTCCAACTATGATTCTATAATTCTATGATTCTATTGTGGACTCAATTCTTTAAAAAAAATATTCATTTTTCTTCCATATAGACCTTATTTACATAGCCTGAAGGTAATTTTGTGCCTTTGTGCATAAAAGTAAATCTGGGTACACTGAACCATTAGAAAGTAACAGTATTACTAACCCATACACCAATGTCAGCAACTTTGGATTTTGGAATATTTTGGATTTTGGATTTCTGGATAAGGGATGTTCAATCTGCATTTCAGTCTATAAGCTCTTAAAAACATAAAAGTGCACTCAAACTTACAGTGGAAACATTTAAGAGTTCTTAAAATTGAGAAGATAAAAAATCAACAAAAGAGTAGATAGTTAAAAACCAATTTCTAAAAACCTATAGGAAAGGAAATGTCTTCATGTGTCACCAGAATGAACACAAGAAGAAAGTCTGAGGAAGAACTTCCAAAGACTAAAAACAGTCGTTAAATAGTAGTTTTACAAAAAATGTGTATCTTGACAATGAAGCTTATATGTGGAAGGTGAGGCTGTTGTTCCCAGATTCTACTAAAAGTAGCTTGATACTACACTTGCATTTTTTCAGAGCTCTGCAAATTTACTGACAAATCATGTTTTTACCATCACTGTTGCTGTCATTATTGACTTGTTTCAAGTCAACTTCAACTTATGGATGACCCTATGAGTGATAGTATTAATACAGTTTCGTACCACTTTAACTGCTATAGCTCAATGATATGGAATCATGGGATTGATAGTTCAGTGCAAAGCAGGAAATGTGAGGTGTATTTTAAATGCAGCTATAAAAGTGGGACAGCAGTGGGAGAGAAGAGGACTAGTCAGGACTATTCTGGCCAAATCAGTTGAGTTAGAAAATCTACTAATAATGGCAAAATGTCTAAGCTTCAATTTTATGGATGGAATTGGGAATAGAGTAGCATTTCATTGAATGTTAATGATTTGAAATAATTCATTTATTGCTCATCCTGTGCCAATTCAGGTATCACATCTCACACAAAACTTTAAGCTTCAGTGCATCTCATGTAAAGGTCATATAAGACTGAAGTCTCCTTCATTGACTGGGTTTTGCTTTTTTTACTCACATTTATCAGACTCAGGAAAAAGCTTACCCTTCACAGCAGAGACTGATGTTGTTTACATCAATAGTGTAATATTCTCTGTTCCTAAGGTCAGTGATCAAGACAGAAATCAGAAAATCAATTTGTGGTTGCACCTACCTTCAGAACCACCATATTCTTCAGTGTAGGGAAATTGTAGTCCCAAGAACCCTCTTTCAAAATTTTCAAATTACCTTTTTGTTTTTTAGTCTAGGGTGGATTTTTTTGGGGGGGGGGGAGAAGAGAATTTACCATATATTTGCCAAACATTGTTGGCTATTTTAAAGAGACTGAATGGAGCTCCTTAAAAAACTCCAAGTGGCTTAAATTTTATTTCTTGACCATAACATTGCCTCTTTGTGGTTCTATTTTTTCAAAGGGCTTCTCTTGCTCCTACAGAGAGATGGTTAAACATAGCAAAGCTGCACCTCTAAAACTCTTAGAACATGGGTAGGAAAAGTGCAGATGATATATCCCGTTAGCTTTAAAATTAATCCTTCTCCTCCTCTAAAAATGTACTCCATATTCCCTAGCAGCTTGCATTGATCTCCCTCCCCCAGTTTTATGACCAGGTAAGACCATTTCTTATCTAGGATATAAACTGGAAGCTGGCTTTTCTTGAGTCTAGAACAGCCCAGGCCCCTGAGAGGTGTAGGTGCTTTTAAATCTCTAAAAATTAAGGGTCACAGTGAGGTGGCTGCAGTCCTCTAAGCTGCCAGAAAGATGAGTGTGCCACCTCATGTCTCAGTAGCTGCTCACTCCTACCCTAAAGAAAAATTACAATGAGAAACACTGTCTCCTTCTATGTAACAAACCTTGGTTGAGATCCTATATCACATCCAAGATTTCATAAACTTCTGAATCTCCCACTATGTTTCCATAAATAACAAACCTCTGTTAGGGAATTGTGAAGAGATGCATCTAGACTCTGGCAAGGTTATTCCAATGCACATTATGCACTTCTGGCTCACATCAATTACTCCATTTTGTGCTCTAGTACTCTTTGGCGCTTGTGCCTGATATTTATCAGTGTCCACCATGCTATCAGGCCATGGCACATCAGTCACCACTGGCTTCCATTGTACAACAGATGCCCATATGTTGCAACATGATGGCAGCCCCTAGCTGAATAAGAACATTGTGAAACTCCTGAATTCAATTTTGTGCACTTGTAGAGGCGTTTATGAATACATAACTTCAGTGCAAAATGACAGCCCATGTTTTTTGAATAGGGAGTGATAGGCAGTAAAAAACAGTCACAATGACATGGCATGAACTTCCAGAAGTAGACAACACAATAATACAATCCCAAATTTTGGGATGATAGAGGCACAGACCTCTTGGTTGTGTATCTAATTCGAACCAGGGGGATTTGCTCACATTAAAACTCAACATTTTCAGCATTTTTGTCAGATGTACATTCCAGATGTCTGAAATTGGCATACATTCATAATATAATTGGCTGGTAGAGACTAGTCCTAGCTTTCCAATTTGGCTACTTCTTTTATTGCCCAAATCAGTGAACACGAGCAGCATTTGGCAGCTTCTGTTCAATCCTTCCCTACAGTGAAAACTACTCTTTGCAGCCATACAGGATTAAAAGTAATTGCACATTTCGTAAACAGTTTTAGCTTATATTTTACTGGATGCACCGATAAAGGTGAACTCAGTGTGTACTTCTTATATCAATAAATCTTGATGACTCTGGCAGAGAAGTCAATATCTGCTGACAGGGGCATTTCTGTTTACATGTTGCAGATAATGAATCTAAATTTTAAAGGGAGAAACACAAAGAAAGAAAGAAATCCTTCCATTTTATTTTTGAAAAGTCAACAAACAAAGCTATGTCATACATTTTCGGGTGCACATTAGCTCCCCATTGAATTTCACAAGGTCCCTTTTACACAGCAATATACAACCCAGGTTATCTGTTTTGAACTGGATTATATGGCAGTGTAGACTCAGATAATCCAATTCAAAGTGGTTAAATGGACTATCTGCCTTGATATTCTGGATTATAAGGCAGTGTAGAAGGGCCCTAAGGGAAGTTATAAAGCAGCATAACAGTGATATTGATTGCATAGCTTTACAATGAACATATAACATCCCAGTTAGCACTAGACTTTGTGGTTTCATGTCTCCTGTGATACCCATATTGTATGCATGTGTAGGGAGTGATCATAAATAGTTTTTTATGTTTAATATGCACATCCAATAACAGCATTAAGGCAGATCATCCAGTGCAAAGTGGTTAAAATGGACTATCTTGTTGTTCTCAGATTATCCTTCCTTCTTATTATTAACTTTAATTTCACAAAATGCATAGAGTGAAGAGCTTAAGAAATAACATTTCTACCTGTTAATGAGTAGTCTGTGTGTAGCAGACATGCAACATAATAGCAAGATATATGCAAAATGTATGTGTATAGTGTTGAAGTGACAAGATCAGTTCAAAGGATTGTTGATAGGCCTTGGAGATTTGTAGATGTGAGGAAACAAATTAACCATACGAATAGTGATGAAGCAGAATGAAGGTGTAGCTATACCATAGTATAAATAATACATTTGGACGTCAGTTTAACTGCCATGGCTCAATGCAATACAATCATAGCAGTTGTAGCTTTACAAGGTCTTTAGACTTCTCTACCAAATTGTGCCAAATTTTACAGTGACTCATCAAACTACAAAATCCAGGATTAGATAATATGAGTGAAGTCTTGTATAACTGCATTAATTTTGCAGTGTAGATGTATCTTTAGTTTACTTCATCACCATTTGTATGATTCACAATATTTTTCCTCACCAATGGCATCAAACTGCAATAATTCTACAGTGTAAGTACAGCCTGGGTCTCTAAAGGCTTATACTAGCAACTTATTTAATTCAATTAGATCAAAGGTGCTCCAGGAACACTTTGCATGTGCATTTTAGAAAGGGGTGGATTGTGCTGGAAGAAGCCTGTTTGTCCTTAGCGTACCACAAGACTCCCCCTCCTTTTGTAAAGCTCTAGAAATGTGTGTCTATTTTTCTCTCCTGTGATTTTTTAAGAAGCTAGTTGTTCTCCTGAACCAGCTGGTCTTCTCTTGCCTGAGGTGACTGTCTGACTAGTTTTCTTTATTTTAGGTGAATTCTAAAAGAACAAGTCATCTCAGGGTTTTCATACTTAAGATAGAAACATTTTCCACCAATTCACCTTTCCTCTTTCTTACTTTCATTCTTTGGCTTCCTCTTCCTTTTATTCAAATACCTGTTTCACTTTGAATGTGGTCTTTGCAAAACTCTATTGTGAAGTGACCTGAAACACATTTCTTGAACCAATATGATGTCCAGAACTTTAATGATCCACTTGCTTTTGTATTTTCAAAAATGTTCTGATAGATTTTTCTGAAAGAAGTGTCAAAACATTTACAATGCATTCCCTGTCTCAAAACTATATAAATGTAATTAAAATGCAAGTTATGAGATAAACTATTGGTAGAGAAGTGTTTCTTGGAGGAAAATATATTTCAATATACTCACTGAAAACTTATTTCAGTTTGGAGGTTTTGTGTTATAAAACATTTAAACAAAAGAATTATTAATTTGGAAAATATGTATTGGATTTAAGGGCAATGGCACGAAAATGTGGCATGTACCCAAAATAGATTGATTTGCACATTTTAACTTTAAGGTAAAGGTTTACCCCGACATTAAGTCCAGCCGTGTCTGACTCTGGGGGTTGGTGCTCATCTCCATGTCTAAGCTGAAAAGCCTGCATTGTCCATAGACACCTCCAAGGTCATGTGGCTGGCATGATTGCATGGAGCACCGTTACCTTCCCGCCAGAGTGGTTAACCTTCCCGCCTTTTAAAAATAGTGGAACATGGTTTCAGATTCAAAGTGGTAAGCAAATATCTCTAAATGTTGTCTGGAAAAAAACCCAGAGTAGTTCAGTCTTTTGCTGATGCTATCATCTTTTAATGTTTGGAGAAATGGCCAGTGGCTTCAAACATGGTGTTTGGAATATAATGTATTTGAATTTACTGACTTATCCATTAGGTAAACTGGGATGCATAAGATAACTTGCTTAACATTGTCTATCAGATGTGAGATTTCAAGTGATTTCCATCTGAAACGGATAGGGTTCACTGTGAGCCTTGCAGTGGCAAAGATAATTTACATGAGTGATAATGGGCTATCTCATGACAGCTGAGTTATTGATATGTAACAGAACTGTAAGAGACATGCTCTGGCAATGTAATGAGCTGAGAGATAAGCAACAAATTATAGACAGGGAGGAAAAGGATATTGCTTCAACTGGGAAATGTTCATGAACCATATAAGTAGTTCTGTCTACCTTCAAGATCCAGTGCCATTTTCAAATACACTGCAAATGTCTGGTGTCTAAGACTAAGCAGCCTATGATGGGAGAACACTTTATCTAGTACAGCAACCAAATTGTTAACTATTCTCTTCTTGTTTCCTTTAAGCTCCCATTTTTCAATCCTATCTACTTTTATTTCCTCTGAGTTAAGGCTACCATTCTCCTTAATATTGTTTAGCTATAGCACTCTTTCACAAACAAGCATGGATATCAACATACCCAAAGAATCCATTAATGGGAAAGACTAAACCTGGTATCTGCGCAGAGTATTCTCATAAAGCTGTCAGGCCTGCAGCAACATGTCAAAGCATGGTGAGCAAGCACATTATAGGAAAATTCAAAGCCCACTGGTGAGCAAGCACATTATAGGAAAATTAAATAATGTCTCTCGGATTGAGCCACTGGGTGGTGCTGTGTTTGCTTCTCCTGTGACTGTTGATGGATCAGAACAAAGGTACAAATTAGTAGGGTTATAAACCTGACTTCTCATTCTTGGGTATAACAATAAGATGTGTGAGCGTTGTATGTGTATTAGGCTTGTGCATGGATCTGTTTTTTTTAAAAAAGTATCCTGCTGGTTCAGTTGGTTTGGACACCCAAAATGTCATGGGCTCCGCTGTCAGTTTTTTTCTGCTGCAACACAATGGTGGCTATCAAAACCCAGCAGCTTTTGGTTTCTTTGGAGTATAGGAAGGGAGGTATCTGCTAGAAGGGAAAGGATAGCAGGAAGGGGGGGGGGGATGTGTGTATGTATGTTATATATACATACACCATCCTTGAGTGGGAGATGAGAAGTGTTAAGTCTGGAGGGAGTTAATCAATATTAAGAAATTGTTAGCACTGTGTGCAATTCTAGTTGTGCAATTGTGAAGAACTATGGTAAGATAACTACTGCCTTGCTGCATGGACAAGACTTCTCAGTATCCCTATGAAGGACACATTTTGTGATACACTTTTTGGACAAAAAAAAATCAGAAAGCTGTGCTCAAAACACCGTGATGGTAGGAAATAAAAATTAAAAAGCATGCAAAAATAAGTGTGAATTTTACTTATTACTTGTTTTAAAAAAGAAATCACTCTGCTATAAGAATCTGATGGAATAGTCCTGCAGCTGGATAGTTTATGGGATCCACTGAGGTTGGTATTATCTCTTGATGTACTGGGAAAATCAGCAAGTCTTTTCCCCTCCTTTATGGCTTCAAGAGCATCTCCAATGCATACCGGTCTTGTCACTACATGTTCGTTGGCTCTCTAGAGTTTCCCTGTTACTCATGTTGCTGCCTGAGCAGTTGTTTCCTGACGGTTCCCTCTGGAAAAGTGTCAGAATTAAAAACATAAAATATTAATCCAAGCACTGAGCAAACAAATCTGTATCAGATGGCCAATGTGGTATTCTTTTCTAGTCATGGTTTCTTGGTATGTTAGCTTAATAACAAATGCACCCCTTCTAATGGAATGACAATTTGGAAAGTTATTCAAGTTAATTGCACAACAATTTGAAATACAGTTCATAAGATTATTCTTGCCTGTGTATCTCCAGTGGTGTTGAGGTAATAGGGTTGCAAGTACAGAGCTAGGTCTCTGTGTGTATCTCTCTCTCTCTGTGATCCTATTTGCACTGCCCCAAAATGTATTGTAGCACTCACATTAGCCTGAGGTGTCCAAATGATGCACCCAGGCTAATGCTAATCGTTTTATCCTGCTTGACCCCAAGTTAAAACACCACGTCTGGATCCTCCCAGATGGCATCCCCACAGCCATCCTGTGCCTCCCAAGCTTCGCTGCACTCCCCCCCCCCCCCCCCCGGCAATGATGAAAAAGCCCCCTTACCATCTCAGCAGGGTCTATAGTTAATGGATCTGCATCACACAGGATGCAATGGCGCTTTGGAGGAAGAAACGGGCTTCTCATTCCAAAACTGTCATGTCCTGAGTAATGGAGATTCCAGAACTATAGGCCATTCTGCAATGCAAAGAAGGCCTTTTCATTGTTTTTTGATGGGGGGGGGGAGGGTAAGAAGGTGAAGGTAGGCTAAGAAGGCACTGCCCATGCCCAGCCCTGCCAAACGAGTGTTGGCTTTGCTGGACTGTGTGGCCAGTCCCACATTTCTGAGGTGGCACAGGGCAGCCACATATAAACAAAATGTGATTCAGAAGCAGCAGTTTCTATGCTGGTTCAAACCACATTTTTGGCCTGTGTGGAACAGTGCTGTGTGAGCAGGGGGAGGGGGCAATTTTCTGAAAGTGTATGCGACATTTGTAGAAATGTATCCACATTGGAGCAATGTTATAGTGATGCCTCATCACTCCCCCTCATTTCCTAGTCTGGGAGTAGCTCCTATAAAAGCAACACAAAGTAACCAGGTAGTAGCCACTGCATTAGGAGCCCCCGGTGGCGCAGTGGGTTAAACCCCTGTGCCGGCAGGACTGAAGACCGACAGGTTGCAAGTTCGAATCCGGGGAGAGGCAGATGAGCTCCCTCTATCAGCTCCAGCTCTTCATGCGGAGACATGAGAGAAGCCTCCCACAAGGATGGTAAAAACATCAAATCATCCAGGCATCCCCTGGGCAATGTCCTTGCAGACGGCCAATTCTCTCACACCATAAGTCACTCCTGATACGACAAAAAAAAAAGCCACTGCATTTTTGTTTTGTTGCTTTTGTTTGTATTCAAGTCATTTTGGACTTAGGGCAACTGTAAGGTGGCTCTCTCACAGTTTTTTCATGAAAGATTTTTTTCAGAGGGCTCTTGTTTCTTGTGAGTAGGCGTGTAGATGAGGACAAGAGAAAAAATGCAAACACAAAATCAGTAACAACAGTGGAATGGAATGGGAGAGATAGTTATTGTACTCTTAGAGTTGAAACCCCAGCTGAATTATCTTACTCAAGGGTTTCCCGCAAAAATTGGAATTTGGAATTTGAACTCCACCTTATCGTTAGTCTATTGTGGTGGCTTACAACACTGGACAATTTTTGACCTAACTCTGCTGGAACCATTCATAAAGTTAATTACATTAAATGTTTTGCTTCTTCTGGAGATGTCCTCATGAAATGTAGAACCAGAATTCTCAGCTAGCAGTTTCTATACTCGATTCACAAGGGATTGTGTTGAAACTTAGGGTGGTTCCAGATAGCACTAAATTATGTGCCTTAGTCAGGGGCAAAAAAAGGGACCTGAGAGGAGGTCCAGCTACAGAGCTGTTGGTCTCAGGATTTCTTCCTCCATTGTCCATACTTGCTGTTTTGTCTCAGGATTTTGCAGCTCACAAGATGGGCACCGCAGGACATCTGCCAGAAACTTCTGTGTTTTTTTTAAAAATGAAAACTGAAGATGCAAAAAGGCTAATCAATGCAAAAGTTCCATTCTTTGTCATGGCTACAGAAACTTTGTGATCCACACATTTTCATGAAGTTTTTGACACACAAAGTTAATGGGGTGGGACCACTTCTGCCCAAGTCAGTGTTACACAATCATACAGGAACAAACATTTTCAAGCCAGAAACAGAACTTTGGGATATTGACACTTTTTAGAGCCAGCCTGCCTGGCCATCTGTGCAGACTTGTAGCATGGAACAAAAGATTTCTGTTTTTGGGTTTGTGTACTTGTGGTATAGAACAACCGATTACTGTTCCTGGGTTATACATGTCTGTTCCAGATTGCTCTTTCTGTGAAAAGATGTAAAGTATCAACAAGGGGTCAAAAACTTTGTCTTGGCAAGAGAAAATGTGCCCTCCACATGTTTCATGAAGTTTCTGGCACACAAAGTTTTTGCGTTCTACTCAACTGTTGCCTTCCTTTTTGGACCTGAGTAATCAGGAACAAACATCCGAAATCCAGGAAAAACCTAGGTAAAAAATCCCAGGGACATACAGACATTTGAAGATGTGGATTTACATTTCAGATCCGGAATATTCTTGCACCTGAAAATCTCATGTTTTTTGCTGTTTGTAGCGATTGCTCCTCTATTTTGAGGGAATGGTGTCTGGCCACCTTCCTGTTTGCTACAGCAGCTCATGGGATAAATGTACTGTCCGGACAGGCCCTCAGCCCTCAGGAGGGAGAGTTCTGAAGCAGAGTCTCCTAACCAAATACATGATGGCACTTTAAAAAGACTACTTAGGAGTAGTGTAAAGCTGCAGAAAATATCTTATGGAAAATATCTTGCATTTCTTGTGTTATGTGCTGTGAATGATTGATAATGACAACAGGTTAATATGCTGTATTTCTCAATTTCATATTTTATTGATATTTCTTCTACAATTGGCTTACCTGGTGTCTCACCTTTGGTCAATAATGGACTCTGGCCAGTATTATTTATCAGTAATCACTCCTGGCTTGATACCGACCCAATCTGACACATCATTCACTCATTTTCTGATTGATGACAGAATAGACTTCATTCTCTCTATATAGTTGATACCCAATAAAATAGATTAGTGTGGAGGTGGTATTATGGCTATTGCGATAGCATCAACATTGTGATAAAAGTAGTGATCATAAATATGAATCATTTATGGCCTCTTCTACACTGCCATGTAAAGTCCAGTATATGTGCTTTGAACTGGATTATATGGAAGTGTGAACTCATATAATCCAGTTCAAAGCAGATAATGTGGTTTATCTGCTTTGATAATCTGGGTTATGTGGCAATATAGAGGGGAGCTAAATTTAGGTAACTCTTCTGTATTCTTGATAACTATCAAGCCATGAATCTCTATATTAGAAAAAAACAGGATAAAAATAAAGCAAACAAACAAATCATTGTAACACTATTATTACAATCATAACTCCACCCCCTCACCCACTGGTCATTAGCTGCAATGGAGAGAAGGTAATCCAGTTTGTCAGTGATAAGAGTATGGGTAAATGGGGCTTTCATCAGGTTTGGATAGATTGGGCAAGGAGAGTTTACCATATTTATCACTCACCTTTTTTGGCTAAATTACACTGCTTAAATTGAGGTGTCAATTATATTTGATGGTGCATTAAAATTGCACACCTAAACCCATCTGCACTGTTGTGCAGGAGATCCCAGCTGTGGAAAGAGGAGGGGGAAGCAGCCTTGGCTATTAAAAGGCAGGTGGGAAGCTGATGGTGGCCATGAAAAGGCTGGTAGGAAGACCAGGCAGAGGATTGCACCATCACCTCGCATTACACTTGACAGCATTTTTTTTTTGCAATGCACACCTCCAAAATTGAGATGTGCATTACATTTGATGGCACACTATACTCAAATAAATATTGGTAGTTTGTTGACTTAACCAAGCAAATCATATAGAATACTGAATGCTTTCTCTAGCTTCCCCACAGGTTAAGTATAATTCAGTAGAACCTGATTTAAGAGACAGTGTGGTGTAGTGATTTGAGTGTTGGACTAGAATTCTTAAACTGAGAGAAAAGCCAAGGCAAACCCTTCTAAACAAATCTTGCTGGGTAAACCTTATAATCATCATACATCAAAAACCACTTGAAGATACACAACAAGAAGATCTGATCTGTTATGATCTTTGACCTATTCTTTTGTCTGCCTTTTAATTACTTTATTTGTTTATTCTGTGTGCTGCTTGGAATCAGCATGGTCTTTTGATTGCTGTATTTGTTTGCTCTGGAATTTCCCAGGGAGCTACCGACCTGATGTGAGCTGACACCTTACCTAGCACTTGCTATATGGACCCAGGTGGGTGACCTCTTATGGTTCTCCACAGTAGAAATACCTATTTGAGTATTGGCATTTCTCTTGCCTTCTCAAACACACACACACACTGAGAGAGGGCAAGAGGGACTATAAAACCGAAGCCAGTCATGGCTGAGTCCACTTCATGTTTCTAGTCATCACATATCACAGCAGATAGTGATACAGCTTCCCTGTGTATGAAAGATGAACTACACATATTATCACTGCCTACTGACCCACTATCATAACAGTGTTTTTATAATTGTACCCTTCAAAGGTAGCACTCATTAGAAATGCTGGATCTGCATGTTTTCTATGGTTTCTTTTGATATTCAGAGCACACCTATCTCTTATAGGTGATGACTTCCCTTTCTTTTACTTGCAGATTTTTCTTATTTTATTTCATGTGAAAGGAACATTTCATTATAAGAAGTTATATTTTTCCTTCTTTAAAAAAAATAGGTCACCCCTCTGCTTTATCTGCTGCATAAAGATCCAACATGTTGATATGACACAGTGTGACCTGTAGAGTGTATCAGAGAGTTTATAAAGAAGAGCAAGAGGCTAGGTTGAGCATCCCTGAAACAAATCCTCAATGTGAGAACCCAGCATATGATCTAGATTTTTAAATCAGAAGAGAACACAGCTATTTCCTAAATTGTTCAACTTCCTCAGAAGAATGATGAATTTTGACACTCTTCTGGATGAGCCTGTGCTCAGATTAATTCCTTTTGACTTTGCTGAATGAATGAGCGTGATGTTTCTGTTGAATTATATTTGTGTGGGATGAGAGGAAGGAGAGAAATTACACACGCCAATATATACTAGCTAGATATGAAAATATGAGAGTTGCTAAAACCGTGGGAAAGAAAAAAAGAGTTCTTTCCGATGGGGTTTGGGTTTGTTTTTTTTGTTTGTTTGTTTTTTTGGTCAAAACTCAGGTAAAATAGCAAAATGGAAGCAGAAATGTTGAGGTCTTTCCCCAGATTTGGTGATAATACCTTTAGGCTGCCAGATCTCAAGGCATGGCCCTGAATCCATTTTTTCTGAGCCATTTCTAGGCAGAAGACAAGGGTGCAGATTGTCCAGTTATGATGGGTTCTGCTGCAGGCAATATGAAAGTCCTGGATATAAATCTCTAATTCAACTGAGAGATCAGCTGTGTAGTACAATTTCCAATACTTAATTGATAGAGCAACCAACAAAGACTCCTGGGCAAGGCACCAATCAATGTGTTCCCTTAGCTTCCTCCTTCCCTCCCAGTTCCTAGGATTCACTATCACCTCTTGCTCTCATTCAACAACCCACCTCCCCATTCTTGTGATATGATTTCTCTCCCTTGACCTCTTTCTTTCCGATGCCTCTATTTCTCCTTAGCTTGTCTGTTGAACTACTGTTGGTGAGGTGCACTCAGGCAAAGACCTAAGGAAATCATTTGTAGAGGTCTTTTGCAATTTGGGTTAAGAACTACAATTTGCACACCAGTGTTATACCACATCAACAAACTAAAAATATTGAACAGATTCTCTGTTGTCCCTAGAAATGCTGAACTGAACTGTTGGGGACTACATGTTTAATCATTTATATCAAGAATTATGAAATTCAAAATACTCCAGAATCTAAAATTGTCTATGTGGGTGGCCAAGATTGTGACAGCTTTGCTTTCTGATGGCTCAATGTACTCAAACTTGATTTCATGAGCAAATTATTTTAAAAATATTTTATATACAGGTATTCTAGGGATATATTATAACGTTTATGTGAATTTTGTGTTTGGACTTTGTTCCAATTTTCAAAATATCTTATGTCTATGCACGTATCCCAAAATTCTCTCCACTTCTGGTCCTAAGCATTTCAGATAAGAGAAAGCTATACAGATTTTATTACTAATAATGAATGCTTCTGTAATTAACCCATGACCACAGCCAGGTGTTGAGTAGGATGGAAGGATCAGTAGCTTTGTTTTCTGCTATAAGTTCTTCTTTGCCCCTCAAAGCACACAGGTTTGTGTTAATTGAGATATTTAAGCCTGTTACAGAAGCAAATTTTTTGTAACCCACTCACAAATCCCTGCCCCCTCAACCCCCCCCCCCCCCCCCAAAAAAAAAGAAACAACTCTTCATGCCAATCTGGATCCAATACTAAATATAGCTCTAAAATGTCATAGATATATGTATTCATAGCCTTTAAGAAAATATGCACTACTGGGATGGATAATTATGGTTGAGAATGAAACTTTCATTACTGTGTCACATCCCAGGCTACCAACAACTAGCAGATTTGACCTAGAAAGTTATATCATCCTTGACCAAATTGCAAAATGATCCTGAATGCAGCACTATGGATTATATGCAGGACTTCTAGGACAGAAGTAAAACCAGAAGGCTAAGTACTTTTTAGCATTAGAGATCCCTACAGAATAGAGGTTGCTTGAGGTCTGTAGTTAGCAAGTGGACCCCATAGTCCTACAAATCTTTCACATATCATAAAGATTTTTTCCCATTTAGCATGATTTCTAGCATGCACTTGAAATGAATTTTCTCAGAAGCCTAGCATTTTAGATTTAAAACCAATTTGGATTCAGCTATTCTGACAGAAGCAATGTTAATGGGTCTAGTTGAATCATTGTATTTTATTGGGTAGCTTGCAGTTGTTAGTATTCATATATCTTACATGAAATGTAATTGGTTCTCCTTCAGTTTTTATTCCTGCACAATAGTCTTGTGGGACAGGCTATGATGAGAAATAAGGATTGACCCAAGGAAAGCTGGTACAGTTGACAACTGTGCAAGAATCTGAACCCCTGGGTTGTTGTAGGTTTTTTCAGGCTATATGGCCATGTTCTAGAGGCATTTCTCCTGATGTTTCGCCTGCATCTATGGCAAGCATCCTCAGAGGTAGTGAGGTCTGTTGGAACTAGGAAAAGGGGGTTTATATATCTGTAGAATGACCAGGGTGAGACAAAGGACTCTTGTCTGCTGGAGCTAGACCTCACTACCTCTGAGGATGCTTGCCATAGATGCAGGCGAAACATCAGGAGAAATGCCTCTAGAACATGGCCATATAGCCCGAAAAAACCTACAACAACCCAGTGATTCTGGCCATGAAAGCCTTCAACAATAATTTGAACCCCTATCCTCTTCTGGCACTCAGATTGCTACCCTTACTTTGGCTGTGATGATCCAATACTCTGCTTGAAATTAAATCTACCCATGGAAGATAAAACAGAAGCTCTGCGAAAACTTCAACTTATGTCCTTGTGTATGTTTGATTTTTAAAATGCTGTGCTTATCTGGCCAAGTAACATTGTTTACAACTTGGAATTTTATGAAGATTTATGCTATGGGTACTGCCATACAGTTGGTTTCTTAACAAGGCATAGAATTTCAGTTCTTTTATCTCACTAATATAGTGTTTAATGCTTTGTGTTTCCCTGATTATTATAATTCCACAGTTATGCTGCCATCTGGTACGGCTCCTTATGTGTAAAAAGGAATTAACATATACCATTACAGCTTTTTGAACAGTTAGTTATAGGCCAAAGCTTTAAATATAATCTCTAAAGTTGTCACCCCTCCCTTTCAAATAGCTTTGTCCTTCTGCTACAATGCCTTTTTTTAAAAGGGAGAGATGCCAAGTATTCTTCTCCTAGTTAATAATTTGTGAATCCTGTTTCCTCATTATTTTTTTTTCAGGGAGCAAATATGTGTTCAAAGCAGCTATGATTAACAAGATTTAGGCATGTAGATATTTTCCTTAGAGTATCTTTCCACAATAAACAGATGTTGATTTTATTTAACTTAATCCCTCCTCTCCGTTTAGCAATGAGAGAACATCTTCCATCTTTTTTTTCCTTTTATATATAGATAGAGAGAGGGGGGGGGGAGCTTTTCAAGACTTGAGCAGAAGCTCTTAGAAGTCTGTTATTCAAAGTCACCCTACCTCAGGACTGCGCAACATGTGGCCAGTGGAACCCTTGGTGTGACGCGCCAAGTGCCCCACTTGCCACCATTTGGAGGGATTGGCATTCCTATTTGGGGGCTGGTGGGATAGTCTTTCCTATATGTCTTGGGGGTTTGCTCTCCTATCTTTCTTGGGGGTCTAGTGGGTTTTCCCTTCCTATCTGGGGGGGGGGGCTTGTCAGAGACTTGTAGGAAAAAGGTAGAAAGAAGGAAAGGAGGAGGGGAAGGAGGAGAAAGAGAGGAAAGGAAGGAGGGAGAAAAGGCTATTTTCTGCAAGGCCATTACATGCTAATCAAGGTTGCCAATTGCTACATTCACACCTACCTCAAACAGACAAGAGTTCTTTCTCCCATCCCTGGACATTCCACAGATATATAAACCTCACTTGCCTAGATTCCAGCAGACCTCACAACCTCTGAGGATATCTGCCATAGATGTGGTCCAAACATCAGGAGATAATGCTTCTGGAACATGGCCATCATGTTGGGCAGCAGTCAGAATTAAAATGAAATAATTAAATATCTGTCTATCAATCTTTGCATCTCTCATCTACCTCTTGTCTACAAGTTTGAATCCCTGCCTCAGTCGTGTTTGACCTACCTTTTAGGATTATTGTGAGATTGTAATATAAATGGAGAACTGTGTGTCCTGATTTTGAACTTATTAGAGAAACAGCAAGATCTAAATGCAAGTTAATAAAGAGGAGGGCTCTCATCCACATGGGGAAGAGAATGTTTCTTGAGTGGGTTCATTCTGTCTTTCAAAACCTCTTCTCTGAAACAATTCCTTGGCAGTCTTGTCATTTCCTAACAATACACATCTCTTCATTAATGTTGTTTTGCAAAATCATCATCAATGCAAATGTGAGTTGTAGCAGAAGCAAGACAAGTAATAATGATATCCTGACACACAATCAAATTGAAACAACAGGCAATTGCACTGTCAAGCTGCTAAAACTTGCCTTTTAAAGGATGAAACCTTTCATGCACCCCTTACCCCTACATTCATTTTTAAATATATTTTTTTACACTTCTTTGCATCCTTGACATGTTAGACACTTGAAATGTTAACTTTTCAATCATAGGCTTACTTGAAAGACAAGAAGCTCACATTGAAATATACGGAACATGTTTTCAGATATTGAATGTAATTGTCAGATATTGAATGTAATTGTTGCAGAAGACTTTTAGAAGTCTTCTGCACAAACCTTGCCATTGACCACTTTATATAAACAGCAATAGAGATGCAAATCCAAATCTGTATCTTTCTATAAGCAACAACCAGAAACTAAAAAGAATCTCATTCTGGTGAGACATGCAAACTATTTTCTGTCAATATCAAGAAAGTTTGTGTTTGCAAGAAATTGTGCATATTGTTCAAATCACATAACAGATGCTATGTGGTGCCTTATAGCATGGGCCTTGACAAATTAAAAGTATCAGTTGAGCTGTTTGTGTCTTTTTGGCCATGTGTGTTTGTGCCTTGCTGTAATTTTAAGCAGATATCTTTACACATAATTTGCAGAAACCTTGAAAAAAGCAATGTGTTCCTTTGCTTCATTCATGCACTCATCATCATCATCATCATCATTTATGCCCTGTTCATTCCCTAAAATTTGGACCTATGCATACAAAGTAAACACTAAAACAGGATTAAGCTATTCACAATATTCAACTTTAAATATTAAGTTAAGCTTTAAATATTAATTTTAAATTATACCTAAAATGAGTTTTAAAAATAGTAAAAACCCTTTAAAAACAGTACAATACTCTCTCAAACCTTTTCTTTAAAAACTTCTGTAATTCTTGCTGAGGGTGCATCCAGACAGCCATTTAAACGGAAATATTTGCATTTTAGAAACGCTAATGTTCCCAGGTCCTAAACCACACATGCCCCAGAAAGCACATGCTTTCTGGGAAGGGTGTCCAGATGCGCTCCCGGAACCTTCTGGGAGAACACCCAAACATCCTAACCCCCCCCCCCCCCCCAAATCCTCTTTTAAGAATAAAAAAGGGCACCAGACAGGGTTGGCCCCTCTCCCCTTTGCTGTTCATAATGGCACTGGAGACTTTATTAAGATTGATAAGAGAGGACAAAGGGATTATAGGAATGAAAATTGCCAAACAGGAATATGCTGACGATGTCATTTGTATCATTCCCTCCCCCTTCCCCAACTCCCCAGCTATTTGGAGATACTTGAGGACAATAATTGATAACTGGAAGCTAGACCAGTTTTCCAGAGTGATAGAAGGAATGCTTTGTACCTTCTGATAGACATTAGCCCTTAACATCTGAAGAAGCCCCCTCTTTGTAACTACTATAGTGGCATGAAGCATTCCTCCCCTTTCTTCCTTTGTAACCTCTTGATGCTGTGAGAACATATAGTACATACTCAAGTATAACTCTAAACAGTTT
The DNA here is from genome assembly GCF_037176765.1 of Anolis sagrei. Lineage (NCBI taxonomy): Eukaryota > Metazoa > Chordata > Lepidosauria > Squamata > Anolidae > Anolis > Anolis sagrei. The sequence goes on from NC_090025.1 coordinate 21,755,751, forward strand.
AGTCAAAAATCAATCCAACAATTGTATCCAACAGTCAAAGTAAGGAATTCTTAACTCAGATAGAATGACCTTCAACTTATCTGTGGGCCACATCAAAATCAATATTTTTGTCCCCAAAAATATGTTCAACATATATGTCAGTATATATAGTAGATTCTTTTCAAATTCTGCTTTGTATTGCAGTAAAGACGCCATGTATTCCCATTTGACTTTAGACACATGTAAAATCATACATATATTTTGTACTACTTTGTACTATTGCCTGTAAATTAGTGTTTTCAAAATGTTCCCTCTCCCCATACCTCAGTTTACAAAAAATCTCCTATCAATTATTGCTAAAACCATGTTCATCTTAAAGATAGCAGTGGGGCTGTTTTCCATGGCAACCATATAAGAAATGTTTTTGTTTGTTTTTTTTTTTTAAAAAAAAACCAAACAAACTTTCTCCCCAAACATAATCTCAAACTGTCGATATATGTTGTTTTCCATCCTGGGAAAAAATTCATTTAACATTGCTGTAACAAGAGCAGAACAAAAAATGTCCTTGTTTGATGCAATTGTATTATAGTTGTACAGGGATTTTGTTGTTAGTGCTGCTGGTGGGTTTTGTATTCTAACATTCATGAAGTGCCAGTTGAGTTTTAGAATAAGGGGGTGTGTATTGATTACAAGATTTCTGCAGAAATGCGAGTGTTGAGGGAATCACCCATCCATGTTTTCCTACTAGAGCTCAATGCACCCCATTTCTCTTGCAATGGCCTGCAGTGGGAATCAAGAGATAAAGAATTCCCTCCAATTGAGCAATGTTGTATTTATGCCAACAATGAGTTGAATTTTGATGCCACCAGGCATTTAGGGGATGGATAATCTTGAAATATTTGCTCTGGCATGGCTTAAAATACGTTATGCTTGGATCTTCTAATGAAAAAAATGAAACATATATTCTGGACAGAAGCAAAACCTGCTATGTCTGCTTGTACGTATACTATGTTAGCAAACACTTCAAGGCTGTAGAGTTTGAAATTGATTTTATTTTTAATTCTCCAGAATGTTGCTCATCTGAGATCATTGTTGTGTCTTCTCCCATTTGCCTCCTCCACCACAAAGTCGATAAACACATAAAGGATTCTAAGATAAACACACAGAAATATTTAAGACCTATGCATTTTTGTGAGACAAAAAAAATCTAATGATACTATTCCAAAATGAGGAACTTTATTCCTCACACAAATTGTACAATGGAAGAAAAAAGATTATTAAATTATGATAAAAGTTTTATAAACAAAACTATTTCTTCTTCTACAGCAGAATTAAACAAACTGCTTCCAGTAGATGAAAATGCTACACCATATAATTATATATAGATTTCTACAGATATTGTTTGAAATCTGCTAAATAGCACATTGGGCTTTTAAAATATCCATCCCTATTATCTCAAAAGCAACTTTCACTCTGTGATAGCAGAGAGCAGCTGCTCACATTAGTAAGGGGGCAATCCTAGGCTTGGGTTGTAAGTTTTTCAGAATGTGTGGCCATATTCCAGAAGCATTCTCTTCTGACATTTCACCTGCATCTATGGCAGGCATCCTCAGGGGTTGTGAGATTTAGGCTTCTTTACTAACGTGTACACAATAGGCATTACCTCCTGATGGACATGCTGATGTCCTCCTGCTGTCAATTTTCTTAATGGATTGATGCTAATGTTTGGGGTTAGTGTGATTTTCTCCAGATGAGCATGGCCTTAAGTTATCTTTGAAGTGGTTTATTTTCATTTCTCACAATACTGACTTTGGCTTTAGTCTGTTAAAATAATAATGTTATTATTTTAATTTCATTAAATGAATTATATTCTATGGTGCTGGAAGATCCTTTGATGTGTGGCGAGACGGTAATTGTTGCTGTGACATTCAGGTTGTTTCCAATTTATGGCAACCCTTAGGATTTCTTGACAAGATTTGTTCAAAAGAGAGTTGCCATTGCCTTCCTCTGAAGCAGAAGAGAGTGTGAAGTGTCCGGGGTCTCCCAGTGGGTTTCAACACTGAGTAAGGATTCATACTCTGTAGTCCAGCACTCAAGCCAATTCACTACATTGGTTCCTAGGGGATGGGTTATACTTATATGTTCTAATAAATAAAATATATAAATAACTTAGTTCATGTTTCTAAAAAAGTCAAGCCCTATCCTGAAATGGAACTAACCATTTCAAATAGCTAGATTATATAAATAATACCTTGGTTTATACGATGTCTTGTATGTCTTCAACTCACCTTATATGTTGACATCATTGACCGCTGAAGGCTTAGTCATTGGAAACATTGTAAAAGGCCTTGCATGAGCTTACTTCTCTTTTCATTGCCAAATGTCATTGAGACGCCACCTTCTAAAGGTGAAGTGAAAGTGGAATTCTTAATGAATTTTTAATTTTTAAATCCGCTCCCTTGCCCGAAAGAACCCCATTGGGTTTCACAAGCAATATCTTGGCAGGATTTGTTATTTGTAAAAATTATCCAAGGGAACACATTACTGAGCCTCTGGAGCACAAAACACTAATATCTAATTGTAAAGCACATTTATGTAAAATGTTAATTAGGCCATTTACAAAAATACACTATTAAATTTCCATTAAGAAATTTGTGGGCGGGAGGAACTGCTCACCCTTGAATGCACTGCATTGAGAAAGTGATATATAAGGTGAACTACCTCTTTTTCCTCATTGGTAACGATCCCTGTATACTTTCTAAAGCTTGTTTATTCTTTTTACTTCTCAAAGATTATTTAATTAGTTTATAAATTCAGTCTAATAACCAGTGTACATAATTAAAAGTGCAAATTGAGATTGCCTTCACCGTCTGTTCCTCAACCTTTATTTTCTTATGTCATGATAGAAAGTTTAGCTAAACTGGAACATTCCTAATATGGGCACCATTGTGAAAAGGATGTTGAACTAAATATTGCTTTTTGACCCTTAGTGACAACCTTCCCCATGTGATCTTAGTGGTTGCCAATTTTCTTTCTGAGGCAGCCAGAATTAGACATTTCCCAATTTTAGACACAGGCTGAAAGTCTTTTACCTATGTTTTAGCCAACATGTGTTTTAAGCAATTTTAACTGTTGTAAATTTTACCCATCTGTATGCCCAATCAACTGGTTGTTCTTAATGTCATTACCTACATACCTTGAAGCTGAAACATGCTGGCACTTCTTGTAGTGTTTTACCTTTGTTTTTAGCCAACGTGTATTTTAAGCAGCTTTTAACTGTTTGCAGATTTTATCCATTGGATGTTCTTAATCTCATTACCTGTATAACTTATATGCTACAGTGTAATAAGGGTCTCTGGACTGTAATAAAATTTATCTATCTATCTGCTTTATTGATACTTGGAGACAGTGGTTGCTGGAGACTTCCATATCGACAGGACAGTGGACCCACTCTGGATCTTAGGGCTGTTTCACATGGCATAGATTCAACACTTTGAAATTATTTTAAATTCCACGACTCCTTCCAAGGAATTCCTGTGATTTGTAGTCCATGAGGTATTTAAAATCCTCTGGTCTTTTTTCTTTCTAAATTACAGATTTCTGTATTTCATAGAATGCATTGATGGCAGTTACAGTTGTTTTGAAATGCTATAACTGTATGGAGTTGAAGGGTGGTAGTGGTGGAGGGGGGATAATGTAGCTTGGCAGTGCATGTGGCTTATTACACTCCTACCATAGGCATACAGGAAGCTCTCTCCTTTTGATCTGACCAAATTTTTGACAAAGGAAGATCTAACTCACTCATCTATTTAAATATTTCATTATGATTTAATATAACACCCACATAAAGTGGGAGTGTTCACATCTATTAATTTAATCAAACCCCTGCTTCAGTTACTCATAGATTCAGACCATGAGGGCAGTTCATTCATGTAAGAAATAACAGTCTGATGAATATTGAAGTGAAAAACTTTGGCTATGAAGAAAGTGGGCCACAAATAGTTATTGCAATTGTGTTTGTTGAAAGTCAAATAAAACAGTCAGAGGTGACATTCTTACCCTGAACATCTCCATTTGGCATTTTGGCCACAATTAGTCAGCTTACCTTTTAATTATACTAACTCCTGCTGATTAAACCTTAAGGGTAAGGCATTTTTAAAGCATGGACAGACACAGATAATTTTAAAATTAACTTCCTGCCTCTGGTCATTGTGCTTTGGCCATAATCTAAAGATAGTGATCCTATTCAATAATTTGAATCTTATAGGTATACAAATTGAAAACATGTATTGAAACTATCAGGATTACTTTTCCACTTTTCCTGTATTATTTCCCATTAGTCCTGCTCTCATAAGATAAAACCACTTAGCATGTGGTATTCAATATTCTTCTTACGTAGTAAGGCACTTTAAAATGACAAAAGAGTTGCAGAACTACATTTTATTCTGATTTCATTTTCTATTTGTTAGGAATACTATTTGTTTGTTTGTTTATTAAATATTGCCTAACCCCATAGGGTAGGATAGCACATAATAAATCAAAATGACTGATGATATAATATATCTTATTATCAATAACCCAAAGAATCAGCCTCATGACAAGTCTCTGCCTTTGAACTGGGGTCAACCCATAACTCAGGGCTAGGAGAGGCGCAATTTCACAGTCCTGAAGTGCACTACTTACCTGCACCACAGACCTTGGAGGCACTACTTGGACTTCAAAGTGAGTTTGGAGGAGTACTTATTATCATGACAATAGTCATGAATACATAACACGACTGAATATGGAGGAATTCCAGGCCTGTAACTCTAGATTGCAAATCTGTAGCTGCATTGCAGGATACCTGTCCTCACTAAAATTAAAAAGTGAAAGATAATTTACACTCGAAATAATTATTAAATAATTTGATGAGGTTGGTTCTGTGCTTCACCATGAGGCATGGAGAATTCGGCATCCCACGCCTTGCCTTGTATTGTCTGCATTTCCCACCAGGAGGCTGATCACATGGGGTAAGCATGAGTTTACATGGACGTGGAGTTTGCCACTTGCCTCCATAGAAGCAGGCAACACAGGAAGTTTCTTGTGATGGTGGTGACATGCTGGTTCCACCCTCCTTCACTCATGGGAACCGCTGATCCTAGCCTCATATGATGTCATAAGACAGATTCGCTTGTTCATCTGTTTAATTTATACCCTGCTTTTCTATATGGACACTCAAATGTTCAAGTTAAAATAATAGATCTGTAGAAATGGAATCTAATACATAGGCCCTAAGAGGGTGTCACAACAACGACAGTTTTTTCCTGCATACTCACACAATATGATTTTGCCACTTTATTGTTGTGTACATTCAAGTCATTTTTGATTTATGGTGAGTCTAAGGTAAAAACAAAACTATGGTTAGGATTCATGATCTGAAAAATAATATTAGTTATTGGGTCAATTTTCTCAAGTTCTTGCCTTATCTTCTTTGTTTTTCCTGACTCAAAGATCAGATCTTTTTTCTTAATTAGGGGCAGGTAAAGGGTTCAGGTTTTACTTTCCAGTTGTAAATCAGAGTAGAGTGACTCAATAATAAATAGCACTTGTGTAAGTCTCATTGATTCAATAAAATCTACTCTGGATAGGACTGAAATTTGGATTCTCATTTTTAGAGGATCAAATTCTTTCCAACACTTACACATTTTTGCATGCTCTTTTTTTTTTTTTAAAAAAAATCAACATTTCCCATTCATATTCACTAGGCAAGAACAAGTTGAACAGATATTCAGCACAGAGATTACCATGATGTATCTACAGATTTGTTAAAAAATAGGGTGTGTGCCAGAAAAAAAGTGGCAGAGACCATAATTCAGCACTACAGCCATATAGTTAAACCCCTCATATAGACCTTTATGTTTCATCTGTTTGCACAATCTACCTCACTTTCATGTGCAATGGGGAAGCATTCTTCATTTTCTTCCCTTTTTATTGATGTGTCAAGTCATGTCTCATATATCAATTGATGATAGAGAATATGAGGGACCATATACCACGTTATACCAGAGTAGAACTATTTTTCATGCATAATGCCCCTGTCCCTGAAATCTTAATTTAAGTGAAGCAGATGGTAAGGGGTAAGAAAGACCATGGGTATCTCCTGCCAAAAGAAATATTGGGCTAGGTGACCTATATTCGACCAGTCTAAATCAGATTCCTTTGTTCCTTTGATATAGATTATTTCTGAATGCCATAAAAATGAATTCCTAAGGTGTCTTTTCTCTAGTTATTAAAAAAAAAAACAAGGCTAAGGTGAAAGCTTGTATTTTTCTTGTAAGCAAGGTGTTAAATTAATATGAAACATTTAGTATGTGATAGAAAGCAGCAAGAAGGGAATTTCTCTGATTGCTTTTAAATGAATTTTGGGAGAGTATAGCAGTATCACAAACAGAAATATTATGACCTAGAGCAAAGCTAAAGCTTCATCCTGAGACAGCTCAGAATGAAATATCAGGAGAAGGAATCTGGCAGGGAGACCAAATATCTTACTTGACAGAACAATCCCCCACAGCCAAATGAATGCTCGCTGGTATGTGTCTACAGGTGTCATATTGGAGTTCTGTTTCATGTTCGGTTTTGGCCTCTTACCCTAGCTAATGTATGATTTACACTGTTAGCTGAAGGGTATTTCAGTAGGTGGAGGATGGACAGCCAGTGTTTCAAAAGATCATATATTAAATGCTGGCAGGAAAGATAACGTTTTTGAAGAAGGATCCGTCTGGAATAGTCAAGTAAGTGTTGACTTGCTTAAAATTTATCAGCAGTAGATTCAGACAACTGCTAATGACATAGTATTTTCTTAAAAGCTGTTGATCTGTTGATACCATCTGTAGATGTCAGTCATGTAGAAGAAGCAGCATTTATGCAGGTAGTTAAACTCATTGTTCATTATAGTATTATATTCTTTAGGGTTGTCCACCTCAAGTTTCAGAGCACATTGCTGAAATCTTAGGCAAATGTTTCCTTCTGCTTTAGAGCTGAAAATGTGCCAAGACTCTCCTAGTAAAATATTTACAGCTGATTTTAAGATGGAAATATGTCTTTCTTAATCGGTTATCACACTGTTTGGAAAGATATTTGTAGAAGGAAGAGATTTATTTTAGTACTTGTGGCAATGGTTTTTGCTATATTTACTCCAGAGGCTATTTTCATTTGATTTTTATTTAAATGTGTAATTTAAAAAAATCTGAGAGAAAATAACCAATGAGTTTTATTATTTGTGATGTCATATGCATTTTTCAAGGATATTAAATAAAAATTGCCTAATTTTTATATATAAAGAAATGATAAATAGGATATATTTCCTACTAATATATTTTGACTTCTCTTCATGCATGCTAAAAGCAAATATCCATGTTAATCTGGAAATAATCTATGCACCAATAATGGTACCAATTAATGATAATGCAGGGGATGGGGTAGATAGGAGGAACATAGTTTAGTGGAAGGGTATTTCCTCCTTAGCTAGGCTTGTTTTCAGTCTCAGAATGAGAAGGTGGGAAATGTTGCCCAGATGGAAGGGTTGCAGCATTAGGAAAGAAATAGAATAATGGGGAAAGGATTTTTTGAAGCTGGAAATATGTCATTAATAGAATGCCAGAAAGAGACACACAATAATAAAGCCATAGAATCATAGAACTGGGAGAGGGCTCAGGGGCCATTTAGTCCAACCCCCTGCTCAGTGCAGGATTTCTAACTAAAGCACCCCAACCTCTTTTTCAAGATGTCCAGAGAAGCACCTACCATCTCTCTATGCAATTTTTAAACTCATAGAAGCTCCAGGAATCTGGGTTTCCTTGTAACTCCCCCTTGCCCACTTTAAAACCAAACCCAAAGTGAAACAAAACAAAGACTTGATTTAACTTTTTCTAAATTTTGGGATTTTGGGGATGATTTTGTCCACATTGGGTCTTCAGGACAGACAGTTGGTCCCCAGAATCCTAGAACTTGACTATTTCTTCTATATTTGACACACAGATACAAATTCTTATAGATGTATACATACATATTAGAGAAAACAATAATACATTCATGTGGCAGTGTTATATGATGCTTTGTTGCCAGACATCAAAGAGCAATCAATTACACATCTTGTATTTTCTTCATTAAAGAGAGCACTTTATGGATCCCTCTTTTCTATTCTTTTTCTTCTTAAAAAAAACAACAACAATAAAAGCAGCCCTTGGTTTTTTACAGTGTTTCCCCTTGAGACAAAGCATCAGAGTCACCTAAGCTGGATGGCTTACTAAATCATCAGTGTAAACACTGTCAGGGAGCAGAACTTGTCTAGGTAAAACAGAAAACCTCTGCTAAATAATGCTGCATTCCCTTGAGAGTTTTCTGTAGCATTCTTCATTCCATCTTCTGATATATTAAAATAAAATAATGCCAAGCTTTGGCCTGAAATGGATTAAACATTGATATTGTTTTTAAGAAGGCGATCTGAGATTTGTCTTGTGCCAAATGTTTTTTTAAAGATACAAATGACTGACTGCATGAATGAATTTGGAGAAAGAAACAACATAACATACTGCTTTGGTGTATAAAATCCTCATTCTATCTGGCATGCCTTGGGTAATCAAACACACTTGATTTAATACTGAGTGACTGCTACAAGAAGAGGATGTACAGTTGGTTCAGCATAATTAAGTTCAAAGCAATGATGAACAAGAGTAAGGGAGTGATGGAGAGCACGCTAGCGTGCTCTCACAATACCCTGATCATCTTTAGTAAATACATTCATTTAGCCACCATAGGGAGACAAAATTGTAAATAAAAATGACCTTAATTCTATGAGTTAATTCCAACAAAAGTAGACCCAGTGATTCAACTAATCACTGATGAGTCAAAACACCATGAATATACCATGATTCGGTGGTATATTAATGTTCAGGCCATTAGCGATAATCCTTTGCACACCAAGTAGACTGTCAGTTCTATGGAACTCGAGGCTGGATCTACACTGCCATATAATCCAGTTTCTGATCCCAGATTATCTGCTTTGAACCAGATTATATGGCGCTGTAGATCCAGCCTGAGTAAACATTCAATGGAATGAGCCATTTAAGGGTCAATTTAGAGATGATTTACATGATTATCAAGACTAGAGAAAAACTTCACCTGGATCATTTTTTATGAACTAATAATCTCTTAGGCAGTTAACTGCAAACACAAATGGTGCACAATCCATTGTGTACTCCAATGTGAGAATCAGACCAATGTGAGAAGCAGACCAGTTGTCAAAACTTCTGGTTGTGATATTAGAAACTCTTGGATCTAATTTGTCATATGTAAAAGGTTTCCCCACATTCCTCATGTAATCTGTGCTAAATTTTCTGCTTTTTCAAATGTCTTGTACTTCATTCTGGATTGCTGAGTAGCCCATTGACTACTTCTTTGTATTGCTAGATATCCAATTGGATGTTTGGATATTAGGGCTGGGCGGTTTCGTTTCGTTAATTCGTAATTCGTTAAAAATTCGTTATTTTTTTGTTAACGAAGCGATAACGAACCATTCTGGAGCAACTTAAAAACGAAATGAATTTTTCAATTCATTTCGTAAATGCTTCGTATTTTGTTATGTATTCGTTTAGTTATTGGTTTGAGGTCGTTTCGTTATTATTTCCGCATGTCTGGGGCAAGTTTTATAGTTGTTTTTTGTTTAATTAGTGAAAAAAAATTATAATATCACACCAACAGTCAACAACAGAGGGAGAGGGAAGCTTCAGAAGTTTTTTTAGCGTATTGTGCGATTGCGGCCGCCATTAACGAATCAATTTGTTATTGTTTCGTTATTGTTTTGTAATTTTTTTACCATTTACGAAATTTCGTAAATATCGAACTTTTTTTTTAAAAAAAATCGGAATTCTTTTAAATATCAAAACGCAAAAAACCCCAAAAAATGAATCGATTTTAGAAACAAATTTTTCCGTTGTTACCCAGGCCTATTGGATATGTCATTCAACAATTTGTTCCCAATGACATTTTATACTTTTTGATACTTGTTCATATACATTTCTGTGCTTTCTGCACATATTTTAAAATTACAAGAGGAAACAACATTATGTTTTTATGAGTTATTTTAGTAACAACAGCAAGAAAAGATGGAGATTGTGTTGTGCAACTGAACAGTAATGCTAAAAACAGGGACTTTGATCATATAGTGGAAGTTCCTGAAATTCTAGTGCAACTTCCCAAGTGATTATCTTCCATGAGCACAATGAATACAGTTGTCATCAATATATTTCACATAGAGACAGATGTATACGGAACTTGTTTTAATACTTGTATTGGAAAGTGCATATTATACTTTTAAAGGTTGTATAATTTATGTCATGGCCTATGGCTAGTACAATAAACAATTCATTCATTCATAGAGACAAATGTGAGAATCTGAGACCAAGCTGCAAAACAGTTTAAGACAAAGGGGAGGTTTGGGGTCTTACGACCTCATCCCACAAGGGGGAGGGGAAGTGAGAGGGGGGAAGTTATCACTTCTATTCACTTTAAAGACAGAATTCCATGGAACCCATTAAACTATACAGGACTGTTTCCGGTGGATTTCAGTTTACAGTGTATAAAGACAAAGACTTGTGAATCTGGAGAGCAGCAGACTCCACTACTCTCCCTGCACATATAGAAAAGGCTGAAACTGGGTATTTAAGGTGGGATGAGAACTATTGTTAAATTCCACATTTCCTTTGGAAGCAAAAGGCCACTGGATTCATTCTTAGAAGATGATTCCTTTCTACTCTCCCACCCTCAATTTGTGGGATGAAATCCTTAGTAGTTGTGGACCAGCCTGTAACATATGTTGCCTAGCGTTTGGATCAGTCCTGGCACATGGAGGAGGGGATGTGGCCAGCTCTATATAAGGCTGGTCTCTCCTCTCCACAGCCCATTTTGGAGATTGGCAACGTTTTGGTCCTTAGAGCAGTACAAGTGAATGCTGATTACTTATTAGGCCTGGGAAGGATTTTTTTCTTACCAAGTAGTTTTTTCCCTACCCCATGCTCCTATCTGAGGGAGATTGGAGTTTGGCTTAAGACAGTGAGCATATAAAATAGGTTGTCATTGGCAGGTATTGTGGGGAGAAGAAGAGTTTATGTTTGCCTTGGCACTTCACTTTTGAGGTGAAAGGAGTCACTAGAATGGTCTCTCTCTAGGTTCTGAGATGAGAGATTGTGAAAGAGGGCTCTCTTGGAACTAACCTGTGAGTTTGCTCTCTCTTGTAACGTTTTTTAGGCTTGGGAAGAAATGTTGCTGGGATGTCTTTCCAGAAAATGTCTGGCTGGAGTGAGCAACCCATGGAGATGATTTTACTCAGGGTAAAGTGTTTTGCCCAAGGAAAGTCAGATGAAGGTTGATACCTGTACCTCAGCTAAAACCAACATCAACATTATCTCCCGTCACCTTAATTTAATTCCCAGAAATTAAAGCATAATTGTTTTAGGCAAAATCTGTGTCTGGCCTCTTCATTTATTGTGAGCATTAAATTCTTGAGCCATGAGTTGAGCAAGCATTTTTTTTTTTAGGTCAGCAATGAAGATGTTAGCATGCTATGGTGCCATGTGTATATTCATAGCAATACTCACTGCTTTAGAGTGCTAGAGCATTCCTAGGATTTACAACACTAAATCTCTCTACAACTCTGGAGTTCAGGGAACAAACCCTTCTAGATCATAAATGTCTAGATCATAAATGACTGATGAAAATGTAGCTGAAAATCGCTGAACAAACCACGTTCTGCTAGGATAGATGCTACTCTGTGAAAAGACGTACTGTTGAAAGAGATGGATACAACACTTGCATATTTTTCAAAAATTCAGGAATGTGGTATGTGTAATTATGGGTCCAAATAACTAATGCTATTTTAAAAGCTTCAGGTAGTTGGGGTGGGGCGGTGCCAGAATAGGTGTGAGGTCTGTGCTTTCCCCAAGAAATCCTTGGTTGAGAAACTGGAGAAAATGGCAATGTAATGGTTAACCACTAAGACTGTTCCAGAGAAGGGAGAGAAACAGATAAGAAGGAAGGAAGAAGAAAAAAAATACAGAGATGATGCTCAGGGGTATATCAGCTTTTTGTTGGATTGGCAGTTGTTGAATAAATGAATATAGAAGACTGTCAGGAAAAAGACAAAAAGAGTTTAAAGGGAACAACAAACAGAGAGTAATATATTTTCTACCTTTGTTCTGTACAGAAGACAGGGAGAGCGTGGGTATCTTTAGCTTAAGGCTGAATCCCAGAAGATGGTAAAAGAGAAAATCTTCCAATGGGTTTCACTCTAGTAGATATGAAAGCCAATAAAAAAGACTCCTAAAACAGGTATTCCATGTTCATTCAGAGTAGTTTCCTCCTTGTTCCATGTGCAAAAGCCATCTTGATTGGCAGTTTCAATTTTCTTGAATATGGTGATGGGACAGTGTTCTAAAAGCACTGTCCCTGAAAAAAGCAGACTAAATATATGTGCAGATCTTTCTTCTAATTCCTTACTACTATCAGTACCTGCTGTTTGAGATAAATCCTGAACTTTGCCTAATGATAGAGCCAGACCTGTATCATTAATATTTTGATCATTTACAGAAACAGAATTTGTGTGTGATGGTTGTAGATAAAGGATTCATTCAAACATACACTGAAGTATTGTAAAGACATTGGGAACTAACTGTATAGTAGAGTACTGCTATTTATTTGAAGCAAAGAGAGTCTCACTGCTTCTGTTAAACATCCAGTATAATGAATCCTGTTTTTGAAAGAGGCCACATTAATATGTAATCCCAGCTCTTCTGACAACTTTGAAGGTGCCTGTCGTATGCTGCAGTTTCTTCCTTCCTTTGGTAAACAAGATGCGTTATTTATCGGAAGTCTTTCTTTCTCTCTTCAGTGCCATCAATTTTTTTTTCATTTTTTAAAAAATCCTGTGATTGTTGATGCTAACACCCCTCGCTCCAAAAAAATGTGTTTTATTTACAGGGCACAGCTTATGGAAGTGCTCCTGTTCCCTCTCGCAGGCAATTATGTGAGTCTCTTAAATTCTGCTCTGTGTTGTAAAGATGACTATATGTGTTCATGTGCTGTAGCATGGCATGCTGATAGAGATGAAACACCCCTAAGGTCAATATGCAACCAGCGGTGTTGCATATTGCCTGTAATGTGTTTGTAGCTAATGGTTTCTGACACACATTTATTTCCCAACTTTGGTCTGTCCTTCGTCTGGTGCAGCAACAATTGATAACTGCCCTGTGATTCAGAGTCAGGAAAGTTGAGTGACCACATAGTAACTCAAAGTTTGGAGGGAAGTTCCCCATATATTTGAATACCTTTCAGAGGACGCTTAAGAAACAACAGTAAGCTGCAAGTGTAGGCCACCTGAATTGTTTTCCCTTTACGTCTATCATATGAAAGAAAGAATTGTGCAAGGCTGTGGAATAAGATTTCAATTCTAATGATAGGATAAAGTGAGTGGGAAAAGTCCTGGGCAAACCATATATTATATAAAACCAGCAATAAAAGTCCCGTGGTTTAAGATCAGTGCTTCACATCTGTAGAAGCTAAATATGTAGTCTCCTGAGTGCTGTCAGACTTTGAAAGAAGAGCTCTCTTTTTGTTGTTTCCCTAAGTGTCTTTTTGTCTCTCTTTTGCCTTTCCTCATTGGCGTATCCATCTGCAAGGCATCCATTTTGTTCCACGTGCACATAATATGCTATAGCAATGCACTGCATCAGTTATGATTATTGCAAAACGTATCACAGCGATGAATGCCAAGTTGATTCATCCTCACATGACATTACCAGCTTCTTCCACCAAATGCAGCCAATCAAAACAATGCTTTTTATTTTACTGTTGGCAGTTGTGAACATCTTGCTTGCATCACATTCACTGAGGATGATAATGTGAATAAATGGGTTTTAAAAAACTTAATGATGTTTGGTTTTTAATATGGGTTTTGTGAAAACAGATAAACAATGTAATCTATATTATGATGGTCTTTCTCTTGTGTTGCTATGGGAAGTTTTTAAATTCTGCTGGATGGAATTACCATGGATGGAAGGATTAACTGTGCTATTAATAAGGAAGGTAGAAGGTGAGGAATTACTCCTGTTTAAGTATTTGCTTTCTGAATGCCTGGCTTAATTAACAAAGTTGAATGATCTGTGACATGTCTGATAGAAGCAGCATGGCTTTATGAGAATAGAGGCATTTTAAAAGTGTGAATTCCTGTAAATGTTTTCAGCCAAATCAGGCACAATACAAGTACCCATAACCTGATGATCTGCAAAATATTTAAAGGTATTTGAAATATGCCTGAATGATCTCTTGCCCCTCATGATTTTTCATGTAGCAGAATGATACCAAAGTTAACAATATAACTACATGTAAATATGTGACACATAGTAAAAAGTGAGTCCTTGGTTCTGAAAATTTTAAATCATAACACACTGACAAAGCTCAATGTTTTGCATGCAAAACATTTAATCCCCGATGTCTCCAGATAAAGCTATGAAAGGCTGTTATGGTTAAACCGTGTAATCATGTAGTGGTTTGGCTTGGTCTGTTTCCTATATTCCCATCAACATTTCCTTTTACAGCACAATGATTTGTAGGAAAATGAAGATTTGCAAGAAAGCAGTAAAATACAAGGGAGCAGAGGGGATAGATTGAAGCTTGCTGATGTGATAGGAATAAAGGAGTTTAGAAAATATAGCTTTTGAATATCTGTTTTGATGAAAGCTACAGATTACACAGGTATTGCGCTATTCATCATAGGTGATCACTTGTAACTGAATATGATTGTCTTCCAATTGTACAGTTTTGCTGGTAGGACCATAAGTGACTGTGTAAACCTATTCTGGATCTGTACAGTCCTTCCCATTGAAGACCTAAATATACAGGGAGTCAAGATGGGCTCATGTTGGGAAGATTTTCTCTTGAAATGTTACAGTAGTTTTGGGAGGGACTTCTTCATGACCTGTGGGACTATCCTCAAATGGATAGACAGGGACAACAAAAGTATATTAATTTACAGAACAAAGAAACTGCCCCTCCCATTGGTTGCTTTTCCCTTTTATGACCTCATCACACTGACATGGGAAAATCACCCTTCTTGAATAATCAATAGTCCTGTTTCACATCCTGGCTCCCCCATCAGCTCTCAACTTGAGAGCTGAAAATATCTTACGTACATCACAAGGTCAGTTTTCCTTTTTTTCTTTTTAATCAGGAGAAACAACAATATCTGAAAACCAAGAGATCCCTTAGCCTACCCAAAGCCCCTTACATTAAAGGAGACTGACATCAGTTTAAAACCTCATCCTTCCATGGGAAAAATTGTTCTTCCCCAAACCCCAGAGAATACAAGAGACAGCAATCCAAGGTAAAAAAATTGCATTATATAGAATCCTATCGATCTGTATGGAACCCCAGAGGATACAAGAGACTGTTGATGGTTAGACAATGAAACAGAATGGGAAATGTTGATGGTTCCCATCACACCTCTTTTTCAGTTGTAAAGATGTGAGTAAAGTGTGATAAGATATTGGAGCTCTGAACATGATTGCAGGCCCATGTTCAGAGTTCCCTCGTTTTAGGACATTTCAACCTCTTTTCAATCCTGGAACATGTGATGAGCTCTGTGCCTCTTCATGCTCGAAAAGAGACAGAAGAGTCCTACCAGGGAAGATTTCTCAATGTGATATGGTTGATTGCCAAAGTTCTCTCCTTTCGGGACACTTCTGCCTTTTTATTTTATGATGATGGAGGGCTGTGCATGAGTGCCAGAAGTAGTTTCACTCATGTGATGAGCTTAGTTCCTCTCCATGTTTGAATAGAGGCTGAAGTTCCCTATGACCGGGAAATTTCTCAATGTGATAAGGTGGTAAGATTCTATACACATAGGGTAGGGAGTTCACCAAATGCAAGAATTCCTTAAATTAATATATATGTTTCTATGATTGCTGTCCTTTGTAGAATGAAAGCAAAAGAGCTGGTTGAAGCTTGAAGACAGGATATGACAAGACTTTTTTCCTCCCATAGGTTACTTCCAAATATTCTAGAAAGTCCACTTTTATAACTCTTGTATGAAATAGGAGCCCCTGGTGGCGCAGTGGGTTAAAGTGATGAGCTGCTGAGCTTGTTGACCGAAAGGTTGTAGGTTCGAATCCAGGGAGTTAGCTCCAGCCTCTGCCAACCTAGCAGTCTGAAAACATGCAAATGTGAGTAGATCAATAGATACTGCTCTGGCGGGAAGGTAACAGCGCTCCATGCAGTCATGCTGGCCACATGACCTTGGAGGTGTCTATGGACATCGGCGGCTCTTCAGTTTAGAAATGGAGATGAGCACCACACCCCAGAGTCGAACACGACTGTACTTCATGTGAGGGGAAAACCTTTATCTTTACCTTTTACTTATAAAATTGAATACACAACCCTCACTTTTACAATTGCCACCACTAAAAGGTTATGAGGATAAAATCTTGGAACCCTTGGCCCCTTTTTTGTCCTTTTCAATTATGAGCACTTGTCTCCCAGTGAGCAAGAAAGACTTGCAGAATCCTCATTTACATTGCAGAGATATTGCACTGGTTGCTGTTGTTGTTGTTTTTTTTTAAATAAAACATTATTCTGTGGTTTTTTAAAATAAAAAAGCCATATATTGTCATGCTGCTGTTAGCTCTTATTTAATATGAGCCATCTTGGGAGAGCTGTCTAGACAAAAAAAAATATGCATATCATTGTTAAAGTAAATAAGTCTGTTTTCTTAATGTATTCTGCAAGATATTTTCCTTGTGTCATCTTAAGACAGAAACAGACTATGGACAAGGCTAAACACTCTGCCCTCTCTCAGCCAGAGACATCCATTTGTCTGTTTTTAATTATGTTCTGCCTGAGGGAGGCGTTCTATTAAACACAAAACCTTGTGCCACAAACTTTCATCTTGACATTGCAGTTGCCTAGATCATAATTTGTGAACAAAGTAGTGTCATGGTCTCAAATTCATATTCACAGCATTTTAGTAAGAAGCATTTTGTACATTTTTGTCTTTATCTCACATTTTAGCATATGGGTGAATCAACAAATGAAAATATACAGAATATACAGAATAAGATAATAGAATCTTACAAATATAAGGGACCTCAAGGGAGATTTAGTTTCACCCTCTACCAGGAATACACAATTAAAACACTCCTAAAACGTGCCCTTCCAACCACTTTTCAAAGATTTCCAAAGTGGGAGAATCCACCATCCTTGGAGACCATCTATTCTACTATCAAATAGCTGTTACAATAAGTATATTCTTCGTAATGTTTCAGTGGGAATCCATCAGTTAATGTTCTAGACCAATGGTTCTCAACTTCTGGGTCCCCAGGTGTTTTGGCCTACAACTCCCAGAAACCCCAGCCAGTTTACTGATGTTAGGATTTCTGGGAGTTGAAGGCCAAAACATCTGGGGACCCACAGGCTGAAAATGACTGTTCTAGACTCTAGTGAATATTATATTGTTCTTTTTACTATGATTATTCATCAAGTAATAGGGGACTGAAGGTATGATTCTCCTGAGTCCAGGATTCTTCTAATCAGTGTTTAGGAACACAGGACACACATTTTTTCCAAATACTTTTTTAAAAAGATTTTTTAAAAATATTATTTCCATCTTGAGTATTGAGTATGCCATGGGACACACTTATTCTATGTTCTAAAGGGTAGCGACAGGGAAACTTGAATTTTGCTTTTCAACATAACAATATTTTTTTTGCAATTTTATGCAATGACCATGAAATGTTTTTAAATGGCTTTTTAAAATGCATTCCTGTATTTCGGTTATATGGACAGATTTTCATGTCGATATAGTATGGCTGAGTGTCCATACTGCAACTGAAATCTAGTATTTCTATTGCTTGTTTTTGTTTCCAATAGAAACCAAAAGATAATTTCCCAATAACCTGCAGGACATTGCCTTTTCTTTTTTATAACCAATGAAATCATAGACTTTGTCATTTTCATTCCCAGCTGCTATAGTATGATTTCTGGTTTCCATGGAAAGAGCTATTAATGGAATAAAATTGTAAATGTTTTTAGAACAATGGGAATATACAGATTTTGAAGCCATTTCCTTCGCAGACATCATGAATTGTACATGTAGATGAAACTACTGTTGATCTGTTTGATTTTGTTCATTAGTTTACTACTTTGCTTTTAAGACCCATCTTCTTGGTCTGAGACACAAGCTAATTTAAAAATACAATTGTGTTGTATTCATCATACATATTTTCATTTAGCGCTTCATGCTTCTTAAAATTAAATTTCCCCAGAAAATCAATGATTCATATGAAGGCAAGATATCAGTTTCTTTAACTGGTACAATATCAGTATCTTATTCCTTGCCTTCTTCCTTAAAAAAAATAAAATCTTTATGATAATTGTTGAATAAGTTTCTGTTTAAACCAGAACAGAAGTCGAAGTAAAATTTGAGAACTGCCAGAAGAAATGTTCATTTTTACTCCTGAATCTGTTTCTATGGTTACAGATCTTGCTCAAGTAATAATGAAGTAACCCTCATGAAAAAGTCCTAGAGAATTTGATCACTGTGAAAGAAATGTCCTGTAGATATTTATATGAGGGCAAACTCCTTACCCTACAGACAGTAATTTATGAGATAGTAATATGATGTGCTTTGTTGTGGAACCTCTGAATCATTCTATGAGGGCTATGGGCCAGAATTAAAAGTATAGTGTACTGGATACAGAGACAAGTGTATGCAGATGCACTAAAAAGTGTAGATTTTCCCCTACCTTTTCTTTATAGCTGCTTCTAGCCTCCTGCCATACAGAAATCTGGAAGGCTCTGCCAAATAAGATGACCAGCATGCAGAGGAAAGGTGATCAAAGAAAATCTGTCCATTTACATAGGAGGAATTCTTTGCTTCCTCCCACACCAGTGGTTCTCTTTTCAGCTGGCTCCTCTGGTCCTCTGTGCGCCATTTACACCAGAATGAAATATATTCTGTAGGAGGAGAAGGGTCCCCTTCCATCAATCCATTTGTGTATCCCTAAATGTAGACGTTAACCAATATTCAGTGTATGGTGAAAGGTAATAGCACTAGGAGGTTTCTGGCCTGATACCAAATGCTTAGTTCCAGGTAGAATTCACACACTGAATCCAAAATTTTAGTGATGAGCAAAGACCACCCCATGAACATAATATAGGTTTGTATTCATCTACAGCTCTCTGTGGATCTCTGAGGCTGCAATTTATTTTTCTTCAAAATGGAATGTTTCTTCAAAGGCATAAGTTATTAACTTTTCTATTCTTGGTGCTTCAGTATATGTGAATTTTGTGAACATGGTCAACATTCTGGGGAGTAGCTTTACCTTGTTCCCACACAGATTCCATGACAACAGAGTGACTATGTTCCTTTTCAAAGCAATCTTAAAAAAAATTCTATGTACACAAACAGAAGAAGCTCACTAAGTTGCCAATGATGCACTCATCTTTTACTTCAGTGTTTTCATTAAGCCTTTATCCACAGGATCAGAAGAATGGGGAAAAAATGTTTGCAGAAAGACTTAATTTAGCAAAGGATATCTATCAATTTAAGGAGGTTATTTGGACTGTTGAGAAGCATTCCAATCTACCCCCCACAAAAAAAATACAGGGAGGCATATATGTAACAGCTGAAAGTCAGTTTTGTCATTCCTGATGAATCTCATGGAAATATCTCATGATATGTCTCTCATACTACATCCTGAATAGGTATTAGATGGGGGAAGAAGCAGAAAGGTGGTGTTTAGAAAAGGCTAAGAAACAATCTCTGTGTGAGATCCAATTCAGGAGCAAAATAATCAGTTTGTGAGAAACACATTTAACTGGCTTTATAATAGAAAATCTATCTAAGGATAGGAATGTTACTAAAGAAATTATTTTAGACTAATTGGTTGAGAGATCGTTGGGGTTACCGTTACAGCCTTACAACGAACCATAGAGCCCATACACACATCTTTAGCAGATTTTATGGAGAAGAGACTGACAAAGTTGTATGAATATATGATTGCCATTGAGCCAGTTCAGGCTAACATCTTCTGTCTGTAATTTGTGGCAGTATAAAACAAATATAGTAATCACATCTAAAAATCAAGTCAGATTTACTCTTCCCGACTTCATTTGGTGGTATATAGTTGATAGTTTGTGGCAGGCCACCAAAAAACAGTACCATAAAAACAACTTGTGTTTGGCTGAAAATTTCTTGCACAGTGGAAAATGTCCTGTTGCAACCCATCATCACAATAAAGAAAAGCAGAAGAAAGCAAAAGTAAACAGAAAGGAACTTCTGCAAGTTGTGGAAACTATTGTCCTTTGTGGCTTTCTAGAATTGGCTTTAAGAGGGAGAAAAGATTCAGGACCTATTACCTGTTAAAAAAAACCCATTTACACAATGATGGTTATTGAGGGCCTTGTTGAGATCTCATGCCAGATCAGGAGACACTGACCTGGAAAGTCATATTGAAACTGCAGCTATAAATGCTCAATATACTAGTCCTCAAATACAAAATGAACTAATAAGCGTTTGTGGTGACAAGATAGTCCAAAAGTGTTGAAAGATTTATTTATTTATTTATTTATTTTTGAACTTTTATATCCTGTTCTTCTCTACCTCCTTGGAGGGCCTCAGAATGGCTAACAACAAAATTTCAATGCTAGACAATAAATAAAAATTTAAAACAGCATACATAATACAATACGTTAAAAATGTGTATAAGTTAGAAATACATATAAAACAATTTGCTAAGTTAAAAACATCATCCAACTCATTGTGGTCCAATAGCTCTTAGTCTGCAATGCATCACAGTGTTTCTCTGTTTTGGCGGATGAAACTTTGGTTTTGAGAACCTCAGAAAAATTATCACTTTTGTTAAGATATGTTGATGTTGAAGTTGCAGGAATAAGAGAAAACATTATAGGCTTTGCAAAGATAAGTGATATGACAGGTGGAGGCCTTCCAGACATTATGTTGAAAACACTGAAAAATTGGGCTGAACTTGCAGTATTTGTGTGGACAGGGTTATGATGGAGCTGCTAATATGAGGGGCCATATTAGTGATGTACAGACAATTATATTACAGAAGTATCTAATGGCTGTCTACATTCTTCAGTGCTCACTCACTAAATCTAGCCTTATCAAAGATTTGCAGCATTCCACCAATCAGAAACTACTAAGGAACAATATAATCTGTGTGCAATTCATTCAGAGTATCATTCATCAGACTGGAACTGTTGAATAAAAATATAAAATACTGAATCAAGAGCAAACAACCTGCTGCCACTTTGTGAAACCCACTGGGTTGAGGAACATGATGCAATTATACATTTTGTTGAACTGTACCGTGTGGTGTTGAGAACACTTGAAGAACTAAAAGAGAGCCCTCTATACAATAGTCAGACTTCTTCTGGACACCTTCTTTTAGCTGTTCTGAATGCTGAATTTGTAGTAACCATACACGTCCTAAGAAAGCTTCTGTCATCATCCCTTCAGGTTAGCAAAACATTACAAAAAGTAGATATGGACATTTATGATAGCCTACAACATTTTGACAGTCTCTTAGAAAAGGCAAGGGAGAATCTTTAAAAGAATTTCAGGAGATCTTTGACACATCAAGATCAATGGTGGGGTAGAGAAGTTATAATTTTTCACATCTATTCAAGGCAGACTTGTAACAGCAACATGCAGGCAACTTCCCCAACACCAATGGAATAGTATAGGCTAAATGTGTACATCCCATTTCTGGACTTTTTCTGCAATTAGCTTCAAGAAAGGTTTACAAGGCACCAGGAAGTATTTCAGGAACTGCAAGTGTTCCTCCCTATTAATTGTGGTCATTTCAAATCCAACTTGAACAAGTGCCCAGAACTTTACAGTGAATGCCTTCGAGATACTGACACACTGATGGAAGATTTGACCTGTGGAAAATGGAAAAAAGATTGCATCTGCAGAATAACTCATTGGAAGTGTTATTCTGCAGATGCAATCTGTCTGTGATAGACAGTTTTTTTCCAAATGTCAAGAAACGTCTTCAAATTTCTGTAACATTGTCAGTATCAACAACTACAAATGAAAGATCGTTTTCAACTTTTAAACATTTGAAAACATACATTAGAAGCACAATGGGACAAGAAAGACTGACTGGACTTATCCATGGATCCTGATTTCTGTCAAAGTGTATTGACACAGTTTTCAATTCTTTTGTAACCATAAATTACCAATTAAGAGTCATTTTCAGTTTTTAAAACTTGAAACTTTGTAACTCAAATTTGATTTAATTAAGTCTATATAAAAATATAATTTAAATTTTGTGTTATGGACCTAATCTTCATGATTAGCTTTAAAATGTTTTAACACTGCTCCCCCAAATTTATTTTCTGGTTACAGGCCTGGCTGCCATTCACATCTATGAAGTAAAATAAGTATTGTGGCTGAATAGCAAAACTTTTATCTTGAAGTGATAGGGCATGGTAGAGTGGTATAATCTTCACTTCCACTTTTATTGATGTTAACTGTGTGTGTGTGTGTGTGTGTGTGTAAAATGGTTTGTAAGCTTCTTGGTTGAGATGCATGTATTAGCATTTTAAAATCTTTTGGGATGAGTTTGTTTGGACACAGTTGGGATGGGGGTGGGTGGGAAATGATTTTAAAAACACATAAGAAAATACACCAGCAATTGTAACCATGTTTGACCAAACATCTAGTTCGTAGGCTATAAAATGGGCAATTACCTTTTAATCAAGGTGATTTCCTTTTTCAAAACATGACAAGCAAACATTAAGATTGAAAGCCTGTTTGTCTGCTTGGGAATATTGTGTTATATTTAATTATAAGTAATATTCTCTCTCTCAGGCTATGAGTCTTTTTCTTCTTTTAAAAATGCATTTACCGTAGAAGTGGATGAATGTTTATGACTAGTCTCAGATTGTTACTACACATTCAAAAGTGCATTATTATGTAATCAAATGTGCAACAGTCATTGACATGAGGGAATCTCTGAAGTAAACGTCCTGTCAATATAAGACAGTGAAATTCCAAGTGCTATTTTTCTGCCCTTTATGCTGCTTCAGCTGCCTCTTATTATTGACAATAAAACAGCAATAAAATAAGCAATAAATAGCTATGTGTGTTACAACCATGGTGTATAAGGTATGCCCATGCTGTTAGTGGTAATACAAAGAAAGCCCAGTTGCAAAGCTCTTCTTCACCTTCATGCTCTTCAGCTGCTCCTTATTGTGAGGGATATCCTTTACACCACATATAATTATACGTATACATCACCCTGTAAGACATGTTTCATCCCCCTCTTCCAGGTTTAAGACAATGGGGTTTAGATGCAGGATGACAGTTTTATTCTAAGACAATGATGCCAAGCCATTTCAATGAAGAGATAAACAATGGCATTTTGCTTAAATTTGACCCTATTGTTCAGGAGGTTTTTACATTTGATCTGGACATGAAATCATTGCTAGAGTGGTTATTTCACTATTACTCTCCTTGGTGGCTAGCAGTCAAGATATCTGTTCATGTAGCCTCTGTAAAATATAATAATAATAATAATAATAATAATAATAATAATAATAATAATAATTTACAACATCATTAAAACAAATGATAATTGCTATTAAAAGACATACAACAAGATACACAGAGCTTAAAATTGACTGGTTAGGCCTGCCAAAAGAGATGGGTTTTCAGTTATATCTTAAATTCTGACAGCTGATTTAGCTGTTGAATTTCTTTCAGTAAATCATTCCATGTCCTCTGGGTGAAGGTTGCCAATTGGGTTCTGGCTACTTGGAATAGCTATGCCCCAGAGGACCTAAGTGTCCAATTGAATTGTATAGGAGAAGGCAATGTTTTGGGTCCAGGTAGATTACCTGGACCCAAAACATATCAGGCTATAAAGGTCAAAACCAACACTTTATACTTTGCCCAGAAACTGACAACCAGAGAAGTGATTTTAGTATGAGTTGATGTGCTCACTCCTAGATGTTAATGTAACTAGTCTGTTTGCTATTTTTTGAACTAATTTGAGTTTCCGAATTTGGTACAGAGGTTTCCCAACCTATAGCCCATTGCAGTAGTCCAACCTTGAGGTTACTACCATCTTTAGTTCCTCTAATTTTAGGAGGGGGTGCAGCTGACAGTAAGCACTCTAGACCATCTACCTGGGCTGACATTTGGAGAAATGGATCTAGGTGCACTCCTAAGCAGTGAACAGAGTCTTCAGAGGGACTGTATCCTTATCCAGAACTGGTTGACACACCTCCATCCCTAGGTTAGGACCTTTGATGGCAAATGCCTCTGTCTTGTCTGGATTCAATTTTAATTTGTTTTTCTTCATCCAGCTCATTACCTCATCCATGCATTAATTCACAGGAGATATGTTACCATTACCTAAAGCCATTTTTGAATGAATGCAGAAATATATTTGGGTTTCATCAGTGTACTTGCGCCCCCGGTGGTGCAATGGATCAAACCCTTGTGCAGGAGGATTGAAGACCAACGAGTCGGAGGTTCAGATACGGGAAGAGCACAGATGAGCTCCCTCTGTCATCTCCAGCTCTCAATATGGGGACATGATAGAAGCCTCCTACAAGGATGGTAAAACATTAAAAAAATCTGGGTTTCCCCTGAACAACATCCTTGCAAATGGCCAAATCTCTCACACCAGAAGCTTGTCTTTATATATTAGTATAATGCTGTTGTTTTATTTTGTTTCAGACTGTTTTTATGCATTTTAAATGTTTTAATGGTGTTGATCAAGCTTGGTCCCATGTAAGCTGCCCCAAGTCCCTTCAGGGAGATGGAGGCAGGGTACAAAAATAAACCATTGCAACACATTGCCTCCAATTCCCAGCCCTTCTAGGAGTTCCAGAAGGATACCATGGTCGATCGTATTGAAAACCCCTGAGAGAACTGGAAGCAATTCCAGGAACATACAACCCTTGTCAGTGTTAATATAGAGATCATCCACTAAAGTGACCATAGCAGTCTCTACGCCATATCCTGCTCTGAAGCAGTTTGAAATGGGTCAAGGAAATGTATGTCATCCAAGACTGCCTGGATGAATGGCAAATCCATAGGCCTTTGTGATGAGGTGCATAGACTTGAAACAATACAGTATTCTGCAAAAAAAAAAAAAAAAATTGCATGGTGGTTTTGTCCTTAAACCTTTTGAATGGCAAAATGCACTTCCAAATCTAGAGTATTCTCATTATGATTTCACACAATAATTGTATACATATAGCATTAGACTTACAGCAAAGACAAAGAGTATGTTTCTGTCCTCAAAAATCATTAACTCATACACATTTGCTTAGCTAAAATATTATTTGGTCATTTCTTCATGTAACACTTTATAGATTTTGGATGTACGATTTTACATTAGTAGGCAATAGGGGAAAGGGGAAATTAAGCTAATGATATTGTTGTCTAATGAAGTAGAAGGTCACAGAAGAATAGCAGATACCCTTTTTACCAAAAGAGAGAAAGCTTAATTGTATATTTATTGACTAAAACAGAATGGCCTCCTTAGAGTTGTTACACTCTATCAAGTATGGGATATATGGTTTAACATTCTGCCTCATTAAGAAATTGTGCAGTAGGCAGGAATGGTGGCACTAAAGCCTTCACTGACAATAGAGATTTTCTTTATGACTGGAATGCTAAGGCCAGCAGACAAAAGGAACTTACATTTCTCAATTTAATTTAGGGACATATTGTGTTATCACTGCTTGTGATCAAAGAACATGTATGAGCATTCACTAATTGTAGCGCCATATGGATCAAAAGGAAAAGAGAGATTTTCTTAACTGACACTCCCTAATTTAGTTTAAACATACTTTGCATGGGAAAGTAAATCCTTGGATTCTCTTCAGGATTCCAGCATTACAGCTCCATCTACTTTTCACAAAGGTAGGTTATTTTATTGTTAAGGTCTAAATTATAGTGTGCACAAAGCAGGTGGTTAGAATTATATATCAAATTGAGTGCAATTGGGAGTGACATTACAACATATCCCTGATATTTGCAGCTGTAATGAATAATAACTGGAATTCATCATGGGCTCATCTATTCATCTATGGGCTGCTGTGGTGATAAACTATATGGGCATCCATTGTGCAATAGCAGCCAGTAGAGTGACTGATATGCCATGGCACTATTTTGCAATGCACATCTGGACACTAACTACAAAGTACTAAGAGTACATCAGTAGTGTCCAGGAAGTAACATAATTGCCCTTTGTGCTTCAGAAGTACCCAGCAGGTATGAAAAGTGTCAAATTCCCATCAGAAATCCCAGTGTACATCGGAATGTTCTTGCTGGTTCACAAATATAGACCTTCTAATTCACTAACTGGATTTCATTGCACTTCTGAACTGTAACCTTCTAATTCACTAACTGGATTTCATTGCACTTCTGAACTGTATCTAAGGATTTATTTGTATAGTTATGAAATGTAGACCAGGATATGGAATCTTGGCAAATATCTAAAAATGATGACATTTCAGGATAGATAAAAAGAAAGGGTAACCATGTTGGCCATAAAGGGGGAAAATCCACAATTTAAATTAGTGTAATTGTTGTGTAAAGTCAACAGAAAGTAAATATGTTTTCATGATAACCAGATAGCTTTTTCAGATCAGAGCTTACAAGAGACAGATATAACAGGAAAGGAAGAAGCTGCCTGCCTATTAAAATGGTGACTATCTTCCTACTGAATTGTGAATGGACGGCCTGCAGACTTTTCAATGGAGCTCTAGTCACTAATGAGGCAACATGGCTGAATGCCTCTTTTTAAATTTGCCAGATGACCAAGGTCTGTACAACCCATGGGTATACCCCTTTTCCATTTTATTATGGAGCCTATGGAGAGCTTTTAATTATTTGGAAACCTTTAAAAATGTTTCAAAAATCCTGACTCAAAAGAACCACTTTTGGTGTTAACTCTGTAGTCAGTAGTTGAAATGCTAGGACAGGAGCTCTGGTCCAAATATTAATCCTTTTCTTGGAACTGTAGGAGGCAATATGTCTCTGCCAACAAAGTCAGTCATTCAGGTGGTTTCTGTTACTTGGCAAAACCTAAAAAACAATTGTGGAAAAATTCACTGGTTTAAAGAATAGATTTGCACACCCTTTGATGTTAGTACACTGGGCAGTATCTGAATTTCTTTGATGTTACACACACACACAAATCATTCCATGGGCATTCATTTTATATTGCATGTACAGTTAGCCCTCCACATTAGCTGTTTTGACTTTTGTAGACTTGATTATTCATGAACTTGTTGAAAATGCCATTAGTAGAAATCTCTAGGAGTTCCAGAGTAACTCTATGGTCAATGTCAAACACAAGTTAAGTGTAGAGTCATGCTGGAAGACCCAGAAATAACGAGAAAGATATTCTCTAAGGTTAAACAACCCATTTTTAAAGTTCTGCACACTTAACCTCAGTGAAATTGAGGGCTGACTGTGTATATCCAAACAAATATATTCACCTCTACTTTAATATATACAAATTGTTTGGAAGATTTGGCAGGGTAAGATTGTCTGCACTAGTAACGATGCTATCTTGCTAGGAAATGCCAAGACTGTGTCATAGAGAAGGAAAGTAGAAACTATTGGGTTTCTTCTTGTCAACTGGAAGTGTCCCATGTCATAGTAAGAACACAGATCTGATACATAAACATATTTGTCTTTGCTTAATATTATTCTGTAAATCTTTCTTAAGGATTCTAACTGCTTCCGCAATCTAAAATATTGTACAGTTAAGAGGGATTGCAAATAGCAGATCCTATTAAGTACCTAATGTGAAGAAGAGATATTGTCTATGGTGAGCCAGTCTGGTAAAGTAGTTAAACTGTTGTACCAGGGCACTAGGAAACCAGGCTTTGAATCTTCCTTCAGCCATGAAAATATACTATTGTGGAAGTCAAATTTTCCAACAGTCTCAGAGGAAGACAAGGTCTTCTGCCAAGAAAATGCCGGTCTAAGTCCCTCTACGGAGGTGAGAAGATCGGGATATAAACGTTTTAAATAAATAAATTTAAATAAATAAAATGGTCACCATAAATCAGAAATGGCTTGAAGACTTATAACAACAATTGTCTATGGTGGATCTGGGGAACATATAGACCTGCAGATATTATTGCACTGTGAATCCTTCTACCATTGGCTTTTCTGACAAAAGTTGATTTGAGTTGTGGGTCAGCAGCACCTAGAGGGTCTCACATTCCCCAGCAGTATGGCTAGAATGATGTTGTACTTCTTGCTTCATTATAGGTCTGAAACAACCCAGAATGCTAAAAATGTAAAATAATCAGACCTTAGAAAAATTATTTTTGGTCTACAAGGCCCAGAATCTCTCCTAGAAATACCATGTTGACTAAGAATTCTGGTAACTGTACTGGAAGAGATCATGTTTGCTAAACTGTCTTCCAGACAGCTTTCTAGCACATACTCTGTGAGTGACAGACATTTCATTATTTACAGATACTAGTTATTATTTTAAAATGAAGATAATTCTGCACTTTGGCCTAGACATTTTGATGAGTTTGGTGTTGTAAAAGTTTATGGGCAATCCATAAAGTTTTGTAGCTGACTTTCTTAATAGGCAACAAGCACAAAGTCATTCACAGACCACAGTTTCATAATCATGATGTTCTGCGCTATAGGTTTGGCTTTGGATGAACAAGAAAACACATTCTGTGGATGTAGGATTGGTAGATTATTGCTGTATGGTTGTTATTGCAATTATTACACTTCTGTGCTACTTTAGTTGAACTGCTCCCTTAAAGGTGACAAAATCTACACCGAAAAGGGCTAAAGAGAAACAGAAGTGTGGAATGCATTTTTAAAGCAAAGCAATATTTGCCCATTATAGTATAAATGCAACTCATATTTCCACACATATTGAAAAGAGCTTTCCATTAAAATGTAAAATAAAATGGAAGAGCTCCTTGTTTTATTGGAGGCTTAGTGAATTTTAACTGTGGCACTAAAACTTTTCATTTCAAATTTCTAACTCTAAATTCACTCATCTATAATGCCATAGTTCTCAGCTATGACAGGATAGCTATATGGAACCAAACCCATAATAAAATTCATCCCAGTTCTATTACTGAAGCTGTTTAGCAGAAAATCAGATAGGTGCTTTCTATCATATCCTAAACGAGGAAAAGGAAGGAAAGGGGTAAGACAGGATGAGTTGACAAAGTGAAACATCGTCATGGTTCTCTGACCACTCTGTTGCTTTCTGTCACATTTTGTGCTTCACCAGATGTGTTTTAGAGAAATCTAGAGAACAAAATGCCTTTAGAAATAAAAAATGTTCACACACACATGCTATCTGTCTGTCTGTCTATCTATCTGCCGAATGCCTTTTCCTGTATGTAAAAATACATGCAATCTAGATACTATTTCCTTAATCATGATAGGTGGATTATTGTTTGCTTTTATGCTAAACTGTTGACCAAAACAATCTCCCCCCCCCCCCCCATGTATGTCTGTAGGACATACATTCTAATAAGTATGTATGTACAGTATTATGAGGTATATTATGGATATATTATTCACACAAGGGATGTAAAGAATAACCCCACAATATCTCATCACATCAAGACTGTCTGCCAAGAAATCACTTCTATTAAATTCTCATCACCAGCAAAACAATGAGGCATTTTTTCTTTTAAAAAAAGGTGCTTATATTTTGTGCAACAATGTGTCTCTGCATGCTCACCCACATAGGAGCAAAAGGACTAACTGACTGTGACTAACAAAAAGGAGTTAAACATCCCATCTAGAACTTCAAAATTTTAAGGGATTATAGTCCTGCATAGCAATCGTTCAAACATCATTGAGAAACTACCAGAACATTCACAGAAATGGAAAACAAATATTTCACCACTTTCAGAAGAGGAGAAAAAGACGCAGTTATCTTTTTCTTGTGCTTAATAATGAGACATGGAGGATTGTAATTTCTAGTACACATTCACATTGTTTTCATATAGTCAGATAATCTCTGAAATCAGGAAAAAAAGAAGGCAGCTCCATTCCACTTTGGAATGATTCTCCTAGAAAGTAATGCAAGGTGACCCCAGCTTCCAACTTTGGCTCTGGCATGCAATCTGTCATCTTCATGAAACCACTGGTGAGGCTGTCTGGAGTTTTGAGGTTCAATATGGAAAATATTGATGATACCCAACTCTATTTCAGTGTTCTACCTCTATCCAAGGAAGCTATCTGGGTCTTATTCAATGCCTATCAACAGTACCAGATTGAATAAGGGACAATACATTAACATTTCATGTTGACAATACAGATGTGCTTGTGGTTAGTCAAGAGGCAGATCAAGGAATGAGGATTCAGTTCATGCCAGGCGAGGTAAGACTCCCCCTGGAGACACAGGTTCATATTTTAAGTGTATTCCTGGACTCAGCCTAAAACCTGGATGCACAGGGGAATTTTGGGACATAAGAATGCATTTTCAGTTAAAGTTAATTAAAAAGTGTGCTGATTGCTAGAGATGTATGACTTGACCAAAATGACACAATGAAATGCTCTTTCTCCGAGATGTTCCCAGCATTTTAATGCCATGTATATAAAGCAGCCAAGTGGGCTCTCTCAATTTCTTGTTTGTGGGTTTGAAAATGTGAATGAAAAAAAAGAGATGAGTTATGTATCCTGAACATTGCCTGAGATTATGGAGTCATCTTCTTTTAAGACATGGTATAAAGTATCACAGTATTTTATTCTCTGAGATTTCAACTGTGCATTTGTTTCTCTCTCACCTTACCTCCGGGGTATTCTTGGGTGAATTCCTGTGAAGAAATGTAAAAGCATTTTTTAGGAAAGCAAAGTCAGTAGTAAGACTGGCAGCAATATAATCATAAGTGGCAGGCGTTCGCTTATATGGTATTTTCTTCATATAGCTAGCCAGGCAGAGGTGAAATTGGAAGAAATGATGAGAATGTGTAAGTCTAGGTCAAGACTTACTGCTGTCACAGAAGCCCATGGATCAGGCTGCTAAATATGTCACTATCTACTTGTTTCCCTTGGCAATTTTCAACTCTAAGTTTCCTACATATTGTGACAAGAAGAAAGCAAATGCTTAAGGAACCTTTAGAATCTCCATTCTTTACAATAGGAATGTTACTATGTTGTGGTAAAAATAAGCAAAATATCTTCTAGAATGTAAAATGTACATTTTGGGGGTTTGAGGGGATTTTGGGGGTCAAGAATTTAGCACCTAGTTTCTTCTGATTCAATCTGACTCACTATAACAATATACCTATTCCTTTAAAACAGTCATTTTTTCATTAAGAATACTGGTGAGGAGGAGGATCAAGATACCATAGAAGCAACCAATCATCCATTTATTTTGGCAAAATCAATGATGTACATCGCTAGAATGCATTGTAATATTTTTATAAGCCTTTCTAGCAATTGCCTAATATTTTGTCTCCATGTTCATAGTACAATCCCCACTGATCTTCAGCACTCAAGTGTTTTTTAAAATTAAATTAGATTAAATTAAATTAAATTATACTATCAGAGCTTTAGTTAAAAAACTTTGGGACTGGTCAGGTCTGTTAATATATCCTACACTGTGCTCTTGCTTCAATAGTTGATTCCACATACTCAGGACTCAGAATCTTTCCTTACTGTCTTAGGCTGGATCTAAACAGCCCCATAATCCTGTTTCAGAATGTGGATTAATTGCACTGATTTGGATTATAGGGCAGTATAGACTGATGTAATCCAGTTTGATGCAGTTCATCCACATTTTGAAACTAGATTATAGGACTGTGTAGATCCAGTCTCTGCTAAGTTCTCAAAACCCATTGGAACTGCTGAAAGAAGGAACAAGTCATGCAGGCATATCTACTCTTGTGTGTCCCAATAAGCAACTTTTTTCTACATTTCTGACTCTTTTCCACACAACTGCATAGAATTTAAAAATTCTCTTGGATAGAGCTTGATGTTCTTGGAACTGCTCTATACTGTATGAAGTGACCACAGAATATGTGTGAACAACTGGCCATTCATTGCACAGAAAATATTTTCTTCTTAAAATGGCTTAGTCACAAGTCAATAGTTAGTGTGTGTGTGTGTGTGTGTGTGTAGGTATTATTTCAAAGTATGAAATAATACGGAGCAAGTGCTCAATAATATAGAAAATATGTTTCTATAATTGCTGTTACTTGCCCTCAGGTTGATTCCAACAAATGGTGACACTATCATAGGGTTTTCTTCACAAGATTGATTGAGGTTTGCCATTCCCTTACTCTTAGGTTGAAAGGTGTGATTTGTCAAGGTCACCCAATGAACTTCCATGGCTGAATCATCACCATTCCAGCCCTGATTTTCCAGAGCTGCAGCCCAACACTTAAGCCACTACACTGCATCAGTTATGTTTATATGCTACCATGAATTATTCAATTAGCCTTGTTAATTAAAAACAAGCTGTCACTTTAGGAGCCTATACCAGTCAGAATAAACTCAAAGCATCTGTTGCCTGACATTTCTAGTTCCTTAGCTGCAATATGTAAAAGTAATCATTGTTCTCTGAAATTTTGTTTTTATAATAAACTCAAAGCATGTTATGGTTCACATCATAAAAAGGTGAAGATTAGTTATCAATCTAAAAGCTCATTAGTATGTAGCTCTCTGGTCCATTTGAAACTTACTGAAACTGAAGTTCCTTATATTATTCTTTAGAATATATATTGGAAAGTAGATTTTAAATTATTTACAGAAATTCTTGAACATAGAGTAGGTAAGGGTATAGATATTTTTCTTTACCTATGCAGTGATTCAAAACATGAAATTTAGGAAGGAAATATACCATTTTAGAATACTGACTATTTCATCCTGTATTTCTTATGACTGGCAGCTTCTCAGCAATTTTCTCATGGGAAGATATTTCCTATCACCTGCTACCTATTTTTTTAACTGAAAAGGTGTGGGATTGTATGCAACCTTCTGCATGAAAACTATGGGTACATCTACACAATAGAATGATTACATTTTGTCACCACTTTAATTGCCTCAATGATAAGCCATCATGGAAGTTATTGTCTTTCAGTTTTTATCCTTCTCTTCGAAATAGCGTTGATGCCTCTCCAAATTACAAATATTGAGGTTCTGTTGCATTAAGCCATGGCAGTAAAGATTGCATCAAACGACATTCATTGTCCAGAGTAGATGCACCCTCTGTTTTCTTCCTCTCAATAACCTCTATATGAACATGCAAATAAGCAGCAAGGCTATCCTGTTCTTACTGTGATAGATATCTAGTAGGGCTGGGCGGTTTCGTTTCGTTAATTCGTAATTCGTAAATAATTCGTTAATTTTTTCAATTACAAAACGATAACGAACCATTCTGGAGCAATTATGAAAAAAAACGAATTTTCAAAAACGTTTTGTAAATGCTTCGTATTTCGATATTGTATTCGTTTCGTTATTGTTTTGAG
The DNA here is from genome assembly GCF_037176765.1 of Anolis sagrei. NCBI lineage: Eukaryota > Metazoa > Chordata > Lepidosauria > Squamata > Anolidae > Anolis > Anolis sagrei. The sequence continues at coordinate 21,789,282 of NC_090025.1, forward strand.
GTCGTTTCGTTATTATTTCCGCATGTCTGGGCCAGTTTTATGGTTTAATTAGTGAAAAAAAATTATAATATCACACCAACAGTCAACAACAGAGGGAGAGGGAAGCTTCAGAAGGTTTTGGAGGTTTTTTAGCGTATTTCGCGGTCGCGTCCACCATTAACGAATCGATTCGTTATTGTTTCGGAAATCGATTCGTTATTTTTTTACCATTTACGAAATTTCGTAAATATCGAACTTTTTAAAAGGAAAATTTTGTAATTATTTTAAATATCGAAACAAAAAAAACTCCTAAATACAAATCGATTTTAGAAACAAATTTTTCCGTTGTTACCCAGGCCTAATATCTAGATATAGAATACAAGGCTTTTTGTGCCATTATTAACTGAGTCTTGACCACAGCTGCCTTCCTTATATTTTCTTACCAATGGCAATTATTCAGTGATGTTGTCAAGTTAGTTCAGTCAAAAAATCAGAGTATTTCATTAATTGTCTAGAATTTGATTATATGCACATGCTGTATTTATTTATTTATTTATTTACAACATTTATATACTGCCTTTCTCAGACCGAGGGCAACTCAGGGGTGGTTCAATGTGACTCAGCACAGTTCCATGCACAGATTCATAATGTACTACACAATGCCACAGCATCATTTGTAATATCTGTAATTTATTGAAACAAGAATTTGGCATTAAAAAGGGTGACTGGCTAGATCTACACTGCCATATAATTCAGTTCAGAACTGCCTTATATATTCTGTGTAGACCAGTGGTTCCCAACCTCGCAAAAACCTCTTATAGTGCCGAGGCAACTGGGATTTTGGGGAGGGGAGAGGCTGACTACCCATGAAACACATGACAACAAGCCTCCTGACTGCTGCTGCTTCTCCTCCTCCCTCCCCCTGAGCGGAGCAGTTTGGTGTCTTTGTTTTTAGACCTGTTCCTGGGGTTATTTGGGGTGCTGATTCAGAAAATTGCATTGAATTGACCACATCAGTGCTAGATTATGAAATATGGTTCTTGTGGGTTTTTTCGGGCTATAGAGCCATGTTCTAGAGGCATTTCTCCTGACGTTTCGCCTGCATCTATGCCAAGCATCCTTGGAGGTAGTGAGGTCTGTTGGAATTAGGACAATGGGTATATATATCCGTGGAATGGCTGGGGTGGGGCAAGAAGCTCTTCCCTGCTGCAGCTAGGTGTGAATGTTTCAACTGATCACCTTCATTAGCATTTGAAGGCCTGCCTGAGCCTGGGAAAATCTCTTGCTGGGAGGTGTTAATCTGTGCCTGGTTGTTTCCTCTCTGTTGTTTTGCTGTTGTAATTTTCGAGTTTTTTAATACTGGTAGCCAGATTTTGTTCATTTTCATGGTCTCTTCCTTTCTGTTGAAATTGTCCACATGCTTGTGGATTTCAATGGCTTCTCTGTGTAGTCTGACATGGTGGTTGTTGGTGTGGCCCAGCATCTCTGTGTTCTCAAATAATATGCTGTGTCCAGGCTGGTTCATCAGGTGCTCTGCTATGGCTGACTTCTCTGGTTGAAGTAGTCTGCAGTGCCTTTCATGTTCCTTGATGCGTGTCTGGGCGCTCCGTTTGGTGGTCCCTATGTAGACTTGTCCACAGCTGCATGGTATACGGTAGACTCCTGCAGAGGTGAGAGGATCCCTCTTGTCCTTTGCTGAACGTAGCATTTGTTGGATTTTCTTGGTGGGTTTGTAGATTGTTTGTATGTTGTGTTTCTTCATCAGCTTCCCTATGCGGTCAGTGGTTCCCTTGATGTATGGCAGGAACACTTTTCCTCTGGGTGGATCTTCATCTTTACTCTTGTGGCTTGTTCTTGGTCTTGCAGCTCTTCTGATGTCTGAGGTGGAGTATCCATTGGCCTGGAGAGCCCAGTTGAGGTGGTTCAGTTCATCTTAGAGGAGGTGGGGTTTGCAGATTCTTTTTGCACGGTCTGCCAAGGCTTTAATGGTGCTTCTTTTTTGACTTGGGTGATGGTTGGAGTTTTTATGTAGATATCTATCTGTGTGTGTGGGTTTTCTGTAGACGGTGTGACCCAATTGTTGATCTGGTTTGCGGATGACTAGGACATCTAGAAAAGGCAGTCTTCCTTCATTTTCTTTTTCCATGGTGAACTGGATGTTTGGGTGGATGCTGTTAAGATGGTCCAGGAACCTGTTGAGTTCTTCTTCTCCATGGCTCCAAATGGTGAAGGTGTCATCCACATATCTAAACCATATCGTGGGCTTTTTGGTGGCTGTCTCCAGGGCTTGTTTTTCAAAGTGTTCCATGTAGAAGTTAGCTATGACTGGGCTGAGAGGGCTTCCCATAGCTACTCCATCTTTCTGTTCATAGAATTCATTGTCCCACTGAAAGTAACTGGTGGTGAGGCAATGGTGAAACAGAGCTGTGATGTCTTCTGGGAACCTCTGGTTGATGAGTGCCATGGTGTCTGCTACCGGGACCATGGTAAATAGAGATACCACATCGAAGCTGATCAGTTTGTCGTTGGTATTTAGCTTGAGATTGCTGATTTTTTCAATGAAGTGGGCTGAGTCCTTGATGTAGTGTGTAGTGAGCCCAATATGGCTTTGTAACTGTGCAGCAAGAAATTTTGCTAGGTCGTATGTGGGGGATCCAATGGCACTCACGATGGGTCTGAGTGGGGGTCCCTGCAGCAGGGAAGAGCTCCTTGCCCCACCCCAGCCATTCCATAGATATATAAACCCATTGTCCTAATTCCAACAGACCTCACTACCTCTGAGGATGCTTGCCATAGATGCAGGCAAAACGTCAGGAGAAATGCCTTTAGAACATGGCTCTATAGCCTGAAAAAACCCACAAGAACCTAGTGATTCCAGCCATGAAAGCCTTCGACAATACATTATTAAATATGGTTGTCTGTGGACAAGCAGATGGCAACAACTGGATGGCATATGTTCTGTATCAGAAACTAGAGCTGATGTGGTCTATTCAAAGCGATTTTCTGAATCAGCACCCCAAATAACCAAACCGAATCTAAAATTCACCCTTTTGGTACTAATGTTGGTAAGTGGTCCCTGGTAAAAAAAAGTTGGGAAACACTGTTGTAGACTCATATAATGCAGTTCAACTATATGGGTCTACATAGTCTAGAACTGCATTATATCGGTCTACACAGACCATGTAATGCAGTTTTTAACAACATTGTATGGCAGCCTGAAGCTCCACGAACTCCTAAACAAAAATTCCAATGCATTTTCTGGTTGTTACATGCACAGATTCTTTCTGGCACTGCTGAAATGGTAAACTAACCTAATCATACCTTATCTACTGCACTATTGCACATTGCTTTGGATGTCTGCAAATGACATCCAACAGGCGTTGCTCTTATAAACAAATTGCACATATAAGTAAAGAAATGGCTTACCTGAAATTTGTGCCACGCATTTGGTAAATACAAGAGGCAAAGTGGGAGCTTAAAATAATATACAAATTTATTAATTTATTTTCAATGCATACTATTCTGCCCTCCATCTTACACATATTTTGAAAACAAGAATTTAACAGTGCTTTGTTTGAAAGTCTGTAAAAAGATTTCTTCATATAGTATAACACAATGGTTTTCTTAATTTGTCACTGCCAATCAGATTAAATGCTTGTTTTTCATAATAGGGTTGAAATTAAAATGTGGATTATTTTATAGCTACAATTTTTACCACCCCTGGGATATTGTGTTCTCCATTAATCTAGTCAGTGGATATTTAATATAGCCTAGGTTTTAGAAAGCATTCTTAAGAAAGAGTTATGTTTGCTTAAGGCTACTTGAAGAATTCATCCCTTGTAAATTCCAATATGAGCTGAGCTGAGCTGATCCATATCTTATGGACTTAATATCAGGAATTAAACTTGTAGCCACTGCTCTGGTACTTTCCAAATGTTGCAACACATTTCTTGATTTTAAAAAGGGATAAAATGCATTTAAATATCTATCATCAACCTTCTTAAATACAAATTTTGGAAAGAAGACAGAGCCTCACTGATGAATTTTATTCTATTCATTTTGCTGTTGATACAAAAATTCAATGTGCAAAGGCAGTTTTCACTCATAATTAATTTCTAAAGCAGTCATATTGATACACTTACCCACAAAATTCTTTAAAAGCATGAGTATAATTTAACTTTAAACCCTCTCATTAGTTTTCCCTGTGCAGAGATAAAAAGTATCCTACCTTAAGACTGGGTTGGAGACAAATTTAATCACATTTTCATCTAATCATACCTACAGATTGCACAGTGTCCATCCATGTAGAGGGGTGGCTGTGGTTTTTATTGAATGGTTTTTATTCTGTTTTTTTTTTAAAGATATTGGTAGGTGGCTTTTGAGAACATGACTACAAATGATTTTTTTTAAAAAAAAAATCAAATAAATAGTTATAAATATACTCTTGCTTTCTCAGGGGTGACACTCTTATACTAATAAAGTTATGGGCCCATGTCATGAGGAGCTGTGGCCTATGCGTGTTTCCAATGGAAGTGAATTCAGCTTGTATATGTCAGGCATGGAGCTTCCTGATGTCAAGCAGGTGGTCAGAACAGTAGAGGTTTTCACCCTGTCTACCCCTCTTTGCTTAGTTAATGTGTTGCATATACCTTATGCACATAGAAATAAATGTATGTGCATGAAACAAATTTTGTATATCCCAACCCATCATAAAGCAAAGGTGTGCCTGTCTCGCCCACCCATGGATATAATTTTGGAATATTTTGGATTTTAGAATTTAGAATAAGGGATGTTCAGCCTGCATTAAACCCTTGCTTATTCTCAAAGTTTGTACCAATAGAAATGTTTGTAAATGGTACCTAAAAGACAAAGCCATAGGAGACAACTGCATCAAGACAGTACGATAACTGTTGTATTAGTGCTGAGGAAGCTCTGATTTGTATGATAACCTTATAGGATTTATTCCTAAATTGCATTGTTTTCCATTAATTATACTCTATTTACAAGGAAAGAGAAGGGAAGAGAAATTATACTCAATTTGGAAGTTTTCTTCTAGACAAATAGCATACTCCTGTCCTTTAATATAAGGATTCATTGAACACCAGCTGTGACAGCTAGGGCAATACAGCCATTACAGAGGAAACAGAACTGATTGAATGAGCAAAGGTGGTTGTAGGGGGCGAGAAGACCTTCTAACCTCTTTTGTATCATTTTTGGTTCCATTCAAGCCATAGCTGACAATTTTGGAATCCAGGAGGTAGGGAAATGCTTCTCTGGAAGCATTAACAGCATGAAGATATGTTCAGCTCCTTTAAAACCCAGTTGTTAAAAATGTCTTCAAGGTGCTCACAAAATGGCCCAGACATGGCAGAGAGAAAAGTTGTCATTATTCTCTTATTCCTAGAGAACCCTCTGAGGAAACAGCTGTCATTTTACTTCCCCCCCCCCTCCCATTCTTTAAAGTTCCTGTTCTGGGAAAATGTAGTAGTCTTGTAATAAGAACACTGTTGGCAGCAGGTGGGTGGGGGTGGGAGGTGGAGATGCTTGAGGTCTCCCGAAGAAATGAGTAATATAGATGATCATTTGGAAAGGCGCTTTGTTTCAGGACTCTGCCCATAGCAGAATTGTTATATTTCTGACCTTACAAAAAGTCTTTATGCTTTATGCACATTGCTGAACAGAAATCGTATATAATAGCAGCTTAGGTACTTTCGAGTTTCCTTTCGAATTCAAGTGTGTGTGTGCGTGTGTGTGCGTGCGTGTGTGTGTGTATGATTAACTGTAGAGGATTTCAAACTGAGCTGTTTAAACCTTTCATTAAGGCACTTTAAAACCTGCAAATCCTTCCTCATATACCAGCCAATTCTAGTGTTGCTGCTCAGATAACAGCTAAACACTTGATTATTGCTCTCATTGTTAGATTGTCATTTTTCTTAACATGATTTACACTCAATATGCCCCCATATGGCCTTGTTTAGACTTCATTTTTTTTTCTGAATGTTTTCTCCATTCTGTGAGAAAGGTGGGATATGCATAAAATAAAATGAAGTTAGTCTTGGATTGATTGTGCTAAACCAAGTATTGAGTTCAAACTAATTTTACAACAACTGAAGTAAACTGAAGACAAAGAAGGAGGAGAGAGAAGTGAGGACATTTTAAACTTGTAAAAAAATGGGGTGACAAGGATTTACAACCCCATCAGTTGGGGCTTACTTCAGGGGCATATGCCAGTCCAGCCATAGTTTACCCACATAGCCCAGCAGCAGAGGAACTTCCAGTGGGGCTCTGTGGTAAACTACAGCAAAAGCAGCATATGCTACCACAGTGGCAACATGTTGCATAAGAAGCAATGGGGGGAGCCGTACAGTCCCACCATGATTGACATGCTAGTAAGCCAGGTGATGCGGAGCATGGGGCGATGGGTCCCCCACATCCCCTGAGGCTGATTCCATGGCGATTCCTTCAGTCTTTCTAATAAGGTCCTTAATTGGAACTGTCCCTGCCATATTGGAACAGTTGGAGGATATATTGGAAACGTTATTATAACACTACCCTTTTATAGATAATTGCAGTCTCAGCTGTACTATGGATGGGGATAAAACTATGGATTTTTTAAAAATATATCCTTTTAAAAACTCACAGAAAGGTTTTACTTGAGAAATTGATAGCATTCCCATTTCCCTTTCTGAGAAAAGGTCACCAATGACTTGAGACAGTCTAGAAGGGGAGTAGCACAGCAGTATTTAAATGGGAATTGATGTTTCAGAATAAGAAACCAGGATCAATAGTTTACCATACTTCCAGACATCTTCGATGATGTGAGGAAATCCCACAGAAATAAACAACCCTATTTGGGGTGCTGAATGCTGTATCACTCCTGGTAGGGGAAAAAAACACCTCACCTTTCCCTGGACAAACATGTTCAACTATCGTCATGCTAGGAGGTTCAGATGATACACTCTGGGTGGCAACCATTCAGGTCAATAAATAGAAGATACTAGTTTTGGTATGTGTTGTTTTTTAAAAATATTTTATCCATTCCCTTTTTCTGTGCTTTTATTTATCCATTTGGAGTCTGAAAATGCAACAATGTCAATGATATTGACATAATTGGATACATATCTCTGCATGTATTTCATTCAAAAGATGCACTGAATGTGTGTTCCTGGGTTTAAACTACACTTTTGATATAATAAAGTGTCCAAAATAGCATTTCATTAACAAAATGTGCTGGTAGCTCACTTTCAATCCACGTATTCATCTAAGATGTACAAATCAGACATTTCATATAAGTATTTGCAATGATCCCATTTCACTAGCAACCAATTTCACAAGCCGCTTGAGTGTGAAACATAGTTGAAATATATACATTAAGATTTAAAAAGATAGGACTTGAGCACTTTAGTATATATTAGCAGAGACTGCAATCATTATTTTCCTTAGTTTTATCAATATAGTTTGAGTCATAAATGAAAACTGAAGTATAGCTTATGTGTTTGTTAGCACAGTGCTTAAAAACATCTTTTCTTGTAGCATATTAAATAAATGCTGCAAGAGAGATGTCTTCAGGCTGCTTTGCTCAAACCATATATGTGGGCTCATCGCAATATACTCTCCTTTACTCCTATAAAGTTATTCCCTTAAAATTGTATCACTGAGCAGCAGAAAAAAATGAATAAGAAGAGAATAGTGTTGTACTACATTCTGCCTGTGTGACCTCCTAAGTGTATTACTGTTTTTAAATATAGAACATTTTTGACAGTATAATGCTCAATATGTCATATAAGCAACATCAGGCTCATGAGTTAAATCTATTGATATCTGTTGTGACCTCAAGGTGTATATTTTCTTGTAACATTTCAAAGGTGGGCAGAAATGCCTGTTCTCCTGGATGTACATCTGTGAAGTTTGTTTTCCAGCTCTCCTTGTGCCTCTTCTGTTTCCTCTGCCATCTTATAAGTTGGATACTACAGTCAGTGGGTTGTGATTATACTCAGTTGTAATTATACTCCCACGTTACTCTCAGAAAAAAAAGCTAGTATCTGGACTATTCTGGCAATGTCTTCTCGCTTTTTTTTCTATGTACATGCCTTTAAGTCACCTAAGAACTTACTGTGACAACATTGGTTTTCTAAGGCAGAGGTATCCAGAAGAGGTTTGCCATTGCAATACCTGAAACATATTCTACAGTGCCTGGCATTACTTGACAGTCCCTCATCCAAGTACTAACTAGGCTTAAACCTGCTCGACTTCCAACATTATGTTTTAATCAAAATTTGGTTATTAATTTGTGTTTTATTATGGTTAGACACACTGAATGCTGTTTTTGGTAAAAAGATAGGATATAGATTTAATACATACTTTAAATTAATAACTGATTTAAGTTTTCTTGACAACAGCTTTCAAGCGTTACTAGAACATGAAGCATCTTGTTACTGCTGAATTGGCTCCATATGCATGGATGAATGTTTACAGCATATGTAATGAGGTGATTACTAGTGAAACATCTAATAAAGTATTTGACTATTAAACAATATGGTATAGATTATTTGGCAATAAACTATTTTGTGAAAAATTTATATTTCATGAAAGTAGAAGTTCAGTTTATTGAGAAGAAATAAAAATCTATCAGGATTGTTCATGTGTTTTTGTAGACTATAAATTACTAAACTCAAAGTGAAGCATTCAATATCTAAGTCTCAATTTATAATAGACATAACAAACTATAACTTATGTCTATCATTAAAGCCATAGTAATATAAGCCTACAACTACTGAGAATGTACTGAACTTAAAACAAACAAAAACAAAATATGTCTTTTCAGAGACATTCTCTCTGACATGCTAATATTGTAGGATTAGTGAAATATTAAAACACACACACAGAGAGAGAGAGAGAGAGAGACAAAGAGAGAGAGCAAATCCATGTAAAGTATACTATAGAGATGTTGGTGTTTTGTTATTAATTGCCATCAAACCAATTTAAATTCATAGCAACTCTAAGAGTTCTGGTCATCAGCCAGTCTTCTGAAGTCTTGCAAACTCAAGGCTGTGACTTCTTTGATTGATTCTATCCAGCAGTAACATTTTTAAAAATGAAGTTTTTGTCAAAACTTTGAATTCCCTAAAATTAGTAACCGTATGAATATTTCTGAAAGTTGGGGAGAAGGATGCCCTATTATCATCTATCATTGTATAGAAAATTCAAGGAGATCGCTCTTGTAGTTTTCTTTTTTAAAATGTTGTTTATAAAAACTTTGAAAATTCCCCCAAAATTTGGGGATAAGTGAAACGCTGTGAAACATAATGGGCTAACCGTGGTAAATATTTTTACCATTATAAAAATATTTTGTAAAAAAGCTATAAAAATGAGAAAGGAATCCCTGATGTTTCCCCACTTGCACAATTATTATAACAAAAAGTAACAAAATGTGTTACTCTCATTATAATAATGAAATTTTTACTAACAATAGTTTTGAAACACTTTAGAAACTAAAAGTTGACATCCCCTAATTTTGTAATGAGTTTTCAAACATTTTTTTCATCGATCGCATAGCCCTACTATTTATGCATCTTTATTTGGGACATTTGTGGTAGGATTCTATGTTTTGTTCTGCGTCAGACAACAAAGTATCATGGAACAGCTCTGAAGATAGGCTTTTTCAGACATAAAGTTGGATAGTCTAGCACTGTCATTTCTCCAGGATGCTTTGAATCAAGTGCACTTTCAGGCCTGTGTTGTGCTACACTTAAAACTTTCTGTTTCTGGCAAATGAGAGATAGTTGATATCCCCCTCCTTTTGAAACATATTCATTTTTACTATGGGTTTTAGATTTGCCATTCCATTATAATTTCCTTGACTCTGCTATATCAATCACATCCTATAATGAATGTTGAACAAGCTTTCACTTTGCTGACATTTGGACTTGGCAATTGATTTTTGAGCTCAGCTGGAGCAATACATTTTCTGTACGGTGTACTTAGTGAGATCATATCAAGAATACTCCCAAAATAACCTGTGATAAGTCTTTGCAAATCATGGCATTATTTCTGTATACTGTAGCCAGCTTGAACAAACCACAAATAGCAAGGGAAAAAAATCACTACAGACCTGTGATAAAACACAGAGAACTGAAAATTGTCAAATATAAACCACAGGCTTGAAATGAATATCAGAACAAGATAAATGACATACGTAAATTATTCAGGAGACCTCCTGTTGGTTGAAAAGAAGCAAACATGTACCATAAAATAAGAAATATAATGATATTTTATCTGTTTGAGCTCACACATGGAAATGTATTACCTGTATGGATATAAATTTACTTGCTAACAGATAACAAAAAAATTAAAATCAAAGACAAGATTATGTTAGTTTGGAATATCAGCATGCAAAAAGATTTTGTAACATCTTAGAAAATAACTGAAGGAACAAAATTGCACTGGTTCTGAGGTGAAACTAGGTGCAACTGTTTGTACAGCCATCTTGTATTCCCTAGACTTGGGTTGCCCAGGGACATGGAATGGAATGGACAATTCCTACTTTCCCCCTTTCCCTTCACATGTTGTTTTGGCACTATGGCCAACATCACTCAAAGTGATGAGCAACTATCACTATCCACATCACACACCTGATGGCCTCGTTTATGACAGAAAAGGCAGATGGGGCAGTAAGGGTGGCCATCAAGCTGTGCCGAACCAAGTTCAGTATTACTGGATGTTCTGGACTCCTTCCCACCTCCACAATGGTCCCAGGGGCTGGGAGTAAGGACTTCCTCTCATCTCCACAGCAGCTCGAAGGCTGGCAGTTAAAAGCTTCCTGAGACCAATCCAGAATCCAAGACTCTGAATCATCTCAAAGATAATGTTTTCATATAGAATGGTCTTAAGTCTACTTCTGCATCTCAGAAAGTAGACTTAATCTACAAAGGTCTGCACAAGCTACACAATTAAAATGTTAAATCCATATTTTTGTGCTTGGTCTTGTTATTTCATGATTGGGCATCAAAGTCTCTAATGTGCTACAAGATCTGTTTTGTAGAGATTTATCTAGTGAAGAAAATGGTTGAGGACAGAAAATGAAAAGCAATACAACCGATATGGCCCCTAGTAATGATATTAATATAGTTCTATATGTTAGACTCAGTGCAGAACTCTGCGGAAATTGAAAGAGTAAAATTTATATTAGTTCAATGAAAGGTTTTATCTTTTTATACATTGTGCAGCTGTACACTAGTAAGTGCTATTAATTGATCCACTGAGAGTGAGTATTAAGTATCATTAACAAAATCTTCCCCTGAGGGTGCAACATCATGCATTTGCTGTTCAAGAGCATTGATAGTAACCACTGCAGGAAATGCACTGCACTGTACTGCACTGCAGGAAATCTCAAGTCCAAAGTTTCAGTAGGCAAAGAATAATATTTGCTTCTCTGAAACAATTCCTATTTTGAGGATCCCGTTCTGCTTTTTAATTGGAATTTACTTGCAGTGGAAATTTACTTGCAGAGGCATTTTTAGTGTCTTTTGATAAATTTGTTCTTTCTGTTTTTCATTTTTTTCATGCCAATCAGCTTGAATAATAACCACGATGGTCACATAACCTTAATTTATTTCAGAATAAGGGCAGAATTAACTTTGAGCCTATGTTTTCAATAGTATGTTTTCAACAGTATGTTTTCAACAGTATGTTTTCAATATTGACAGCTATTTTCTGCTGCCTTACATTAGGAAAGAATTTTTATGAATTCTTCTCCAAACATTTTTTTATGAAAAACATTTTAACATCATTTTCCTTAAGGTTAAAATATTTTATTGTAGAAATCTGAACAATTTTAATATTAAAAATATAAAGGAAGAATTATTATTGAATTGAGCTAATAATCCATCAGCGTTTCCACTTCTGCAGCACTGAAGTTCTTGATGCTAAGTAATCACAGCACAGGCAATGGTTGGGAACTTTTAGTCCAGTCTATTCACAAATTTGTTATTGTGTTTGTGTATTCCAAAATCATCATTAATTAATAATTTAGCCATCAATTACTTTGATTCATTCTTTCAAAATTCATGTTTTGCTTGATTTTTACCAATATAATTAGTTTCTTATTTTTTAAAGTATCATGTAGCCTTTCTTTTGTTGATCTCCTCCTTTTTATGTACTTAAATATTTGTTGCATTTTACAATCAGATTTTGTTCAAAGTTTAATTTTTTTTCACCAAAATGAAAAAAAGAAGTTCTTGACAGTAATAGTAGTTTTGTAGTGGGGCCAAATACCTAGAGAATTGGTAGGGGTCTTCTTATCTGGATTGCTTCAAAATGTGGGTGGGTGTTTTGCTGGGGATACTTTTAAATGCGGTTCTTGTGTTAAGTAGGAGGCCCCTCCCAAATTATGATTCAATTATTCTAAAGATATAATAATAATAAAATGTAAATTAAACTACTGTTCCTATTGCACACCTCCATGGTGAAATGTTGATGCAAGCAATGTGTTCATTTCAAAAAGGTCAGTCAAGCCATACTGTAATCTTATGTATTTTGTCCTAGAATTAAGACCCCTTTTGAGTCTAATGGAAGTGATCTGATTTATGCAATCTAACACAAGAACAACTTGTGATCTGTCAAACTTGATGTGGTTCACCAAATGCACATGATGCCCTTCTAGGAGAGTGGGTCTCAATCTTTGGGCCCCCAGATATTTTGGCCTTCAACTATTCCTGCTTCTTGGCAGGGGGTTGGACTGGATGGCCCATGAGGTCTCTTCCAACTCTTTGATTCTATGATTCTAACTCCCAGAAATCCTAACAGCTGGTAAACTGGTTGGGATTTCTGAGTGTTCTAGGCCAAAACACCTGGGGACCCACAAGTTGAGAAACACTGTTCTACTGGCTCAGGAAGCCAATTCTTACCCACATTTCTCAGCCATATCCTTGCGTACGTTCCTAATCTTATACCAGAAATCATTGTTATGCCCTTATCCACAGAAGCTGATCATGGAAATATATTCTGTGTCTTATGTTGTCTGTGTTTCATTAACACTGCCTTAAACTTTTCTTCATGAGCTTCTTTTTTGGGGCTACATACATCCTAGTATGTCAGAGGGCCACATACCTCTTCCTTAAATTACATTATAATATTGTTAGTTAGGAGAAAGCACTGCTAGAAGGCGCTACTGACCATTCTGCTACCTTGGATTTGAACTAATTTAACCTCATGTGATACTTTAAAAATACATCTACAGACTTTAAAAAGTAAAACTGGAATCCAGCAAAATGGTGCCACCATGATCCATAATTGATCTTTTAGGTACAAAAATAATGGAAAGGGAGGATTAGTGGAGAACCGATTCGGAAAGGCACAGGAGTCACATCAACCACTCATGCTATATATACATATTGGTTCATTATCTGATTGTGTATTCTTTGATAACCAAAAAGGAACCATCCATGCATAAGCAGGAGAAATCTAGGGATAACGAACAAAGGTGGGAAAAAAATGATGGAGTCTTCCATTTCACCTGCAAAATATAATGAGTACTGAACATACTTCAGTTGCTATGGAGTGTTGATTGGCTGTTCATGGGGGAATTGAATTGAGTTTCCTGGAAACTGGCTTAGATAGGTAGGAGAACTCCTGAACAGACCATTCCATATGTTGAGTTTATTCTTACATTGAACCTGATATATTCTGTGCAGAAGAGATATGCTCATTTCTTGCCTGTTAATAATATACAAGTGGAGATTTAAGAGGAGAGGTAGTGCAGCAGTGCCCTTGGTTCACATGCATTCTGACAAAATGTAATAAAAGGCACTTGTGAAAAGTTATTTTTGTATTTCCAGAACACTTTACCTGGCAATGACTATGAGCTGAAGTACCTACATCAGTGTTAAGTAATGCTTTGGGTGTGTGGGGTTTTGTAGCTATGTTTGTTAGAAAAGTGTTGGGAGTGACTTATTGGAACTTTGGGCCCTTCCACACAGCTATAATTCAGAATATCAAGGCAGAAAATACCACAATGTCTGCTTTGAACTGGGTTATCAGAGTCCACACTGCCATGAATTCCAATTTAAAGCAAATAATGTAGGATTTTATTCATCTGTGTGAAAGGGGCCTTAAACACAATCAAGGTTAATTTGCCATAAGCTTTTATGAAATAAAAACAATCTTTATTCATCCAACTTAATTTAAATATCCACTAGAAATCAAACAGGGTCAAAACTGGAGCAATGATTTGCCAGAACAGAGACCAGAAAATACTCCTGTCACTGATAAATAATCAAAGACTATGTAAAAGTCCAGATTAGTTCTTCCTCTTTGTGCATTTTATTTTGCTCAAGAAGGAGAGCTATGTTTTAGTCTTGCATATTCTCTGTGAATTCCTAAATTCTCCAGTGTGACACAATGGAAGTAATACTGGAGGATGTAAAGATCCCTGGAAAGAGTACCTCTATAGCCAGCTTCTGGAAGAAGTTGACTAAAGAGTTCTGCTGACTATAGAATTCTGTAGAGGTGTGTTGTTGGATGACCTAGATAATTATTGGTCCATGTAAAAAAAAATTGTGGTTTTTCGCTTCCATGTGGATTCTGTGCCCCTAGCCCCATCAAATGCAGAGAGCTGGCTTTAGTTAATTTCGTTTTGTATGTCTTGTAGCAGTTTTGTTCATTTTAATTTCTAGTGCCATTCATAGTATTTTCCTTCTTTTTCCTTTTGTTTTAATTCCTTCATCCATTTTGTCTTGTTATGCATTCATGGCAACAGGTTGTGTAATCATTTCCACCGTCTAACTCAGGTATGAAATTGATCCAATTGTTTTTAGGGCTATGGCTTCTCCAACTGTTTTTATAATAACATGACACATAAGTAATATGCTATGATTTTAAAACTTTCCAACCTTGAACATTCTAGAGGTGTTAACTGTCCCTTGCTTCTGACTTAAATGTTAGTTTGAGCTCAGGTAAGTTAGGTACAGAATCAAGATTCCAACTCTTGATTGTGGAATCTATATAAATAAAAATGTAATGTTCCTTTGTGGGATTAACATAACTCAAAAACCACAGGACGAATTGCTGCCAAATTTGGCCACAAGACACCTACTAACCCAAGAAGCTACCATCACTCAAAAAAATTGAATTTGTCATTTGGGAGTTATAGTTGCTGGGATTTATAGTACACCTATAATCAAAGAGCATTCTGAACTCCGCCAATGATGGAATTGAACCAAATGTGGTACACAGGACTCCCATGACCAACAGAAAACACTAGAAGGGTTTGGTGGGCATTGACCTTGAGTTTGGGAGTTGTAGTTCACCTTCATCCAGAGAGCACTGTGGACTCAAACAGTGATACATCTGGACCAAACTTGGAACGAATATTCCATATGCGCAAATATGAACACAGATGGAGTTTGGGGGGAATAGACCTTAACATTTGGGGGTTGTAGTTGCTGGGATTTATAGTTCACCTACAATCAAAGAGCATTCCGAACCCCACCAACGACAGAATTGGGCCAAACTTCCCACACAGAACCCCCATGACTAACAGAAAATACGTAAGGCCAACCAGTCCAACTCTTCACCAGGGCAGGAAAACGTAATCAAAGCCCTCCTGACAAAGAGCCATCCAGCCATAGATATAGATGATCTATATGATTCACACACACACACAGATACAGTATCATAGATTTGAAAGGGACCCCTAAAGAAGGACAATGATACGTTGCATGTTGTAGGAAAACCAGACGATCTCCACATCAACACTGACAAAGAAACAGCAAGAAATATTGTTTACCCACAAGCATCAAGACATTACATATATTAGAAATCAACACCTTCTCATTATTTTCCAGATCACCAGACTGGGCCACAGCAACGCATGGCAGGGGACGGCTAGTTTTCAATTAAAAGTGAAGCTTATGCTTTCTTCCTAGTGTGTCACTTCAATCTATACAGTGATTTTTTTTTTAATTTAAAGTGTTTGGAGAAGAATTCATAAATATTTTCCCACCTTTTGCTGTCTGAAATGACATAGTTCTGAATCCAGTCTCATCAGTGCACCAGAAGGTCCAATGCTTTTACAACAACCTTATCAGAAACTTTATTTCTTGACTTTCCTAAAGATTATTATTTTTAAGTAAGCTTCTATTCTGTTTGCAAAGACCTATTTTTAGCTATTTGCTTTTTAAAGGCAAATTGGTGTTATTATTGATTGATTAAAGGACAAAGGAAGATTATTATGATATTACTGCTTTGTTCCTTCATTCTTCTGTGCAAACTGCCATAGCCAAAGTGTCATTTACGAATATTATCTATGTATAATTTTTCCTTTTAGAATTTTGTCATCCAAATTATGGGCATGGAACTAATTCGTTATGCTTTCTTTCAAGATATAATTATTTTGTCTGAAAATAACTGGAGTTTTGAAAAACACAGAATCTTAAGTACTATAGAGAACACAACTCCAATTTTGAGCAACCATCTTTAATATAAAAGTTTAGATGTCATTGATTTGCGATTTATAATTAAAACATTTATGAACTTTGTTGCTGTGTCCCTTCAAGTCTTCTCCAAATCACGGTGAGTCCAAGCAAACCAGTCATGTGGTTTTCATGGCATGATCTGATCATATGAGGTTTGCCTTTGCTAAAGGCCCTCATCATAGGGGGCTAAAATTGGTGGCAAATACCTGGCTCTCAGACAACGTTGTGCCATGGGTGAAGGAGGGCAGAACTGATGTGCCACCACTGCTGTGGCAACACGGGAGGCTTCCCCATGTTGTTATTTACTTTCATAGGGGGAAGCCGTGCACTTCATGTGTGCACCATCCCCCCCCCCCCGTGAGATTGGCTGCCGGAGGAGCCTGGCAATGTGGGGTGTGGGAGGGGCTGCATCCACTGCATTCGTGGTGAAGCAGGGAGATATGGGACACTTTCAGTGGCCATGTGATGAAGCCGTTTGTCTGGCAGAGTTTGACTTGCCTCAGATCACCTAGTGGATTCTCACAACTGAGTAGATATTTAAACTCCAGAATAATAATCTAGTTGTCAAATCACTACACCATACTATCTCTCATTTAATGTTATTGTGTTTAAAGTAATTTCCAGCTAATGACAACTCTAATGTGAAACTATCTCACAATTTTCTTGCCAAAATTATTCCTAAGGGGTTTGCCTTTGCCTTTCTTTGGGCATATCTTCACTGAGCCCTTAGTGCAAAGGGGCTTGAATCAGCTCCATGGTGATCTAACTATGCCTGGAATAGATCTGGTTTAATGCAACATTGACACACATTTATCAAAGCTATGGATTGCTTTGAATTCTACCCAGAATTCTGAACAAACTGTGACTTTGCACCCATGTAAAGCTGGGTGGGTTCTGAGACGAAGCCAGCCACTCTTTACATGGCCATCTCATGTTCAGTGAAGCAAGGAAAAGATCAGGGAAGTGGGGAAGGCGATGACTGACAAGCAAAACCAGTGTCACTTTAGAAACTGCTTCAATAATGAGAATGGAAGATAATGGTAATTGTGGTTACCTGGTGGCAGTGGATATAGGGTGTCGGTGAGGTCAATCCAATGTATGCCACACCAGATTGCTCTCAGAATAAGAAGTGTAGATCCATCCTATAACTTCCCCAAGGTATCCTAATGAATTTCAATGGTCCAAGTAGAGATTCAAACCATAGTCTCCAGAGTGGTAGTTCAATATAGAGGACCAATGTTAGACAACAACTGGTATAGACTGTACAGTTCACACAGTAAACAGAATTTTAGACCCAGGAAGTCTGAAATAATTTCCAACAGTACTAAACTCAGGAGGTTTGGATTTGACACAGCTTTGCTGGATTAGAGTTGAGTCAGATGACAACCATTTTGTACATTAGGATTACACTCAAAGCCCTTAAAGGCAAACTAAAATATGCCAAGTTTAAAGAAGAATGTTGCTGGTTGCCACAGAAAACATTTCCTTATTGGTGCCAGGTGAGCTGCTCTCAGATGGACATTTCAGCAATTGAGGCTTTTGTACTGAGAAATACTTCTTCCTAGTGCCCTTTACCTAATATTATTGTTGCCTGCCATAGCATTGCACTTAATTCCCAAGCCCTCTAGAATTTTTGGGCTTGCACAAATCTTGGCCCTGCTTTGTAAATTTTTAAATTACCTTGAACAGGCAGGATTACTTTTAATAAATGTATATTATGGCAACATTTTATGTTTATATTGTTTTGTTAATCTTATGGTTATGTTGTTTTACTTTATATGTTTTGCGATGTTACCTGGGAATTGCTCTGAGTCTCCAGGGGGAGATAGAGCGGTATATAAATAAAGTTTTATTATTATTTATTATAAATAGATGGCTAAAATCTACACACTTTCCAGGTACATTTTATGAAACATTATGGTCTTGGAGCTTGCTTGTCTGTTGACACACACACGCAAACACACACACACACATATCTCAAATAGACTTAGTAAAAGATTTGTGATCAGTTTACATCACACATACTGGATCCTGGAGCATTAATCTACTTATGGATGGCTTCAGCATGTCATCATTTTAATTCTTCTCATAGCAGATTACAAAGTTATAGACTAGTGCATGTTAACTGGAGGAGACTTCTGTTAGCTTAGTTACTACACAGATATCACATGCTACCACTTTCTCCATTTCCTTTAATTTTTATAGCATTTTAGTCATTTTGTACACTATGCCCTCAAAAAGTAATGTATGGCCATATTATAAATAATTAACCTTAACTTTTTTATTTTCCATTGAACTTTAATTTGAGAATTTAGATTTTCTTTTTTGATTTCGAAGATTCCTTGGAGACTCAAAGCTGCTTTTAACTTGTTAGCAAAAACTTCTTTTTATACTTGAATGAAGAAGAAAGTTTCTAGAATAATGTAGTGAGGTTTTTTTTTTTCATTTCATGCATAAATGTAGAGGAATTAAAATGTATCTCAGCATTTGCGATGTTTAAAATTCATGCATTAAAGTGGATATGAAATGGCAAAGTTGAGAATCTAAATGTAACACATAATTGCTTAATATACTCACTGTCTGTTGTTTAGCTATTTGAATATAGTGGATGCAGTTTACATATTTATAACTGTAAAAGTCATTGAACCAAATCCTAAACCAATTCACATGATGGTTTTGTTTAAAAAGGAAATCAAAGCTATAAGCTGTCCATATGGTTTACTAACATCACAGTTCTGTGGTGGACTGGTTTAAAGGGCCAGATTGGAAGTATTTCAGCATAGAAGAACTAAAGCACACTATAAGGTCTAATGAATACACCATGGGATATAGTTATCTTTCATTATTTATAATGATGTGGGAAAGCACAAGGTCCCATCTGATCTTGGAAGCTAGGCAGGATCAGGTGTGATTTAAGGATGCAATTCTTCACTAAGCATCTTCTCAAAGAAATGATTTAGTAATTTTCTTTCTACTAGAAAAATCCACAATTTGGGACTTTTTCTTATTGCAGCCCACAAAAAGGGTGGGAAAAAACCCTATGTGGTTGTTTTGAAGTATTGTTTTCTATGGAGAAGGGGTTGTTTGATGCATAGAAAAAATGCTGTAATTGGGGATTTATTCTGCATAAAATTTGTATATGGCTAATTTACATAGAAAGCACTATTTCCTGTGCAAAAGCCATCATTTTTTGTGCAAGAGTTAATGTTTTCCACATTTCAATATTATTTTCCAAGCAAAAAAAACCCCTGTTTCCTGTGCAAAACAACTGCATATTTTGCACAGAATAAGTTCCAAACTGCAGAATTCTTTCATCACAGTTTGGCTACACTTTTTTGTGATTTTTTTAAAAACTATTGTTCAAGTAATTTGGAATTGCTTTCAATCTCTAGATTGATTAGTATTCTGGTATCACTGTGAGACCAACAGTGAATACTAGGTGTAGGCTGGTAGAACCATGGCTCTCCCTTTGTGCTTAAGAAAGCACTATGAAGTTCTTCAGGTTGATATAAATTAACAATGACTTAAAGGATACATACATACATGGGAATACTGAATTCAATTCAGTTCTGAAATGGAATGCCTTTCTGCCATTACAACATGCACCTTGGAAGTAGCCACAAAGAAAGACCGCTCACTGGTTCTTGTTTAAAAGGAATGAGAAGATGGTGTGACTGAGGCTGGATCTACACTGCCATATAATTCAGTTTTTGAATCCAGATCATCTGATTTAAACTGGATTATATGAGTCTACACTGACATATATGCCACTTCAAAGCAGATAGACTAGATTGTATGGTAATGTATATGACACCAGAGAGAAGGAGCTTTTCAGATGATCTTGGAACTCTGATGGAATAATTAAGGGAGATACAGTAAAGTGAAGTCAAGGTATACATAACTTTGCCAAAATGTCATGACATTCCTTTATTGTGGCAACTCTCCTTTTAAACTAGCATTTCCTTCATTTTGAAAGGCCCCTCTCAAGGATCACAGATTAATGTTGCCAGTAGAAAAGCCAACCTGCAAAGATTTTCAGAAGAGATTGACTATCAGAACCACAAATGTTTTTCACCAGTGTGGTAGATTAACATTTCTGCTTTCCCTTAGCTCAGTTTAAATGCTTGTGTGGTCTCCTCTCCACCAATTAGCCACCATACAATACAATCTATTTTTATGGTTCTGTAACATAAATATAGGAATAATATAAAGCAGATATAGTATGTCTGCTATTACCCCCCAAAAGTTATTATTGTGTGCCTTAAATTTGACTCTGCCATGATTTTGTCAGTAAGAAATACTTAAAGAATACTTGCCATTCAGTTCCTTTTAGGCTTTCATAAGATCACCCAGTGAGTTTCCATGGCTGGATGTCCGCTCACTGTAGTTGCTCCCAAATGAAGACACAGGATGTGTTCTGGTATCACTGGAAACATTTACTGCAGGATGCATTGACACACGAGAAGCTGAGAGTGCCAGGCAGCAGCCTGCACTCCCTTTTATACCTTCCCCCACATTCAAAGGAACATTTCCCGCCAAAAGTGAAACCCCACGAAATCCACCCACCAAACCCCTCAGCCGTTTTCTCTCAGGGTCAGATGTTGCAGGTGCCTTATCGGTGTTTATTGACAGTGGCCCTGATTTCGGGCCAGAATCCAGGAACTGAAATCTGGGTCCTGACAGCTGGGTGTGGATTTAAACCTGGAGTCCCAGAATCTTATTCCCATACTCAAGTCACTATACCAAATTTCTCATTAGAATGTAGTTAACTCTAAAAGTTCCAGGTTATCCAAAAAAAAAAAAAGATTTATAGTAATATAATTCAGAAAAAAAGCTAATTATGCTAGCTGTTAGTCTTGCAAATTAATGTGACCATTGTGTTACATGTATTTTGTAAGTTTTGCCTTATTGGAATTAGGTTTATATAATTATTTTTCCCCATGCTTTTGCAACAAGGCTGGGCTACTGCTTTTTGCCTGCCTTTGTGTTTTTCCATTGCTAATTTTTAAGCAATTTATTAACTCCAAGTGAGTTTCTCTTAGATCAATGTATTCCTACAAGCCTTTGATAAGTGGAGTAATTACTTTTTCCTCATTTCTGCTTGCCTATACTACTTAAGAGGATTTAGCAGTATATAGTAAGATTAAAAATGGAACTCACTGAAGCTTTGTTTCCATTTAACTATATAATATAAAACCTCCCCACTGTTGAGGACGAAAGGAACTGTCATCTGTGCTTTCTCCATTCTGGCTGAGATGTTTTGTTTAGTTGGTTGGCAGTGGGTCAAAACCCACATAAAATATACAGCCAAGAATACTAAAGTTGTAGTAAATGACTCCATGGGAATATATTTACACTACAGATCTGAAATTGTTGAATCATTACATTTTGTCAGGAAACCATAGTTCTTGAGGTGGGACTAGGGATCCTTAGTACCTCATGACATTGCAATTCCCATGATTCATTGTCAGAAGTAATGACTACTGAAAGTAGAGTTATGCTAATAGTGTCATTATACACCCTTGTCTCTAGTTCAGACCTGCACAAACTATGGCCCTCCAGGTGTTTGGGACTCTAACTTCCAGAAGCTTTAGCCAGCTGGCCCAATGGTCAGCAATTTTGGGATCTGAAATCCAAAAGACCTGGAGGGCCACAAGTTTTACAGGCCTGCTCTTGTTCATGAGTTTACACAACATAGCTTGAATATACCATACATGAACTTCCAAAATCCAAAGATGTCTACATGGTTGACTGAGGTAGAGCACCTTTGCTTTCTGATGGTTCAGCATGCACAAAATTGTTAGAAATGTTGTATAAAATCACCTTCAACCTTGGTGTCTATGAAATGTGAAAAAATTTCATGTTTAGACTTTGGTCCTATCTCCAAGATATCCAATTATGTCTCTATATGCAAATATAGATATTCCAAAATCCTAAACATTTCTGGTCTCAGATATTTTGGAGCAGGGATACTCAAGCTGTAGTATAAATTCTCAGCTGCCTCTGATGTTACATGAAGGAAGGATATTAGACTAGCTTAGATTAGACCTTATTCAAAAGGGTTAGCTAATAAATCTGTAGATGTCAGCTTGCCTATGTCTAATTTATTCACCTTGGTTCCCTCATAAGTCTCTTATACTGAATCTACTTTCTTGTTATGAGGATCAAGACATTGTAGGTATTGTAAATGAAATCCCTACTGTAGTTATGAATAGTAATTCTCCAGAGAGATATCCTTTGGTAACCTGATGGTAGAGAAGTAATGAGAATAGAAGCATAGGTGGGTTGAATACAATTAGATCTCACTGTGTAAAAGATTTGTATGTGAGACCATGAATATTCAAGTAAAAAAATACTATATAAAAATATTTGAGAAACAATTGTGTGAAGTGAAAATTCAGTGTTCCCATATGTTTCATATATAACACTAGTATTCTGTAGCTAAATGGGACCAATTTAAACAATTTGTTTTCAGTTGTTTATATATTTTACCCACAGTTAAAAAAAGGACAATAGTTAACCCTAAGACAGCGCTCTCACAAGATTTTCCGGGGCTGTGACTTACCCAGGGTCATCCAGTGGGTTTTCATGACCAATTATGGGTTCTAATCCTAGTCTATTCTGGATTTCAGTGTCATAGTCCAATAGCGATATTGTTCTATAGCAATATTGTCCTATTGCTATAGGACAATAGTTTTGTTGTTCTTGTGCCTTGAAATTACATCCATCTCATGTAAACCCTAAGGCAAACCTATCATGAGGTTTTCTGGTGTTGAGACTGTGTGGCTTTCCCAAGGTCACCCAGCACATTTCAATGGACAAGCAAAGAATTGAACCTTGATGTCCAGAGTTGCAATCCAAATAATACTAATTAGTTATCCGACAGCTCCTGCTATTTTCTATGTAATGCATAATGGGGGATTGTGAATACAGGTTTGGAAGCTGCAGTTACCACACAGAATGCTGAACACAAAGGGAGTTTGATTCCTTTTGTGTGTTTTCCCTCATGTTTTACAAACCATGCCATCTTATCAAATGATTCATGGGCAGGGAGGCGAGAGGTCAAAGAGGTAAAAATTCTTAACAAGCTATTAAAGGTATACTGTACCAAAAAGGGGACCTTTTCCCTTTCATCATATAAGTCATCGAAACACCACCTGTTGTTCAGATTCTAGTACCTCATCTTTTTTACCAGGACTCTTGTGACTAACCCCTCCTTTTATTACTGTACATCAAAGGCCATTAGAATGACATATATACTGAGCATATAGTCAAAATGTAGTAGTTAGAAATGCAAGTAGATGATAACTAGAGAGATATGCTTTAACGTTTTCTTTTCACAACTACACATCATTTTGCAGGCCAAATGACACTCCAATGCAAAGTATTATTAGATCACGTTACATTGCTCAAACACACTGATCTGGTTAAAGGGTTTGTTTGGAAAAAAATGTGGAACAATTTTCTAACCCTCAATTTGGAAGATTTGGCTGCATCTGCATCTATCTTGTTAAAGATAGGAACAACATTTGCCCTCCTCCAGAATTCTCAAAGATTATTGCCAGTGGTTCTGAAATTACTTCTGCTAATTCCTTTAATACTCTTGGCAACACTCCAGCACTCTTTACAGAAAAGGCTAAAGATCTTGTAAAATTATAAAACCCATGATTCCATGGCAGTTAAAGGTTTCGATGAAACTGTCATATAATGCAGGTTAACTTCATTGAACTGGATTGTATAACTTGTATGATCCATTTCAATGCAATTAAACTGCATTTCTGAAATTGCATTATATAGTAGTGTAGATGAGGCCAAAGTGATTCAGGGTAAGGCCAAAGCTGCAATAATTCTGTAGTGTAGATACACCCAAAGTCTTTTACTTTTAAAAAAATGTATTTTACACTGGGATTACCTCCCATTGATCTGGGATCCTAATTTGGTCCAAAAAAACACTATGCAATACAGGATATCCTGCAATAAGTCTGTTTATGGCGCCTTCCACACAGTTAAATAAAATCCCACATTATCTGCTTTGAACTGGAATATATGCCCCTTCACACAGTCATATAACTCAGAATATCAAGAAAGAAAATCCCACAATATCTGCTTTGAACTGGGTTTTCTGAGTCCACACTGCCATATATTCCAGTTGAAAGCAGAGCATATGAGATTTTATTCAGCTGTGTGGAAGGGCTCTCAGAAAACCCAGTTCAAAGCAGAAATTGGCTGTAGGGGCCTTAGGACTTTATAAAAGGAGTTTAGACAGCTTGTATCAATCAGAGAAGGAAGCAAAATATAACTTTAACGGTTTTCCTCTCATAGCAAGAAAGTATTTAAATATCATAAAAAGGGCTTGTGAAACTTTTTCATATTATGAGTAATTCAAAATTTCTAAGTGTTTGTTTTGCAATTTTTTTTTAAATAAATGCTGTTATTTCTTGTCCAGAAATGCTTTGTTTTCTCTACAAATAAATATGTAAATTT
Source organism: Anolis sagrei (assembly GCF_037176765.1). Taxonomy (NCBI): domain Eukaryota; kingdom Metazoa; phylum Chordata; class Lepidosauria; order Squamata; family Anolidae; genus Anolis; species Anolis sagrei. The sequence continues at coordinate 21,814,217 of NC_090025.1, forward strand.
TGCATAAAATAAATTCCAATGAAAATATATTCTGTAAAGGAAATAATATACTTATATAGAAATATTATGTTCTGTATAGAAAATTCTGTTTTCTCTTCAATGCAACCATGTGTGAATTTTGCACAGAATAACTTCCAGTCTTCAAATATTCTTGTCAATCCAGGAATTCCATTATCAGGAACATGGGAAAACATTTCTTTTAAAGCCATTCTTCAAATATTTTCAAATTGTTTTCCATCTCTAATGTAGTTATGGTGTCTCCATTTAGCATGTAACAAAGCTAAAACAGAAGATTGATCATCTGCTACCAGATTCTACCCTTTTCTGCATTTCTCACCTTTTTGTTATATTGTCAGAGCCTAGACATATATCTAAATCTATTTTAACAATTCTTCAAAACCTGAAATTAGTTAGATACATAACAAAATACATGCAGAACAACTACAGATTGGGGTACTTCTACTCCCTTCCCTCAATGCAGGAAATAACTATATTATTTACAAACCACCCAGAAATCAGAAATTTGTCATAAACATAATCAAAGATGACAGAAGTAAAGGGAGCCTCATAAAATGGGGCAGATTTACAATGATAAAATATAGTGCACAACACTTATTTCATGTCAGAATCCAGCTGTTCAGTGTAAGGCAAATAGTCCAGAATTCTAATCTGAACTATTAGCTAGTGTATGGATATGAACTTTCACACTTCTCATATATTTTGACACATCTTAGAGCTCTCAAAACATTACCACCATGTGTTTAATAATATGCATTTTGAGAGAAATTATTATTGATCAATAGATAAACAAAAACACATATAGAAATACAAATTTCATGTAAAACATGCCCTTTCTAACAAGAATCAAACAAATAGATTACTGTGAGGATGGGAAGGTAGAAGACATGAAAATAAATGTAGAAAAAAGAGATGAACTGTGAATAGACTGACTTTCAGAGCAAGCAATATATTAGCCTCAAACAAAGTGTTTGTATTTTATGATTTCCATGCCACCTTTACACTCTAAAGTAGGTTTCCAGTGCTAGAATACAAATTAATGTGAGCTTCTGAATGCATTTTTATGGTTGTTTCCTAGTCTATACATACATAGAAGAATATTGATGTTTGCTATCCCAAGTATAAATACTTTAACCTTATTGTGGTTGCTGTCTGAGCAAAATTGAGGGAAAGTTAGGTGTAATTAGTTTTCCCTGAAAATCAATGTGATTTAAGAAATAAATGGGGTGTTTAAGTCCCATTGATTTATATTCACCAGACTTTTTCTGGATCCTTTTGTAGAGTCAGCAGAAAGACTCAACCCATCTAATAACCATGTAGGATACCTGAGAAACCAAGTCAGGCTACTTCTACACTGTCATATCAAATCCAGTTTATCTGCTTTGAACTAGATTATATGGCAGCGTACACTTATATATTCCATCTTAAAGATGATAATATGGATTATCTGATTTGATAATCTGGATTAAATGACAGTGTAGAAAGGGCCTTAGAATTTTTCAGGCAAGATTGAGATGGACATGCAATGCTAACACACCAAAATGACTATGCTACAGCTGCCATATACACTACTATATAATCCAGATAATCAAAGCAGATAATCTAGATTATCTGCTTTGACCTGGATTATATGAGTTTAAACTGCCATATAATCCAGTTCAAATCAGATAATCTGGATTTTATATGGTAGTGTAGAAGCGGTTTGCGATCCTAGCTTTATGGTTCTTACATATCAGGATCTTTCCTGTAAAAGGTTTTGAGGCTGTGGTCAGAAAACCCACAAAAAGATATTGGCTCAGTTTATAAGATTTATTGGGCTGTGCAAATGTACAACAAAAAGTAAAGGATTATGGAAATGTTTCACAACAACTCAGCAGTATAGATGGCCATTACTGTGTTATTCCAAATACTCAGTCGCCTTTTAAACTGTGCAGTCAACCAGAATCTTAAGCAACTCTGTGTGGTTCTTTAAAGGACATTGAAAGGTCTGGAAATTTAAAGTCAGATTCAGATTTTACAGCTGCTGGAGGTAAAAATGTGCTGAGACACCAAAGGAAGTATAAAGACAATCAATAGAATAGATTTTGTCATTAAGTCAATGCAATGAGACAGTCGTGGCATCAAACTTCAGAGGACTGCTTTCATCCCATGTGCTCCTTGTGTACTTACTATAAAATGTAGAAATGAATTTTCTTCTGGAGATAATGCCCTATGGTTTTCAAACCATATGTATCTGTATCTGAAGACCTATCTCTTCCAACAGGCCTAACCGTCAATTTTAATTATGAATTTTAAACTTGTGTCTTGTGTTCACTATATTTCAATCTTGGTTTTGTATATTTTAAAGTACACATTTTGTAGAAATACATTTTAATATGTGTACTTTATATAATGATTATGTATTTTAACTATGTCGTAATCTGCCCCAAGGAGATGCAGGTAAGAAATAAAATTATCATCATCATCATAATTGGCTACTATGTCTGACATAAAGTGTTTCAGGAAAAAGAAAACATTAGAATTTTTATAATTAATCTTGACTGTTTTAGTGCTGCATTTTGAGGCATGGTGAGGCTGTGTAGAAAAATAAAATGTTGGTGGGAAACCATATTGTTAGCACTTCTTAGCACTGGTATTTACTAATACCAATGTTATAGTAACGGAGTTGAATTTCCCAAGATTTCCTGGAGAAATCTCAGTCTTTATATATTTCCACTGAATTTTTATTGTTGTTATGACTGAGATGAACTCTGATATATGATGACCGTATAACATTTTTATTGCCAGGTTAATTAAGTTATTGTGATCATCAGTCCCAACCTAAGATGTCTGTATCTGGCCGTACTGCAGAATAGTCAAACTCATTGGCCATGTAACTAAAGGAAGCATGAATCCTTTGTTTTCATTATGTATAGATGCAATGAAACTTTAGAGTGAATATTTAAAATATGATAAAGATGTGACATTCTTATATGAATGTCTAAAGCTATAATGCTTAATTTATGTGTAGTGGCTTTGGGAGGAGACATTAATTAAACTACCACCTTGTTAAAATTCACAACAGTTAATGGTTGTTCTCATTAATTCTGTCTGTCTGATGCCTAGTCGACTGCCTTTCAAACTCAGTGTATACAAAAATTATCTGGATATAACACACACACACACACAGGAGACATTATATCTCGTTAAAACTCTTCATTATGATCTGTATATAGAAAGGGGGTCCCTGGAGTATGTTAATGGATAACTAATCTGCTTGAGTTTTCGTTGTGTTTTTTCTGTTTTGAAATGGCTGACTTAAACTACTGCAAAATCAATAGCCAGGAATACTATATAATATTATAAGGCATGTGATACACAGAAGGACATTCTACAGCTACTCTGCCAAATGCGGACATGGCCTCTATCTTCTTCCCTTTGGATTCCTTCAGACCTATTTTACTGAACCTAAGAGCTCTGCGGGATTGCCTCCTTGATGAAATCAGAGCATCATCACTTAAAAATGATCACAAATGGTAGTTCCTCAGACTAATTAGAGAGTCTTTGCTAAAGGTGACTACTGAAGGGACAAGAAACAATCCTAATAACTCTCAAGAGGGCACTTAATGAAGTCCCCAACTCCCAACAAATCTTTAAAGGACAGTGGATTATACAAATTTGCTACTTTTTGATACATATGCTGGAAATGCTATGAGAACTTGATTGGCATTCACAATACTCAACTATTCTAGGTATCCAAGAGGCTGCTATCAAGCTTTCTCAAAATGCATACTATATAAAATTATGCCTTCTCTGAAAAAAAAAAAGATGCAACGAGTGACTATTTATTGCTGGCTAGTACTTTAGTGTATTTCTTACAGTGGAATTTGTGGGTTTTTTGCAGTCACCTCAAATATCAACTGTATTTTCTGCGAATGACTTTGGAACATTTGCAACCACTCCCTATCCTGATTCTGTTGTGACTGCTCAGTCATGACAGAGCCTAATTTCCACATGACATGCTGCATCTAAGAACAGGACAATTTCACATGATCAATAATTATCTGAAAAGGAGAGTGAGTGGATGCAAATGATCAGATGTAATTTGTCAGCTGGTCAGTCTTTCTTTTACAGAAAAATGCATTGCATTTTTGTTTGAATTCTCATCATTTCTAAAATCTGCATTTCTACACTTAACTTAGTGAGTACCAGTTGTATGCAGATCTTCTTCTGTTTTGGCAAGATGTAAGTGGATTTGTGAGAGCCAGTGTCATTCAATGATTTAAGCACTGGAGTAAGATTCTGGAGGCTAATACTGTACAGGCAGTCTCCAAGTTACGAACAAGATAGGTTCTTTAACTTTGTCAGAACAGGTACATTTTTACGTGTAACTCCTGTCAGATAGATACTAGGTAGGTAGATAGATAGATGATAGCTTAGGGAAAGGTTAACACCCCTATGGTGTTTGTTTTTTCAGGAACGAATTTCCCTTCTGAGGGGTAGATTTCTCTCAGTGCCTGTTGTCTCACCCCTGTTCTCAACTATGAGTCATTTGTAAGTTGGATGTTTGTAACTCGGGGACTGTCTGTATTCAATTCTCTATTCAGCCATGGAAACCCACTGGGGGCCCTTCTACATAACCTTAAAATTTGGGCTAAAAAAACAGACTAGCCTGAGGTGTCCAGGTGACATTTTAGATTAATCCACTTAAAACTTGAGTAAACCGAATTTACTCAGTTTAATTTAGGTTTAAAAAATAGGGCCTGTGGAAACAGACTCTTGGAATTACCTTCCGTGATCCCAGTGCCTGTTTCCACAGCAAACCCTCCTGCCCAGGCTCAGGCAACCTGGAGAAGAGGGATGACACTGCCAGCCTCCCCTCCCTGCCTTCATTTCCCCCTCCACTTATGGGGAAAAGGCTCCATTTGTGACCTGGAGCATCTCCCCCTCTCCCTTTTCCTTCAGACAGCCAACAGAAAACTCTTTTGGGGGGGGGGGGTGGAGAGTGAGTCTCTAAACTCCAAAAAGAGCCTTCCTCTGGTTAGTGGAGGGGGAAATGGAGAGCAGGGAGGGTGAGTTAGGCAGTGCCCTTGCCCACCCATGTTAAGCTGTGTGGCCCAAAAGGAAGTTGGATTTAAAATCCCAATTCCTCTTGGATTTTGGTCTGCCTGGAAGGGTCCTGGGTGACCTTGAGTAAATCATAAACACTAAGCCCCAGAAAGCTTCCAGTAACAACAACTCCCCCCCCCCAAAAAACCCACAAAACAAAAACAGAACACAGAAAAACAAGCCCTGTACTTAATGGATGGGGCTTGAATCTGCTTTTATAATCCAAGAGCAATTGAAAAAAATATATTTCTCAAAGCATAAGGAAAGCAGATTCCCTGCGGTTTTCCTTTTTCTGGTTGACAGATGAAGCGAGAGTGGTCTTTGCCTTGTTGTAATCTGTTTTCTGAGAGGGAAGGGATACAAGGTCACATGGCCTAAACTCCTCAGACCAAAACATGTTCCCTTTCAACTTTGTGGTCATAGAGAAACTGATAGAAAATGAGCAATTAAAATGAATATTAATATCATTCTTGAATACGACTAACAGTGCTTCGTGAACACAGCTTTACAAGCTTTAAAGTGAGGTAAAGGTTGTCATTAATGAAGGCTCCTCACAGGGTTGCTTGAACTTCCTTTTGCCTTCCATGCAGAGCTCAGCAGCTGTATAACTGTACTTCCATAAAAAAAAAGATTGTACTCTCCTGTCATTGTACTCTCCTGTCAAGGGACTTCTGAGACATAGAAAACTATCAGCTACAAAACTCTGTTTTCAGTATGTTGTAGGCAACAAAGTCTTCTCTTCAGATGATGTAGGACTTACTGCTAGGAAAAATTTTCTTATCTTGATAAGCCATGCTCTTTAAAGTTTGAACAAGTTATACTTATTATTTCTTTTATTATCGTTGTGATATTGGGGGAAAGAAATGCTTTGATCTCTAGTTGATGTGAACTTTGGAAATGCATCAAATTGGAGGCAGATTAAGGTTAAACATGACTTGGGACTATCAAAACAAGGAAGACACTTACATCCTGTGTATTTGACGTTAAGTCTCATGCATGAGTCCTACACAAAAGGGCATGCTAACCTCCTTTGTAGACATTATGTGCCTTCTTTAGAAGTACTAAGTTGCACGCTGGCTGGTAATGAGAATTTCAATGTGCTGCTTTTTAGGGGTGAATTAATGCCTTTAATTTGTTTTTTTTCTCATTGTTAGATAATTATTCCCCTAACATAAAAGGTATTTTGTAAGCTGATCTATGATGACAGACTCCATACAATGAAGCCGATGGTGATAGATTAAAAGGAAATATCCATTCACTGTCCTCCTCCAAATTTTGAATAGAATGTGATACAGATCTGAGCAATTTATACATTTTCATGTTGTTTCCGACTTATGGTGTCCCTAAATTGAACCTGCTGTGTGATTTTCTTGGCAAGATAAGTTCTTAGAAAAAAAATCATTATGTTCCTCTCAGACTGAGAGACTCACCCAAGGGTTCTAGTCAAACATTCAAACTACTACAGCATGCTAGACATTTTAGGGGAACCCGGTCTACTGCAGAAAGTAGAATCCTTATGTTATCTCTGTACACATAATGTTATGTTATGTCACAGTTGCACAATACACTTACAGTGCTTACTTTGTCAGCAGCAATCACCAATAAACAACCGAGATAAGAAACTGTGCTTTCAAACATTGGGTGAGATCTTAAATCACTCTGGTGACATATAATATTCTGCCTGCAAAATTTCATGTGCCTCCAACTCTTAGCTTTCAAACGTTTGGGGGGTTGCTGATCTGCTCTTTACCAATGAATTTTTTTAGAATCGAAACACTCAGTCAGGTTAATTTTCAGTTTAAGCATTAAGCAACTTTGGCAAACAGGTCATTGCTAGTATTTAAATTAAGACCCAGGCTTCTATTTTTGCCGGTCACCATAAGGATGGGCAGATTGTCCAGGACTAGCAGAGTTGGGCAGGAGACTGAGAACACAGCATTCTGGGAAATCTAGTTTGGGAAAGCGAGGCACTTGTGGCAAAGAATTCAAAAAGCCCTACCCTAAACTACAGCACTCAGTATCAGAAAGCTCCAGTGAGGGTTGCAGCAGACAGCCATTTAGTGTGAGTCTAATAATAATAAATAAAATGATTGAATCTGTAAAGAGGACTAATGTAAGTAATAGTATAAAATCTGTACTAAGTTGAAGTTACATTGTTAATTATGCATCATAAAGACACACTACTAGACAGTCATTCAAGGGGATTGCTGTTGTAGCTTTGGGGGGGATGTTTTTGTCTAAACTTTTAAAAATCCCCCACAATCAGTAGATATGTGAATTTTTCTGAAAATTATGGGGATTGATGCCATGATTATCTTGTGCATTGTATATAAATTTCAAGTAGATAGTTCTTGTAGTTTTCTTTAAAAATATTGTTTGTATAAAATCCAAACATTCTCCAAAATTAGTGGATGAGTGCACCATTCCAAAACTTGGTGGGCTAACAGTGGAAAATGTGTGGCACATGTTTCATTACTCTTTTTTATAATTTTGTAATGAATTTTGAAACTGTTTTTCATTGATCACACAACCTTCTCAGCAACTTTTTCTATGGCTTGTCATCTGTAAAAGGAAAAGTTTACAATGAAGCACAAAGGAGAAAAAATATATTTTTGTGGCTCCCATCCAAAACAAGACATGCATGCAGAACTCACACATTCCAAATTCTACTCCAGGTGAGATATGCATCATCTTAGAAGGAGAAAGAAATGAAAAGGAATACAGATTTCTCTGGCAATCTGTTTTCTCTGTGTTAGGATAGGTCATAGCACCTCAAATTTCAGAATCCAATTTGGTAGTCTCTAGAGATTGTTTCTGAGACACTTTGCCTCTCCATATTTCATGCAGTCTTTAAAGAACAAAGAAGAGGAAACATTGCCACAGTTGCACACCCCTAGCCCAAATACTTCACCAAAAAAGAGCTGCGATTTAGGACTTCATCCCACAGGGGGAGGAATGGTCATCTTTGTGTGGTGTTTCATGAGGTTTTGTCTTTAAAGAAGTTAAAGAATTTACTTACCCCCACCACACAGGATTGCTCCTTGTGTTTCAAGCTGAAACATTTCAAGGATACCAGCACAAGGATTCTAGTTTTTAAACAGAAGAATTCCCATTTTAATCCCTACACTAAAGTAGACATACATCCTTTTGGAAGCACCACTTTCCACAGGATTGTTCCCCTAAAACCCCTACACTAAAGAACACAGGAACACTTTAAAAACAATCCTTTAAATGGGACCCACACACCATCTTTAAACCACTAATGGAAACAGAACAAGCATTGGCAGACTGCCCACATGAACTGAAACCTCACAAAGTAATCAGACAAATCCACCACTTCCAATCCTAAGGAAAAATATCTGTTTTTAAGCATTTCTATGCACAGGTAGAGGAGTGGATTTCTGCCTGTCTTTGAAATCCCCCTGTTTCTACATACTATGGAGAAATAGTCCCATGAGCAACCACTGGAAGCAGCCTTGCATCATTTGATGGACTCTCTGGGAGTCCATCTTTGAAGTGGGTAGAAGTGGGTAGAAATGGAGGAAAATTTCAATATGATGATGTCTCTAGAAGTTTAAAAGCAATGTTGCAATAGATAGTAACATTTGGCCAAACAAATAGGCAGGTAGACATGCTAAGAAATTTTTTGTGTACTTCTTGAGTCAGAACAGCATAGAGCCAGCTAAATTTGTCAAACTGAATTGTTGATCAGATGAAATGACATCTTACTTGAAGAAAGGACATTTTATATATTACACAGCTTCACCACTATGATTGAATGATGTAGTGTGAAAAAAGAGAAAAAAATGAAAATGTTTCATCAGCAAACTTGTGAGATTCCCTTGATGTAACCATTTTCTTATATGTGTTGCTGCAAAGTAGTAGCAAAAGAAAAGAAGGGAAAGGTGGAATGCTCTTTGCATAATTGTGCTTGTCTGTGAACTAGATTCAGAAAGATTTTCTGTAAAAATGTAAACTGAGAAATTAAACCACTTGTGAGAAAACAAAGCAGATACCTTGTAACAACTAGCTCAAATTGGAGTAAGAAGAGAAAATAGGATTCAGTATCCAAAACACATAGTAGACTTGTATACTGTAAGCAGATTGTTACTCAAAATAGCAAACTAATAAGAAACCAAAGAGAGAGAGAGAGAGAGAGAGAGAGAGAGAGAGAGAGAGAGAGAGAGAGAGAGAGAGGATTAAGCAAGAATGCTCAGTGGGTTTCAGGGTTGGGAGATTAAAAAGGCAACAAATCACAAAGATCAAGATCACATGACAATTAGCAAGCTCCCAAACCTTCATCACATCTATTTCAATTATCTACTACTGGCAACTAAATCTAGAAAAAGAAGTAAGAGATGCAGGAGATAATTCACTATAAAGCATAAAGCACTGAGGGTGTATAGAGCACTGTAGAGCAGTGGTTCCCAATCTTTGATCTTCCAGTTATTTTGGAGTTAAACTCCCAGAAATCTCAGCCATCTTACCAAGCTATTAGGAATTGTGGGAACTGAAGTCCAAAACAACTGGAGGATCAAAGGTTGGGAACCACTGCTGTAGAACCAAGCCTGCCTCCCTAATGTAGTAATGTAGGTCTCTCCTCTTGCCAATACAGCCATGTTGGATACATGCTGTCTTAGTTTTTCACTCTAATTGTAATATTCAAATCTCTGGATCAGTCCAAAATTATGTTTCATTCAGGAACCTAATCAGGTTAATCTGATTCAATCTGGAGGTGGTATAGATCAGTCTGCGTTTACCTGATGTTCTCCACAACTTGGTTATTTCTTCCAATTAGTTCCCTAGCATTGTTGTCTACTGTACAGTTCTACCATTAGATGGTGCCAGTTAACCTGCATCCCTGCCTATCCACATCTCCATGGTTGCTTGCTTGTTGAAAGCTGCTCTTGATTTATCGAAAACAGTTTTAGCCATCATCCAAATGGTGAATCTTGCTATAATTGTTTTGTATCAAAACCCTGCAATCCATCTGTTCCTTGCTTCCTGGCTTTCCAATAAGCATCTATGCAATAATTTTGGAGTATAATAATTTAGATGCTAGATTTCTTAAAAGGTCTGGTCTTCTTCATCAAAAGTGTGTTTTCCATCTTACCTACAGCCTTGTAGAAATGAAGGGAGCCAACCTCAGCCTGAAAGCAGTGTCATTCCTCTTCAGCCTTTGCAGAGGGATGCCTTTTGCCACCATTATTCTTTCAGGCCTCTGTTACTCTCAGACTAAATAATGCTGGGTCTTGTATTGATCTAAAGCTACAGTTCATGAGTTGCAGGTGCAGCAAAGAGATGACTTTGTAGAGTAAAGTGTTTTTAATGCAGTTACTGTGAACAACTTTTTCATTTGGCAGTAGATTTAAGTGGAAGACTTGATTTATCATGCTGCCAAAACATGTGGTCCTGTTCAGAAGTCTCCCTGCTTATGTGTAGAGAAGGACAGTGGAAGAAACAGGCTGTCTAGAGAACTTACATTTACTCAGCAAGACACATGCATTAAGTCTTAGGAAATGTTCCAATAAAAGCCTTCCTCCAAAGAAGGCAGCAGTTAAGTTAATTGTTAGCCTCATGAAATTTCTCTAGGGGAAGCTGTTCTTAATCATCCCCATTTGTTCAATGGGACGAAGCTGTTCCTTCTTGCATGCTTGCTTATTTTCTTATGTACTTTATTTCTGATGTTTTTTGGTTTTAGCGACATTTTGCTCAGAATAATTCATGCTTGATTAATTTTCTTCCTCAAATAACCAAAATCAAGTTACATTTATTTGTCTTTCTTATTTTCAGTTGAAAGGGGAAAGTAATTCTACAAATTTTGATTCTAAATGTGCTTTGGTGCATTATTTTTGGACCTCTTCACAAGGGCTAAAAAATGGCAGTGGCAACAGATTTTTTTTTTTTTTTTTTGCAGTTTCACCATGGAGCCCACCGGCTCCCATCACACACCAGAAAAGTACTTCCGGGGCAGCTCCATGGCAAAAGTGTAAAAAGCAAAAAACCAAAAAGCCCCCTGCTGTCGCCAAAAACTAGGTGGCAGTGCATAATGAGAGGCTTCCCATCTTTCCACAGGGAAAGATGGGTTGAGCCTGCTTTCTGAGGCTTCCCCTCATGTGATGAGGTGGGGGAAGCCAGGGTGCAAGGCAACAGGTGCCACCAGGATCGCTGTGATTTGTGGCAATACTCAGCATTCCAGTGGTGCAGAATCCTATGGATCCTTCCACAGTCTGAGGAGCATCAAATGAAATGAATGATTGTTACCATCATCATCATTATGAACAGTATGTTGTTTTTGTTATTTGCTATGAAATGGGCTTTAACACATGATGATTTTGAATGTGAGATCTCCATGAGCCCTGGTCTTCAAAATCTTGCTTATGTCTTGTGGATTCAGGACCATGACTTTTTTTTAATTGAACCAATTCATTTGTAATACATTTTTCTTTTCAAACTGACTTCCAACTTACTAAGCATTTTTATCTTTTCATCTTTTCATATTAAAAGTTCACATTATGATCACTTTATAGGCTTATTTATTTTCTTTTTGGCAGCCTAGGATATCAGTAGCACTTGTCTCTTTCATCATATTTCAAATGAGTTGATTCTGTTTATGTCAGCTTTTTCACTGTCCAAATTTCACAGTGATACTGGAAATACTATAGCATGGGCAACTGTGATTTTGGTGTTAAATAATTAATAATATTTCTGTTTTGAGGATATTTGGTTCATTCATAGTTGTGTTATCTTCCAACTTGATGATAGAATGATAAGGCAGGATAAATTCTCAACTTCTGAGGGTCATTTCTTTTCTCCAAAAAGCTTAACTCAATGGGTATAATGTTCCCTTCATCCCTATTATGTCTCCACAGCAACACAGCAAAGTAGGTTAGTTAATGATATAAGATGACTACCTTTTAAACATCTCTGGATTTTTTTAAAATTGCCACAGCAAAGATACACATAGCCTAGCTGAGGCAGAAATTTTACTCAGTTTTACATTTAATACTTCTTTTGTGAGAGAGGAAGGGATGGAAGAGCATCAAGTCAATAGAAGCAGCCTGGAGCTCAGTTTTGTAAAAAGAACAGTTTTCCTCTCCCCAAGAAATGGGGAGAGAAAAAACATTTGTCTGCCTCACACGAGGCAGGGAGGAGTTCTGGAGGAACCCTCCAGAACATCCGGGGGCGTGGCCTGCTAGCACAGGCCAGGCCCTCCCAGGCTCATTCCGCGCCTGGAAGTTGGGGAGAGAGGTCGCAGAGAAGAGCGAAGACAAGAAGCCTGAAGAGGTTCAGCAAAGAAGAGAAGAAAAGAAAAGAGGTTAAGGGGATAAGAAGAGCATCTACAGGTCTGTACAGGGGTCCTGGGGGAGGGAGGCTTCACCCACCCCCCACCCCTCCCGGACGAAGGCTGGGTGCTTCAAAGCCCTTCACAGAGGCCTTGGTTATGGCAAACAAGGGCGCACGTGGCCAGGGGCCTGGAGCTGGGCGGCTTGGCATGCGGCTAGCTCGCAGCGTCAATTTTGGGCACCGTCCGGGCTGTTGATGGAGGCCATTGTGGGAGATGGGGCGGCCGCCATTTTAGGATAGGCCCAATTTCGTTTGCCACATGGGGCAAAATGAAAGTGAAAGTTATTTCAATTACTTTATTTTGGGCCGGATGCGTGTTATATGTAGTAGGTATGATGTTAAATATACACAGGTAATAGGGGAGTTATACCCTTGGCTACAGAGGTTGCTGACCTAAGGTCGATAGTTCTTATTTGGGAGCAGAGCGAGCTCCCGATGTTAGCCACAGCTCCCAAAAAATGGATCAGGGAGAGAGCTCCTGCTGTTAGATCCAGCTTTTGATACCAAAAAAAAATGGATCAGGGAGAGAGCTCCTGCTGTTAGATCCAGCTTCTGATACCAAAAAATTAAAATAAAATAAAATAAAAATTATTAGTTTAAATAGGATCAGAGGGGGAGCTCCTGCTGTTTGATCCAGCTTCTGATACAAAAAAAAATGGATCAGGGAGAGAGCTCCTGCTGTTAGATCCAGCTTTTGATACCAAATAAAATAAAATAAAAATTATTATTTTAAATAGGATCAGAGGGGGAGCTCCTGCTGTTTGATCCAGCTTCTGATACCAAAAATAATAATAATAAAATAAAATAAAAATTATTATTTTAAATAGGATCAGAGGGGGAGCTCCTGCTGTTTGATCCAGCTTCTGATACCAAAATAAATAAATAAATAAATATTATTATTTTAAATAGGATCAGAGGGGGAGCTCCTGCTGTTTGATCCAGCTTCTGATACAAAAAAAATGGATCAGGGAGAGAGCTCCTGCTGTTAGATCCAGCTTTTGATACCAAATAAAATAAAATAAAAATTATTATTTTAAATAGGATCAGAGGGGGAGCTCCTGCTGTTTGATCCAGCTTCTGATACCAAAAATAATAATAATAAAATAAAATAAAAATTATTATTTTAAATAGGATCAGAGGGGGAGCTCCTGCTGTTTGATCCAGCTTCTGATACCAAAATAAATAAATAAATAAATATTATTATTTTAAATAGGATCAGAGGGGGAGCTCCTGCTGTTAGATCCAGCTTCTGATACCAAAAAATAAAAATTATTATTTTAAATAGGATCAGAGGGGGAGCTCCTGCTGTTTAATCCAGCTTCTGATACCAAAAAAAAAAAAATGGATCAGGGAGAGAGCTCCTGCTGTTAGATCCAGCAATGAAGTCAAATGGGAAGGGATCAATAAGCCCTGTCGCGGGCCCTGGCCATAAGTATTGCAAGCTCCCGATGGGAGCCTTAACTTATGTGACCTCCCAATGGTACAGTCTTTGCCAGTTGCTACAGGTGAGCTCCCTTGGTTAGCCCCAAATTAGGTTGGCCTTACAGTCGGCCTGTATACTCAAAAAGGAAAATGACTAGAGCAATAAGCCCAGTGGCAGGCCTGGGTTGGTATAGGGGGGCGAGCTCCCGCGGTTAGCCTCTACTTATGTAAACCTTATAGTGGGACTAATTGCAAATGTGAGTAGATCAATAGGCCCCAACGATAGGCTCTGGCTACTGGGGTGCGGGTGAGCTCCGGTTGTCAGCCCCAACTTGTGATAACCTCACAGCCAGACTCAATGCAAATGGGAGTAGATCAATAGGCCCAATGGTAGGCTCCGGCTACTTGGGTGCGGGGCGAGCTCCTGATGTCAGCTCCAACTTGTGATAACCTTACAGCAAGACTCAATGCAAACGTGTTGCCCTATATGTTTAGATATATATAAGGGACAAAGTCTTCGTCAATTTGTTATACTGGCGCTATATACTTATTGACACAGTCACTGGTTATTTTTCTTTCAGGATGGCGCCGAAGAAGAATGTGGGCGGCCCTAAAGGATTACAGGGCCAAGGCCTTGTTTAAATATCAAAATATAATATATGGGGCATATGTCAACTACACTGGTCAGGCGTGGCTTGTTTACGATAGCCGCTTTCGTTCTGAGGCTGCCATGATGCCTAACAAGCGATGGGACCTCATCGACAGTCAATTGTGGATGGAGGTAATGAATACAACCAGAGCAGTTTCTGGTGAGAAGGCCGATAGCGGCCATACTATACAAAACACTAAAGAGAGTCAGCCCTTTTGACAGGGAGGCCCAGCACAACAGCTGCAAAGACAAAAGGGTATGTGCTGGGAATACGCGGCCCAGGGGGCTTGCGCCCGCGAGGACTGTAATTATCAGTATGGGGCATATGTCAACTACACTGGTCAGGTGTGGCTGGTTTACGATAGTCGCTTTCGTTCTGAGGCCGCCACGATGCCTAACAAGAGATGGGACCTCATTGACAGTCAATTGTGGATGGAAGTAATGAATACAACCAGAGCAGTCTCTGGTGAGAAGGCTGATAGCGGCCACACTATACAGAACGATACGGGGAGTCAGCCCTTTTGGCAGGGAGTCCCAGCACAACAGCCGCAAAGACAGAAGAGTATGTGCTGGGAATACGCGGCCCAGGGAGCTTGCGCCCGCGAAGACTGTAAATATCAGCACGCCTGTACAATATGCCAGGGTAACCACGCAACCAATAGTTGTTACAAGGGAAAACCCACAAGAATTGGGCCAAGAGGCGCTCAGTTCAATAGTAAAAACCCAGGACAGGTGAATGTTCAAAGGGGGCCCCAGCCCAATCAAGGCGGGTCCGCTTAGTTGCTGGCCGGAAAGATAGCCTTACAGAGCTGCAGCAAATTACTTGCTTCGCGGCTTTAGGAGGGTTTTCAGATCCCGGCCCGTGGGCCACGTTCCCCCCCCCCCCAACTTTTGTAGCATCCAATTTAAAAATCGGTTATAGGCCTAGAAGCTGGGGTCATGAAAAAGATAGATAAGGAGATTAAGGAAGGCAGGGTTTTGGGCTTTGGTGCGTTAATAGGGCCACAGTACGGTCGTTAACGCTCGGGACTTAAGCAACTATGGCCCAGCCTGTGCACATCATATTATGAACAGGTTTTATATCATGCGGCGGCGTGGACTGCATGTTTTGCAACTACACGTGAGTGAATTGGTGACATTAGCCAATAACGATACCTCACACCGCGCACTTTTGGTTTCCGACTTCAAAGTTTTTCAAGATAGTGTGGAAATAAGAATTAGAACTTCCAAAACAGACCAGAAGTTACGTACGGTCAGTTTCAGCCTAGTTATCATTATCGTCACAGGCCACGCAGGGCTGGCACATAGAAGAAGGGTCCTGGTCTGCGGACAGTTATGTCTTCTGGGCAGTGAGAGAGGCCCACAAGACTGCCTATGGCCAGCACTTGGGTCTCTCTTCCACGGCAACGGTGGAACGGAGAGGCACGAGAAGCCTGCGTTGGGACGGTTTGTGCCCTTTGTTGTTTGATGCCGGGAGTGGTTCTCCTCCTGATGTGTTGGTTATCCACCTCGGTGGTAACGATTTGGGCCTGTTAACAGGCAAAGCCCTCTTTTTGCAAGCACGGGCGGACATTCGAAGGATTTGGTGGTCATGGCCCAGGGTGCACGTCGTTTGGTCTGCTATCATACCTCGTCGCAAGTGCAGAGGCGACGTGGGAAGGCTTGAGGAAGCCAGAAAACGAGTGACTCAGGCCATGTGATTATCATACCTCGTCGCAAGTGCAGAGGCGACATGGGAAGGCTTGAGGAAGCCAGAAAACGAGTGACTCAGGCCATGTGATTATCATACCTCGTCGCAAGTGCAGAGGCGACGTGGGAAGGCTTGAGGAAGGCAGAAAACGAGTGACTCAGGCCATGTGATTATCATACCTCGTCGCAAGTGCAGAGGCGACATGGGAAGGCTTGAGAGAGCCATGAAACGAGTGACTCGGGACATGTGATTGTTCTGATCCATCAGAGGGGTCGTTACATTGAGCACCCAAACAGCACTCGTGACGACGAGAGGTTGTATCGGGGTTTTGGAGTACATCTTTCGGAATTGGGCAACCAACGGTTTCGGCTCGATTTACAGGAAGGTATTTTAGGGGTGTTGGAGGAATTGGTGGGGGATGGGGGCGAAATGGACATTTGCCCCCAATCCGTGGCGTAAATAGATAGGGAAATTCCTTTAGTCGGTGTGCACCTAGGGCACCCCTTTAAGGGGTGAAAGGCCCTTAAGTTAAACACTCACCTACAGTTTAAAGGGGTGAGGTGTAGTTAATGGCCTTTAATGGGAAGGAGTCTCGATACAAGAGCTCTGGAAGAGACTCCTCATTCCTTTCCCTTGATGGTGATACGGTTTGATTACCGAAACCCAGGTGCTTCGCCCGGAAATTGTTATTACGGGTAGTTATACTACCTGGGTTAGGTTACACCAGTTCCTTACACCCTTGAGTTAAGTTAAGAACTTAAATAGGTAACGTTAAATAAAAGTTGCCCAATTTGAATCCAAAGCATTGGTGTTGTGTCTTTTATTCTCGTGTGTTTCTTCGTGGGTTGGCAGACAACAGTTTTCCTCTCCCCAAGAAATGGGGAGAGAAAAAACATTTGTCTGCCTCACACGAGGCAGGGAGGAGTTCTGGAGGAACCCTCCAGAACATCCGGGGGCGTGGCCTGCTAGCACAGGCCAGGCCCTCCCAGGCTCATTCCGCGCCTGGAAGTTGGCCCACCACTCCCGCCCATTAACAGTATATCTTGCGGTTGCCTGCGGAACCGGGTAGGAATTTTTTCCTCTTCTTGTTTTATAGGGGGGGTTTTTTGCCTACCCTATACTGTTTAGGGGCTAGATAGAGGAAGTGGGCTACGCTTTAAATAGGCCAGGCGTAAATAGATAGGGAAATTCCTTTAGTCGGTGTGCACCTAGGGCACCCCTTTAAGGGGTGAAAGGCCCTTAAGTTAAACACTCACCTACAGTTTAAAGGGGTGAGGTGTAGTTAATGGCCTTTAATGGGAAGGAGTCTCGATACAAGAGCTCTGGAAGAGACTCCTCATTCCTTTCCCTTGATGGTGATACGGTTTGATTACCGAAACCCAGGTGCTTCGCCCGGAAATTGTTATTACGGGTAGTTATACTACCTGGGTTAGGTTACACCAGTTCCTTACACCCTTGAGTTAAGTTAAGAACTTAAATAGGTAACGTTAAATAAAAGTTGCCCAATTTGAATCCAAAGCATTGGTGTTGTGTCTTTTATTCTCGTGTGTTTCTTCGTGGGTTGGCAGACAAACCATGATTACTGTGATGTTTGTACTATTATAGGTATGCCATAGTAGGATATACAGTATTTTGATAGAGACCTCTTGAGTCTGTTAAAGTAAATTGTGTTAAAGGCATCATTGAATGTTTTATTTCTTATTTCTGTTTGTTTTATGATAAAATGCATATCTATCTTCACTGCCTCTCTCAGGGTTTGCATCTGTTAAAACCTCATGCTTAACAATAAATCCTGTGCAGCCTATGTACATTTTCTCCAACTAACTTCTGCTAGCACCAGCACCATATCATTATCAGTCATGCTCTCAAGATTTGACAAATCAAGAAAAAGAGCCAACAACTACTTACATGAGGGTGTTTGTTTTGCTTGCTGAAAACGTTTACTTCCCATAATGTTCAGAAATAAATTCATTACATTAATACATTACAAGGAAGAGGGAGAAAGCAGAGATTCAAAGTAATGAGCAATGAAATTATTTGTCTTCTTTTCTTAAGTTAAATCAACTTCTCCTCCTAATATAAAACCTTTTCAGATATAAAAACAATGCATTAGGTCTAAATGGAGAAAATTTCAGAAAGTAAAGTTTAGGATGTCTGGTGAGAACCATTTTGTTTCATTCCAGCTGGAGCAGAAGCATTGAATCAATTGCTGAATGGTAAGTCAGTACTTATGCCAGTCCTATTGATTCAGTGGTTTTGCTTTAGAGACTAAGAAGCTGATGTAATAATAATAATAATAATAATAATAATAATAATAATAATAATACCGGGTGACAGTTGCATTAAGGAAAAACAACAGTAAAAACTCAGCCATTATCAGGACCTCAAAATCAAAGTGCAAAGGCTCTGGCATAAACCAGTACAGGTGGCCCCAGTGGTGACCGGCACATTGGATGCCATGCCAAAAGATCTCAACCGGCATTTGGAAACAATAAACATTGACAAAATCATGATCTCTCAGCTGCAAAAGGCCACCTTACTTGGATCTGCATGCATCATTCGAAAATACATCACACAGACCTAGATGCTTGGGAAGTGTTAAACTTGTGATTTTGTGATATGAAATCCAGCATATAGATCTTGTTTGCTGTGACATACTGTGTTTTTGTGTCAGTAAAATAATAATAATAATTTTATTTCTTAGCACCACCCTCATGGCTTGAGGCAGGTTAGGACATTGCTAAAAACACATAATCATCTAAAGCATTCTATAAAATGCCCATATTAAAACGTAGTTCTACAAAATATACACAGGACAAATATTAAACACAAGACACATGTTTAAAATTTGTGATTAAAACTGGCTGGGTATGCCTGCCAGAAAAAATAGGTCTTCAAATGTGTTTTAAATTCCAACAACTTGTTTAGCTGTCAGAGCTCTTCCTGCACGTCATTCTACAGTCTTCAGGCAGCCAAGCGTTGCTGAAAAGGTCCTCTGGGTGGCAGTTGCCAGTCGAGTTCTGGCAGGCTGGAGTAGCTGCCTCCTCCCTCCCCCCCCCCCCCCCCGAGTGAAGTGTTCAGGGCAGATTGTATGGAGAATGGGAGAAGGCGATCCTGTAGATTATCTCCACAATTATGTGAAAGACCAGAATCTATTGTCGAAGGCTTTCATGGCTGGAATCACTAGGTTCTTGTGGGTTTTTTTCGGGCTATATGGCCATGTTCTAGAGGCATTTTTCCTGACGTTTCGCCTGCATCTATGGCAAGCATCCTCAGAGGTAGTGAGGTCTGTTGGAAATAGGAAAATGGGTTTATATATCTGTGGAATGACTGGGGTGGGGCACAGAGCTCTTCTCTGCTGAAGCTAGGTGTGAACCAGAATCTGTTGGTGTACATCTATGAATAAAATTGCTGAAGCCCCTTGTACACTTAAAAAAACCAAAACTAAACAAAACCTGCTCTGGAGAGTTGAGACTCATGTGTGTTACATGGAAGCCAGCAACAAGAGTTGCATGGGATGGGGACAGCAAGGAAACCCCCTCATGCTTGCCCTACAGTTTCTAGGTTATGTCAGCTTTAGACCAGAGTCTCTCTCCATGAGATGTAGATAAATGGAATCTTGTATCAGTTTGAGATGTACACCCCCGTGATTTTTTTGTAGCCAATGAGTCACCAAGAAACTTTTTTAAGTTTATGAAGATTTTTATTCAGCTGTGATGTTAAAAACACTTACTTTGTTGCTTTGCCAGAAATCCCATGAAATTTAATAGTACTTATATCTGAGCAGACATTGTATTAAGGTTGCAGTGCCAATCTGGAATGGATGGAATGGGTAACTTGTACAGAGTTATTTTGGCTAGGGCATTAATAGGACAAAGCAGAGACATTTTGTAAATCTACTGCTGGGCCCAATCTTGAAACCTGATACAGTGGAAACTCAACTTAAGAGCACCCCAACTTAAGAGCATTTTGAGTTAAGAGCTATCACTCAGCCCGGTTTTGTTTTGACATACAAGCAGCATTTAGAGTGAAGAGATAGCACCAGAGGGAATGCTAGCACCAGGGTATAGGGCTTTAGAGATTCAAGGGAACTGCTTCTGCACCTCCTGCTCTTGTCTGCTTTGGGAGATTGCTATCTGCTTTGTTCTTATCTTCTTTTTATTCCTGGTATGTTTGGCTTCATGGACGGGAATAGGGCGAGAGAGAGCAAGAGAGAGAGGGATGCTGGAATGAGTACTGTATGAAGAAAGTGATGTTTCTGCCTCTTCACTTTGTGCTTCTTTGCCACAACTTTGTGTTTCTACCATTATAAAGTTGAACTTTATTTTTATTGTTGTATGTGAATGCGCATTTATACATTATTTGTTGTTTATAAAACACATTTTTATTTAAAAATATGTAACAAAAATGGGGGGTATTTCAAGGGGCGGAATGGATTAATAGCATTTCAATGCATTTGAATGGGAAATTAGCTTTAAGATAAGAGCAATTTGACTTAAGAGCTCCATCTCAGGACAGATGAAACTCTTAACTCAAGGTATCACTGTACATTTTGGGATGGTACTATGGGATTTCGTTTACTATTATGCTTTGGAACTAAGGGGAAAGTCCTGCTTTCCAGCATATTTTGTGTGAAAGTTCCACAGTGATTTTTCAGCTCTCCCCAAAACGCAGCATTTCAAATTATTTTGCTTTAGACAATAGTAATGGGGCAACAAATTCCCAACAAATTCTTATCATTCTATGTGCTATTCAGTTTGCTTGAGGGAAAGGGGAGTTTCAGAAAACTAGTCAGGATGGAGTATTTGATCTCTATTCCTACATTCAATGGTATTTAAGCAAAAGTTTATTTATCTTGTGTCCAAATGACATTTCCAGTTGGAAAGTACTTTTGAGTAGTTGGAGGGCAGAGTGTGTGAGAGAGATACAATGAGTTTTTTCAAGAGTCTGGGAACCCCAATGAGTAGAATCTGTTTTGTTCTCACTTCCCTTCTCAGTCCTTGAACAGACATACCTTCTGTGAATGGGTATTCTAGACGCCCCATAAAGTAACAACCTTTCAAATGATTAGGCTCCTTCCACACAGCTTAATAAAATCCCTCATTA
This sequence comes from Anolis sagrei, assembly GCF_037176765.1. Lineage (NCBI taxonomy): Eukaryota > Metazoa > Chordata > Lepidosauria > Squamata > Anolidae > Anolis > Anolis sagrei. The sequence goes on from NC_090025.1 coordinate 21,835,537, forward strand.
TCTACTTTGAACCGGAATATATGGCAGTGTAGACTCAGGCCTTTTCACACAGCTGTATACAAACCCACATTATCTGCTTTGATCTGAGTTATAGGGCAGTGTGGACCCAGTTCAAAGCAGATATTGTGGGATTTTCTGTCTTGATATTCTGGTTTATATGGCCGTGTAGAAGGACCCTTAGTTTCCTCTTTCTATTATTGTTCCTGACTGTCATCCGAAGGATGGGAACTATAGTCTTCTAGATGCTTGGCTAGCTTCTACTCTCTTTCTTGATTTAGCATGAGGTAGGCAAGGGGGAATGCTCCCTATAATCCATAAATGCAATGTCACATGTTGACACCAAGGAGACCACCTTTTTCCCTCCCTCCATGTGAGATATCTTCAAAAACTACACAAATATCTGTCAGCTGAGAAAAAAAATCAAACTATTTGTTCTCCTGTGTGAAAATGGGCAACAAGATACACCCCTGATTTCCCAGACATGCTTGTAGCAGTGGATATAACAAAATTGAAACAAGCAACATGAAAAAAGAACTGTTCATATAATATATTTGAATTGTCAGCCCATTGCATGCATAGAAAATATGGAATTCCAATTATGTACGTACTGCAAATTATACACCACCTTAGGCATTGGTGTGTTTTAATTTTTGCTTGTTTGTTTTAAAGGAGGAAGTCGTTTTTAAAATACAAAGATATAATTCAATAAATACAAAGTACAAAGTACACCCAATGGTTTTAAAACAGTGTTTTCTTTTAATTTCAAAGAGAATTGCTAAGAGTTATACATGAATGGCTGTAATGACTTTTCTTTTACAAAACTCAAAGGATGTCCTTTTTTGACAGTTAATAGATGAGATTTGTTCCTATTGACATTGACAATCTGACGGTACAGTGGCATATGATATTGACGGCTTGCGTCAATAAGTCTGCCAAGATGAGTATAGAAAATGCGAACAAAAGCTGTAGTCTTTATGCATTTACTTAGAAGTCAATCCCCTTAAAATTAATAGAATCACTTCCAGTTGTATAAATTCTTTCGACTTACCCTTCCAGGACCTCTGAAAGTTAAAACCAATGTTCTGTGAATTATTCCTGATACTCACTTGGCTCTGTATATTCCTCTTTAAGAAGTATTTTATATACTAAATGCTATAATGAAACTGTTCAAAGCTATTTAAATCAACTGTAAAATTCTATGTAAAGAATTCTATGAGAGAAAATAAATAATGCATAATATATATAGCAAAGTGAACTGAGAGGGCCTATCCTGTTCAGGTATATTTCATTCAGTCTTCACTAGGGGAGATATGTTCATAAGGCAATTCAGCATTCTTTCTAATTTTTCAGTAATTTCAGTAATTCCAGTGACTAATAAATGTTTTAGAAGCATTAAGCCCTTATCAAATGCTCTTTATTTTTCATTTCACAAAGTTTTATTTATATTTAAAATAGTTAAATAAGTACTTGAGTATTTAGACATTGGTTGCTCAACACCGATTGTTCCATCCACTACACTTCTCTGCCACATACCACTAGATCTCATCAAAATACTTGTATGACTATCCCCTTCTTCACTTATCTGCCCCCTCCCTCATGACGTTCAGGAAACTAACAAAGACCTGGTTGTGGAATGCGGCATTTGACAACTGATTTAATTCTTTGCCCACATGAAAGGAGGATGATGAATGTGATTGTGATGGTGTTGGACGATTTGGCTCTTTTAACTAGGATGTTAATATTTTAATGTGTATGGTGCTGATATTTTAATCGTGTAATGAAGTGGCATTGTGTTGTTATTGTATATTTTTTGTATGTTAACACATGTTGTGAACCGGTCCGAATCCCTCTTTGAAGGTGAGAGTGTCGGTATATAAAACCTCGAAATAAATAATAAATAATAATAAATTTTTCAGGGAGATTGGGCTGGCACCCACCCTATCCATCTTTCACAAAGATCTAAAAATGTGGATGTTCGACTATGTTTTTGATTAGATGGTTCCCCAGAAAATTTTGGCTCTCAGCTATTGACCCAAAACCCAGTTCTTGCACTTTACTACTATCCCCAGAGATGTAGTGCTTCATCTTATATTGCCTTTATCCCCGACTTTTGTCATCTGACACTTGCACTTTATCTATCAGCCCTGCCCTCTCAACTGATTGTATTGGACCACCCACCTGAGCCCAGAATTGTTTTGCTATTTCAGGTTACTGGCTGTAAGCCACCTCATGTACCTTCGGGGAGATGGAGGCAGAATACAGAAATAAAGTTATTATTATTATTATTATTATTATTTCAAGAAATAAAATTTCATGGACTTGCTTGCTGTAATAACAAACTTTGTAATTTAATACTGTCATATTTGTGGATATATATATATATATATATATATATATATATATACTTTTTACATCATGTGATATATGTTTTTAATTTCTTACATACATAAACAAAAACTTTGCCACTGAGAAGCAAGAGGGATGCACCAGGATGCCTGAAAAGTGTGCTGAAGTGCAGTGTGTCTTATTCAAAATTTCAAGTGGCTCCAATTACTTCAAATGTGAAATGAGCATGTTTTGTAGAAACAGAAAACTGTAAATCACTGATTCTCAACCTGTGGGTTCCCAGGTATTTTGGCCTACAACTCCCAGAAATCCCAGCCAGTTTGTCAGCTGTTAGGATTTCTGGGAGTTGAAGGCCAAAACATCTGGTGACCCACAGGTTGAAAACCACTGCTGTAGATGATGATTTGCATTTTCAATGGGATGATGAATCCATGTCCAGTTCTAATCTGAACTGTCCAGGGTACAGAACCAACTTGGGGAATAAGGTTAAGCACTTTGGATAGCTCTTTTAAGGTTCAGCAAAAACTCAGAACAGATTCACTATCTCACTTACTTAGTTGCTGCTGATTGAATGTCAGCTAGAAAAGAAAATGTAAAGGAAATAGAGTTTCATACTGAGAAACATAACTATTTATCTGGACTCCTGGAGAGGGTGTTCCACTGGGAGGTGAAAATATAATGCAAAATTAGATCTTTTCAGGTGTTCAGGATGTGGCTGACTGAATGTGTGAGCAAAAGGAGCTGACTCATCCCTATTCCTCTATCATTGTGTTCTTTATGTGGAGAAGGATAGTAATATATTTGCTATGCATGGAAACTCTTTGTGGTCTGGAATAACATGGAAAGACTTCACATGGAGAGATTTTAATGATTTCTTTGAGTTTGGTTGTGCATTTCTCATAAATAAGAAAACAACCGTGCATATAATGTGGGAGCGGGAGACACTGATTTTTTCTAAAAATGGAGCAAAAACCACAGTGAAAAAAGTTCACTTCACACACCCTTCTGATATTCAAGGGCAGATCTTTTGAGAGTGGCCAGAGAGTGCTCAAAATGTTGTCTCATTATATAGAGGTAACCAGCTTCACTGAGTATCTTCCAATGGTTAGATTTCATCATATACCTACTGTGCACTTTCACCCCATAATGAAAACCTTGGCATTTCCACTCTTTAAAAGATAAGGTAAAAGGTGAAAAAGCAAAATATGTTCCAGAAAACCGGAGAACCACTGAGAGCCAAAATGTTCTTGTTTAGAAGAAGAAATATCATAGCATAATATAAAACAGTGTGTGTAACAGCCCTAATATGCCTGGTCTGTTTTTTTAAAATAGGTATTATGATTATACATAGGTATTATCTGCCCACAGACAGGCCTAAGACACAAAAAACAAGAGGATTTTAAGGGCATTTAAAATGTGTGACTTAGGACTTTATTGCATGAGGCAAGCTAACTGGCACTGAAGCACATCATGCAATGCCATATGCATTCCACTGTCACTCTGCCTTCTCCCATGCTATTGATGAGCAAAACCTATCAATAACCTACTCTCTGTGATGGGTCCATCCCACTTCAGTGCTGGCATGCTAGAATGAAAGTGGTGTCAAGGAGTAGATTTCAGCTCCTTCTATGAAGTGGAATTCTACTCCTTGACATTTTCCTTCTAAGGAGTGGAATTCAACCCCTCCCCTTTTCTTTCTGAGCTGTTTTCTGTGTATTAATATTTTAAAGTTATCTTTTTGTAAATTTGTATAAAATATAATAAGAAATTATGGCACCATGGGTAGGCAGGATCACAAAAGTATGCTTTGTGCCTCCTTTGTGACTCCCAAAAGTCATCAAGATTTATGGAGAGTGCGTAAATCTGGATCCTATTTAAAATTGACAAATACACTCTTACAGTTTACCAAAGTAGAAATAATGAATGCCTTGGTCTGTGTCACCAGCAAAATATTGAGTCGCCTGTTAAGGGCTGAAAAATGCGGTATAGAAATAAAGCAAATAAATAAATAAATAAATAAAATATACTTTAATTCACGGGGGTGATCCTGGAAGGCCCACATTCAAGAAGAGTAGGCAATAAGTACAAACACTAGTAGCAGCTTTGTAATTTTAAATAAGGGATTTTAAATAAGTGGTTTTAAGGTTTAATATGTTTTAATGATTGTTTTAATGTATTTGTTTATTTTACTATGTATGTCCATATGGCATTGAATTGCTACTTATATATGTAAGCCGCCTTGAGTTCCCTACAGGGTGAGAAGGGTGGGGTATAAATATGGCAAATAAATAAATAAATAAAGTAATGTCATAGGATCACAGATTGTTGAATTGGTGAATTGCACGAATAAATAAAGATATGATATTGGAAGTCCTCATCTTGGCATGTATTTGCTATATATGACAGCATAACTGCCTTGGAATCGCAGCTTCATGCAATAAAATAGTATTCCATGTCTGTGCATGGAAATAAAGGGGATATTTGCAAAGGAGAAAGTGTTTCTACATGGTTATAACAGTCTGTTTTGAAAGTGGGTGCTAATTTATGAGCATACTGTATCATTTAAGTATTTCATGAACACTTAATAAGATTGATATTTCTTGATTATCACCTGTTTTATCAACTGCATGATGTAAACTTTAATCTGCTCATTTTTCTTACTTTGCACTAAAGCATGAGCAAAAACTTTTAAATTATATACAATTATCTTTTTAACTGCCCCTCAATGCTGTAAAAGTGGTTGTCCAAAAAGTAAGTTTACCAAGCTCTCTCACGCCCACTTTTTAGCCATTTATATTGTTTTAACAGAGATTCTCTTTGACATACATGAAGGTAAAAGCAGGGCAGTCAAGAAAGTGTTTGCCTTTTCCCCTGTGATCATTGGTTTCCATATAGTTCTCCTGTGCTTGCTTAAATTATTCTGCAGAAATGAAACAGACTTCTAGACCTTCTGAAAAGTTCCTCTGTTCAACAGAGGAAATGACAGGGGGGAAATGTTCTCAACTATTCCCTCTGGAATTTATTGACACATTTTTCAAAGCTTAGCTCCCAAGGGGATAATTTTTCCTTCAACTCATGCTTGATAGAAAACTAAATGAGCTGGTTTATGAGGGTAAGAAAGAATATTAACTTTCGTGTATTACACTAGCGAAGTCTGTGACCTAACATAGTTTACAAATCATATCATTTCCTTTGTTCATTGTAATCTTTAAAATGTAGTGCAAGTGCTATCTTGTCTATTTTAAATCAACTCTCTTTTTTTGAAGAAAGTACAATTCGCACACCACATTAAAAAAAATCTAGGCATTTAAAATATGGTTATATAATTGTCTTGGTCTGTTTTATGCTTCTGTAGTTTACATGCCTTTTTGTTTAATTGTCAGTACAAAGATCACTATTTGTGTGGATTGTATTTGATGCCATAATTTTGTTCATGATTTTTTTTTATAAAGTATGCTGAAATCTGTGTTTTAGCTTGAACAAGAATCCTGTGTAGTAGTTTAAATTGGCATATGGCCTCGAGATGCATACAGTAGTCAGCGGTGTATGCAGTTAATGGGTGTAAAGAAAACTGGAACTGCAGCAGCAAACTGCACATGCTCACAAGTCTAGTGATTCCAATATTATTATTGTTGGATTTCAACCCAAGTCAGCATTGCAAAGGGTGAGAGATTCTTAAAGTTATTGTCCAACATCTGGAGACCCAACATATTGGAATGCACCATACTAGACTCTGAATGGGCTCTGCATAGATAGACTAGCTCCAGGCAAGTTGTCAGGGATCGGTTTGTACATGTAATGCTATTCCATCCTTCCTAAAACAGTGACCATGATTACTTCAAAGTTCCTTTAAAATTCTTAACTAATGAGGATCTATGTCCAGCTTCAGGTTCTGAAGGAGCTGCTAGATACTTTGTTTTGATGCCCTTCGTCTTTCCCTGCCTTCTAATTACAATAATCCCCTCTAAAATTATTTATTTATTTATTTCCAGCATTTCTACCCCATCCTTCTCAACCGCCAAAGGGGGACTCAGGATGGGTTACATTTGGCACAATTTGATGCCATTAAATATAACAAAGCAACATAACAACAATTAAAACAATAAATAGAACATTAATTAAAATAATAAAAACGGTATTAACTGCTGTATCACCATTCCAGTCAAATTCCATATCCAAAACGCTATATATGCCTGCTGTCCAAAAGCCTGGTCCCAGAACCATGATTTCAATTTCTTCCTAAGAGACAAGAGGGATGAAGCCGATCTTACCTCATTGGGAAGCGAGTTCCATAGGCAGGGGGCTACAGCAAAGAAGGCCCTGTCTCTCGTCCCAGCCAGACATATTTGCAACGCTGGCGGGAGCGAGAGCAGGGTCTCCCTGGATTACCTTAAACTGCAAGGCAGGATGTAGTGGGAGATGTGTTTGGACAAGTAACCAGGGCCAGGACCATATAGAACTTTATAGGTCAAAACCAGCACTTTGAATTGAGTTTGGAAGTGAATCGGCAGCCAGTGGAGCTGACACAACAAGGGGGTGGTGTGCTCCCTGAACACTCTTGATGAATAGATACTATTATGTCTTCCATCTCTTTCGGATAGCTCTCTAGCATGTAAACTCAAATCCACATTGGAATTTGTGTACAAAGTGCAATTTCAGAATACTGACCTTGACGAATCAGTATGATAAAGACTGAAATCTTAGTTTAGTTCCAATCTGATAAACTAAATTTTAAATATCTAGATTCTGTTTCTGTAAAAAAAATAATCAGGTGTGATCATCCATAAAGCAAATGGTTTTGACATACAATTTATATTTAATGTATCTTAGTTTGTGCACATGTCACTAACGTAGACCCATTATTTCCTTCTTTCCATGAAATATGTCCCCAAAAACTGTTTAGTTTAATTAGGTTGCAGCTCCTGTTGATTGTTTATATAATAGCTGAATCTAATTTCTTGCTCTTTCTCTGTTGCAGTGTTTAGGTTGGATGCTCCAAAGTGTATGGAAGCCAAAAAAAAAAAAAATGAACCCCCTAAACAATACACACACAAAAATCATCCTCTCTTATTTTTTTGAGAAAAGTCCTAAAGGGAACTGTGCTTTTGTTAGTTGTTCCTGTGAACACCTGTGCACTAGTGAGCTTAATTGGGCTACAGCTGGTGTTGATGATGTGTGGAGAGAATAGACAGACTGGAAATCTTGACATTGTGTGTCATTGGCTCTTCCTTGCAGGGTGGTGGTAGATGTAAGGCACAGCCAATTTAATACAGAGCAGATGTTTCTTTTTAAGGAGAGACTTGGTTCATGTTTCCAGTTGGGAAGGATCTTTGCTGCAGAGTTGTTACAAGTTAGAGAAACCAGTCCTGTTCATTCCATAAATAATAGCTTCTGAAAGCCTGGGGATGGCCAACTGTGGCTGATCTCAATGCCCATTTTCTCCCTGTGAGACCCCCAGAGGGCTACACAGACTGCTAAATGGCTTTATCAAAACAGAAAATCTAACAGCTACACTTTGGGTTTTTTAAAATGTTCAATGATGCAGGCAGGGGGACATAACAGTTATTTAAAATGTTAGGTTCTCTTTTGGACCCTACTGGGAGAGTCCATTTGCCATTTTAGCATCAATAATTTCAGAAGGTCAAAAGAGTTTGTAGAAGCTGTGGCTGCAGTTTGGTAACCCTTATTGAAGGCTTTCCCTTAAGTGTGTCTTTTTGGGACAGGGCTATCAGTCAATTTTAGCAATGTTTAATGTTTGTGGATGCATGTGTACTCTTGAATTAGTTGTGCACTTCCCAACATGTCACCAATTAGCAATCGGGCATTTGTAGCCAAGCAACATGAGAATGTGGTCAAGACAATAAAAAGCATTGATGAGGAACCCTACCTGGAAGAGGCTGCAGGAGTTTACTTTTGCTTGAATCTACTTGCCTCTTAAAAAATTCTTATTTTGCCCTGCATTGCAAACTTCTATTGTACTTTGAACTCAAGAGGCAAGTCTCAGACTCCCCAAACAAATCTTTTCAAGGAAATCCCATAGGGTTGCTGCAATCAGAAATTGCTTGAAGGTGTGCAACAAAAACATTAAACATACAAGCAATCTTTGTAAAAAGATATCTTTAGTGGGGATGTTTTTTTGTGTTTTTAGAAGAAATAACTAATTCTGCATCTGAATGCAGAAGCAAATACAATTTGTGTCTACAGATGTGTATAATATATTTAAGATTTGTTGCATATGCCACAAAAATGCATTCAAATATGTGTGTGAGTGTTCAAGTCGCTCTTTGACTAATGACTACCCCATGAAATTCATAGAGCTTACCTCAGAAAGGAATATTTTGGAAAGGAACAGGTGGGCTTCTGGGTTCCTGAAATATAGCCTACATCACCTGGTATTTGTTGGCAGGCTCCCACCTAGGAACAAACCACGTCTGACTCTACTTATCTTCCAGGATCAGACAGGATCTGATGCCATGCCTTGGAAAATAAGCAAAACATAAGGAGTGTTTTCCTAAACTGTGCATGCACATGCTTCAATGCATTCATTGAATAAAAGGATGCAAAAGCCATATAGATTGTTTTTTGCTGTATCAAATAGTCTATATGAACGGGTACAAAAGAGAGATTGGTTTAATATAAGTTTGCAAGATACAGTTAGTGTACATGCATGCAGAATGGCAGAATGTGAGCAAGCTTAACACATTGATTTCCCTTTGTATGGCAAACTCCATGCTGCTATTTGATTTTTTTTAAAAAAAATAGGCTACAATATATATATATATATATAGAGAGAGAGAGAGAGAGAGACAGAGAGAGAGAGGGAGGGAGGGAGGGAGGGAGGGAGGGCGTCCTTTTTGTCTTTCTGTGGTCTTTTTAAAACCATATTTTATCCACCCGACATTAGCACAGGAACAGTGCCGGATATAAAACAAGTGAGGCCCTGTGCTAGTTAAGTTATGATTTGATCAGGACACTGCAGGGCACACCTAAGCACAATGGTAAATCTGGCACTACACAGGAAATTTCCTATTGCATTCCTTAAAGAGAGATAGGAGAAAAAGTGATTAGTGAATCATAGAAGAAGACACATATGGCAGATGAACAGGAAATCTTCTTCTGCGTAAGTCTCAACGGAAAAAAAAATCAGCTAAAGGAGGAAGGGAAGTATAGAAGGTTTGAAGCTTTTGGGGATACAAATCTAAATATGTATTATATATCCTATATGTATGGTATGACAACACATAATATTCAAATGTGCACAGAGGCAAATAGAGTTATGCTGAGGCTGAATGGCTCTATTTTTTCCAGTCTGAATTTGCTCTCTGTTTTACTCTGAACATATTAGGTGCATATAGTTCAGTATTCTAGTTAGCTGCTTTAAAGTTCAAACATAGAGTAGAATCACCATTCCACTGAAATGGAAGACATCACAGGTTTTATCTATCACTGTTTGGTTAATACTGATCAAAATCATGTAGTCTTACAAGAAGATAGTGTTTGAAACATGTTGAGTGTATCCATGTTGTCTTTTCTTATCATGTATCAATTAAATGTAGTAATTAATATCCAGGTAACACAGTGTTTTCTTGTTGTGAAAACACAACGCACACAACCTTGGGCCAGAGAGCCTGGCATCATCTAGGAATGGATGGAGATAAATGCTCAAGCTTTATGCTGCCATATAAAATGATGTTGATTACTGAAAACTTTATAGTTTAGTCAGACTATGAAAGTGAATTGGGTTCAAAGAGAAGTGTGCAAGGTCCTTCATGCCAACTTTGAATGGATTTCGGTCATTTAGCTTTAAATGCATATGAACAGAAAGGCGCAAACCTTTTTCTATAGGCTGAGTGTAGCTTATTTGCTCTCACAAAAATATTTTCCTCGTCCATTGCCAATCAACCACCTATTTTTCACCCCTTCTGGAAAGCCAAAGAATCAACTTGCCAATCCTACCTATTCCCCATGCTTTTATAGAAAAAGATATTGAAAAGCCATTAAAATTATCTGAGCTAAAGAAAATAAAATCTAGTTAACAAATGTTTACCTTTCCAAAAAATCAAACTTCTGTAGAGATTTAATGGTTTTCATTATTCATTTTAGCCAGTTCTAGGCTTAAATCTAATGTTTACAGTCTAGATTTTAAATTTCATATTATATTGTTTTTACCATAATTCCCAACTTTGAGTCTTTTTAAGAAAAAAAGAAGCAGTATATAAATAAATATAATAATAAACATAACCATGACATTCCTCCAAAAAACAAACAAATTATGGATTGGGAAATTGTAAAAATTATTCAAAAGATTATTAGGAAAATGACAGTAGATAGCTTATAAACATGCAGCTAGTAAAACCACAAAGTGCAGTAATGTAATTACTGTGTTAATATAACATCCCTCCAAAGAATTATGGTTGAAAATAGATAAACAAAATTGTATAAAAGGTTTTCCATTGTTTTCCAGTTACTTAATACCTTCTGTTAATAGCATCTAAAATACCTGGGAAGAGATGACATTGCCTCCTGGAAACAGGACAATGTTAGTGTTAATACCTCACTGTTTAGGTTTATTTATTTTTTAGAAGCAAATTGAGAATATAGTTATAATGCTGTAAGAAAAACTACAAAGTTAAAACTCGGCATTATACTAAATTTCCTTTGATCAGAAGCTGGCCACTTGGAGTGCCTCTATGTCACTGTAAGAAGGTCCTCCACGGTGCATGTGGCAGAGCTCAGTCCGCAATGTAGTAGGTAGTCTGTGGTTTGCTCTTCTCCACACTCCCATGTCATGGGCTTCACTTGGTAGCCCCATTTCTTAAGGTTAGCTCTGCATCTCATGATTTAGGTAAGCACCAACCTTTAGGTAAGACAAAACCAAGCCACATGCTTAGGGCAAACACCAAACCAAGGATATTTCCTAAGGCATCTTGGCGGTTATTAGAAGAAACAATATAGACTATGTGGGCCAAAGGTGTAACTATTGGGAAAAGGACAAAAATAAATTATTCACTCTCCCCAAATTAGAATCTTGCACTCTCCATGAAATTTCCCTTCAGTTCTTCACTTTCTACTACTGCAGTAACTTAAAATTTTTAGGCAAGCAAGCATTTGAAATAAAAGTGTGGGCAAAGATACCAGGGGAATGTGAAACAGAAGAATTCTAAATGTAAATGATTTTCAGTCTTATTCGATGCACTACAAGATAAAGGGGAAAGCTGAATTTATATTTGAGGAAGATTCATATTCATCCTCCCCTTTAGCCATATCTTGGATGCAGATTCAAGATCAGATGGATGAGAACCCTTCTGTATTTTTTTTCATGGAAATCATATCAAAGATTCTGTTTCACCTTCTACCAGGCTCTTGGGTTTTTCTCACCCAAGTTTATCTTTAAATTACTCATACAATCTTTGGATATACCTGTTAATCTACTGATCTGCCTTTCTAGCTACTGTGCATGTACCCATTGAACTCCTCTTTAATTACTCAAGCCACTTAAATGGTACATACTGCTTTATGGCACTTTCCAAGGTGAGGGAAACAAAGGGATTTCTGTCTAAAAGGAATTTGCAAAATTTATTAGCCATGTTAGAAAGGAACCAACCTAACTCTGAGCTGTGTGCTCAAGCTGCAGCATATATGAGCTTGTGACTACATTAAGCAAGTTACCAGTAATACTGTCTTCACTACTTGATTTTTGTAGAGACTACTTGACTTTAGTAGAGACTTCATACAAATGCATACACACATCTTATTGTATATTTTGTATTCTCTTTGATTCACTGCTCCTTTTACATTTAGACATGATCCTTTATGTAAATAGTGTGCTTATTGTGTTTTCTTTAAAACATTTCTTTCTAGAAAGCCTCCTGTGCAGTGGTTATTGTAATGTTCTTCTAACATGTTCATGAAACATCAATTCTCTTTTATGTGTGCACTTCACATCTACTGTTGCAAAGCAGGCATTCCTCACCGTAAGTGGTATTTGTTGATGCTTAAAGGTTCAATGAATTATTCAGCCCCTTTACCCTTCTTGCTTAGCTGCACACCTATTGAGCTCTCCGCACAGATTCATATCAATAAATTCAAACTCGCTTTGCAGCTCCAATTTCATGCTTGGCCTTTCGTAAGCTACATAAGAGGGAAAAATAAATATATGAAA